>NC_141539.1:67070000-67440000 GCF_021556685.1 Rattus norvegicus | reverse complement strand
TTTGTCTCCCTGCGGTCTAACTTCTTGAGTTCTTTGTATATTTTGGATATAAGGCCTCTATCTGTTGTAGGATTGGTAAAGATCTTTTCCCAATCTGTTGGTTGCCGTTTTGTCTTCACCACAGTGTCCTTTGCCTTACAGAAGCTTTGCAGTTTTATGAGATCCCATTTGTCGATTTTTGATCTTAGAGCATAAGCCATTGGTGTTTTGTACAGGAAATTTTTTCCAGTGCCCATGTGTTCCAGATGCTGCCCTAGTTTTTTTTCTTCTATTAGTTTGAGTGTATCTGGTTTGATGTGGAGGTCCTTGATCCATTTGAACTTAAGCTTTGTACAGGGTGATAAGCATGGATTGATCTGCATTCTTCTACATGTTGCCCTCCAGTTGAACCAGCACCATTTGCTGAAAATGCTATCTTTTTTCCATTGGATGGTTTTGGCTCCTTTGTCAAAAATCAAGTGCCCATAGGTGTGTGGGTTCATTTCTGGGTCTTCAATTCTGTTCCATTGGTCTATCTGTCTGTCTCTGTACCAATACCATGCAGTTTTTATCACTATTGCTCTGTAATACTGCTTGAGTTCAGGGATAGTGATTCCCCCTGAAGTCCTTTTATTGTTGAGGATAGTTTTAGCTATCCTGGGTTTTTTGTTATTCCAGATGAATTTGCAAATTGTTCTGTCTAACTCTTTGAAGAATTGGATTGGTATATTGATGGGGATTGCATTGAATCTGTAGATCGCTTTTGGTTGAATGGACGTTTTCACTATATTAATCCTGCAAATCCATGAGCATGGGAGATCTTTACATCCTCTGAGGTCTTCTTCAATTTCTTTCTTCAGAGTCTTGAAGTTCTTATTGTACAGATCTTTTACTTGCTTGGTTAAAGTCACACCGATGTACTTTATATTATTTGGATCTATTATGAAGGGGGAAGGGGAACAAAGAAAACCCCCAACCCCACTAAACGGTAGAACAGTAACTCGAGTTCAGTTTCAAAAAAGAGAGTGGCAATTGAAAGAGGTGATGATGGTGGCGATAATCCTGTGAATGGGTTTTTGATTTCTCTCCTTCCGGGGGCTGGGTGGAGGGCGCTCATTAGGATTTGTAGTTAGAGGTTAACCATGTGAGCCCCTCATAGAGTCCGTCCCCGGAGGTGGCACAGGAGGGCTGCACATACCAGTTCCTGTCCCGAATCTGGGTCAGGCCCAGTTTCTCCTGGATCTCATGGGGTTTCATGGCATCAGGCAGGTCCTGCTTGTTGGGGAAGATGAGGATTATGGCGTCCCTCATCTCCAGGTCATTGATAATGCGGTGCAGCTCCTGGCGGGCCTCATCGATGCGGTCGCGGTCAGCGCAGTCTACCACGAAGATCAGACCCTGGGTCCTGGTGTAGTAATGCCGCCAGAGCGGCCGGATCTTGTCCTGGCCGCCCACTTCACACACGTTGAACTTGACGTTTTTGTAAGTCACCGTCTCCACGTTGAAACCCACCGTGGGAATGGTGGTCACAGACTGGCCCAGCTTCAACTTGTACAGGATCGTTGTCTTGCAGGCTGCGTCCAGGCCCAGCATGAGGATCCGCATTTCCTTGTTCCCGAAGATCTTGGATAGCACCTTCCCCATCGCGTCGGAAGAGCCTGGGCCGGGGGCATTCAGGTGTCCGGGGTCCCCTCAGCCTACAATGCCGCGCCGCTGCGAGGACGCCCTGCGGCCCGGCTTGCGCGAAGCTGCCTGCTAGGGGCAGGGGCCCGGCCTGCGCTCACTCGGGCATCCTAATTTCTTTCTCGGCTTGTTTCTCTTTTTTGTAGAGGAAGGCTACTGATTTATTTGAGTTAATTTTATACCCAGCCACTTTGCTGAAGTTGTTTATCAGCTTTAGTAGTTCTCTGGTGGAACTTTTGGGATCACTTAAATATACTATCATATCATCTGCAAATAGTGATATTTTGACTTCTTCTTTTCCGATCTGTATCTCCTTGACCTCCTTTTGTTGTCTGATTGCTCTGGCTAGCACTTCAAGAACTATATTGAATAAGTAGGGAGAGAGTGGGCAGCCTTGTCTAGTCCCTGATTTTAGTGGGATTGCTTCAAGTTTCTCTCCATTTAGTTTAATGTTAGCAACTGGTTTGCTGTATATGGCTTTTACTATGTATAGGTATGGGCCTTGAATTCCTATTCTTTCCAGGACTTTTATCATGAAGGGGTGTTGAATTTTGTCAAATGCTTTCTCAGCATCTAATGAAATGATCATGTCATTTTGTTCTTTCAGTTTGTTTATATAATGGATCATGTTGATGGTTTTCCGTATATTAAACCATCCCTGCATGCCTGGGATGAAGCCTACTTGATCATGGTGGATGATTGTTTTGATGTGCTCTTGGATTCGGTTTGCCAGAATTTTATTGAGTATTTTTGCGTCGATATTCATAAGGGAAATTGGTCTGAAGTTCTCTTTCTTTGTTGTGTCTTTGTGTGGTTTAGGTATAAGAGTAATTGTGGCTTCATAGAAGGAATTCGGTAGTGCTCCATCTGTTTCAATTTTGTGGAATAGTTTGGATAATATTGGTATGAGGTCTTCCATGAAGGTCCGATAGAATTCTGCATTAAACCCGTATGGGCCTGGGCTCTTTTTGGTTGGGAGACCTTTAATGACTGCTTCTATTTCCTTAGGAGTTATGGGGTTGTTTAACTGGTTTATCTGTTCCTGATTTAACTTCGGTACCTGGTATCTGTCTAGGAAATTGTCCATTTCCTACAGATTTTCAAGTTTTGTTGAATATAGGCTTTTATAGTAAGATCTGATGTTTTTTTGAATTTCCTCTGAATCTATAGTTATGTCTCCCTTTTCATTTCTGATTTTTTTAATTTGGTCACACTCTCTGTGTCCTCTCGTTAGTCTGGCTAAGGGTTTATCTATCTTGTTGATTTTCTCAAAGAACCAACTTTTGGTTCCGTTGATTCTTTCTATGGTCCTTTTTGTTTCTGCTTGGTTGATTTCAGCTCTGAGTTTGATTATTTCCTGCCTTCAACTCCTCCTGGGTGTATTTGCTTCTTTTTGTTCTAGAGCTTTTAGGTGTGCTGTCAAGCTGCTGACATATGCTCTCTCCTGTTTCTTTCAGCAGGCACTCAGCTCTATGAGTTTTCCTCTTAGCACAGCTTTCATTGTGTCCCATAAGTTTGGGTATGTTGTACCTTCATTTTCATTAAATTCTAAAAAGTCTTTAATTTCTTTCTTTATTTCTTCCTTGACCAGGTTATCATTGAGTAGAGCATTGTTCAATTTCCACGTACATGTGGGCATTCTTCCCTTATTTGTATTGAAGACCAGTTTTAGGCCGTGGTGGTCTGATAGCACGCATGGGATTATTTCTATCTTTCTGTACCTGTTGAGGCCCGTTTTTTGACCAATTATATGGTCAATTTTGGAGAAAGTACCATGAGGAGCTGAGAAGAAGGTATATCCTTTTGCTTTAGGATAGAATGTTCTATAAATATCTGTTAAGTCCATTTGGCTCATGACTTCTCTTAATTTGTCTACATCTCTGTTTAATTTCTGTTTCCATGATCTGTCCATTGATGAGAGTGGGGTGTTGAAATCTCCTACTCTTATTGTGTGAGGTGCAATGTGTGTTTTGAGCTTTAGTAAGGTTTCTTTTACGTATGTAGGTACCCTTGTATTTGGGGCATAGATATTTAGGATTCATAGTTCATCTTGGTGGATTTTTCCTTTGATAAATATGAAGTGTCCTTCCTTATCTTTTTTGATGACTTTTAGTTGAAGTCATCAAAAAATGACTTTATTTGATATTAGAATGGCTACTCCAGCTTGCTTCTTCCGACCATTTGCTTGGAAAGTTGATTTCCAGCCTTTCACTCTGAGGAAGTGTCTGTCTTTGTCTCTGAGGTGTGTTTCCTGTAGGCAGCAGAATGCAGGGTCCTCGTTGTGTATCCAGTTTGTTAATCTATATCTTTTTATTGGGGAGTTGAGGCCATTGATGTTGAGAGATATTAAGGAATAGTGATTATTGCTTCCTGTTATATTCATATTTGGATATGAGGTTATGTTTGTGTGCTTTTCTTCTCTTTGTTTTGCTGCCAAGACGATTAGTTTCTTGCTTCTTCTAGGGTATAGCTTGCCTCCTTATGTTGGGCTTTACCATTTATTATCCTTTGTAGTGCTGGATTTGTAGAAAGATATTGTGTAACTGTGGTTTTGTCATGGAATATCTTGGTTTCTCCATCTATGTTAATTGAGAGTTTTGCAGGATACAGTAACCTGGGCTGGCATTTGTGTTCTCTTAGGGTCTGTATGACATCTGTCCAGGATCTTCTGGCCTTCTCAGTTTCTGGCGAGAAGTCTGGTGTGATTCTGATAGGTCTGCCTTTATTTGTTACTTGACATTTTTCCCTTACTGCTTTTAATATTCTTTCTTTATTTTGTGTGTTTGGTGTTTTGACTATTATGTGACAGAAGGTGTTTCTTTTCTGGTCCAATCTATTTGGCGTTCTGTAGGCTTCTTGTATGCCTATGGGTATCTCCTTTTTTAGGTTAGGGAAGCTTTCTTCTATGATTTTGTTGAAGATATTTACTGGTCCTTTGAGCTGGAAGTCTTCACTCTCTTCTATACCTACTATCCTTAGGTTTGATCTTCTCATTGAGTCCTGAATTTCCTGTATGTGTTGGACCAGTAGCTTTTTCTGCTTTACATTATCTTTGACAGTTGAATCAATGATTTCTATGGAATCTTCTGCTCCTGAGATTCTCTCTTCCACCTCTTGTATTCTGTTGGTGAAGCTTGTATCTACAGCTCCTTGTCTCTTCTTTTGGTTTTCTATATCCAGGGTTGTTTCCATGTGTTCTTTCTTGATTGCTTCTATTTCCATTTTTAATTCCTTCAACTGTTTGATTGTGTTTTCCTGGAATTCTTTCAGGGATTTTTGCGATTCCTCTCTGTAGGCTTCTACTTGTTTATTAATGTTTTCCTGTGTTTCTCTAAGGGAGTTTTTCACGTCTTTCTTGAAGTCCTCCAGCATCATGATCAAATATGATTTTGAAACTAGATCTTGCTTTTCTGGTGTGTTTGGATATTCCGTGTTTGCTTTGGTGGGAGAATTGGGCTCCAATGATGCCATGTAGTCTTGGTTTCTGTTGCTTGGGTTCCTGCGCTTGCCTCTTGCCATCAGATTATCTCTAGTGTTACTTTGTTCTGCTATTTCTGACAGTGGCTAGACTGTCCTATAAGCCTGTGTGTCAGGAGTGCTGTAGACCTGTTTTCCTCTTTTTCTTTCAGCCAGTTATGGGGAGAGAGTGTTCTGCTTTCGGGCATGTAGTTTTTCCTCTCTACAGGTCTTCAGCTGTTCCTGTGGGCCTGTGTCTTGAGTTCACCAGGCAGGTCACTTGCAGCAGAAAAGTTGGTCGTACCTGTGGTCCCAAGGCTCAAGTTTGCTCGTGGGGTGTTGCATATGAGCTCTCCGTGGCTGCAGCAACCAGGAAGATCTGCGCTGCCCTTTCTGGGAGCTTCCGTGCACCAGGGTTCCAGATGGCATTTGGTGTTTTCCTCTGGCGTCAGAGATGTGTGCAGAGTGCAGTCTCTTCTGGTTTCCCAGGCGTGCCTGCCTCTCTGAAGTTTTAGCTCTCTCTCCCACAGGATTTGGGTGCAGAGAACTGTTCATCCAGTAGGTCTCTTCAGGTTCTAGCGGTGTCTCAGATGCAGTGGTCCTGCTGCTCCTGGCCCCTCCTCTACGGGAACCTAGAGGCCATATACAGTTTCCTCTTGGGCCAGGGATGTGGGCAGGGGTGGGGAATGTTGGTGGTCTTTTCTGCTCTGCAGCCTCAGGATGCCCACCTGACCAGGCGGTGAGGTCTCTCTCCCATGGGGTTTGGGAGCAGAGGGCTGCTGCGGGCTGGGATCCGTGGGTTTGGGACTCCCGGTAAACACCGGCAGTGCCCGATCCTAGAGAAATTTTGCCTCTGTGTGTCCTGAGTTCACCTGGCAGGTCTCTTGCAGCAGAAAAGTTGGTCTTACCTGTGGTCCCAAGGCTCAAGTTTGCTCGTGGGGTGCTGCCTACAAGCTCTCTGCGGCGGCAACAACCAGCTACAGTCCACTTTTAACTGACTTTTTCTGAGACAGTTCTGTGGTGTCTTAACCCATCATGGTTTTGAAGATTATTAATTTTGGTCATGGGGGTATCAGAGGTGATAGTCTTGTGCCTCAATGAACTTTGTGGAGAGGAGAATGGTCGGAAGTCATAGAATGCATTTCCCAGTTAGAATAAGTTAACAAGTAGGAAAATGTGAAATGTCTAAAAAATGCCTTCCATCAGTAAAACACCCACTTCAAAATATTAAGAATATTCATATTATAAACAAGTAATAATGAGTGTTAGTCTCACTCTTCTATGTGTATAAAGTAGTAGATATATGAACAGAATATTTCATCGTTCCTTGCAGTCTTTATCATTTACATAGTCTTATCGTTCCTTGCAGTTTTAGAGACTTCAAGGGAGTAACGCAAATCCATAGAGACCTAAGTTTTCTTCAAAGATTTTAGGGCATGACTCAGCAAGGAACACTTTTATGATTTTTTCATAAACGGAAGGCAACATAGATGTCTCTCAGTAGGACTAACACTGCTTTCTGTAAGAGTTAATTGCATACACCGATATAAGATTTTATTTTTTCTTCTTTGTAGTAGCAGCATCTTGGGAGCTGAGTGGTATACACACAGAAGCTAATTAGCTGAGGAATTATGTAATATGTGGCATTAGTGTGTTTCTATCCTGAAGAAGCAGGCACCATAGTCACTGTCAAAACTACAACACCAAAAACAAAACAAAACAAAACAAAACAAAACACCCCTGTAATCTGTTCTAGTTCCCTTGTTCCCTTTCCCCCTGTGACTTCTTCCTGGGCAGTCTTGGGGTTTTCTTGGGGTAGACCATCATGATGCTTTATATATGATTGGCCCAGGGAGTGACTCTATTAGAAGGTGTGGCCTTTTGGAATAGGTGTGTCACTGTGGGTATGGGATTAAGACCCTCACCCTAGCTGCCTGGGAGCCAGTATTCTTCCAGCAGCCTTCAGAAGAAGATGTAGAATTCTCAGGTCCTCCTGTACCATGCATGCCTGGATGCTGCCATGCTTCTGCCTTGATGGTAATAGAGTGAACCCCTGAACCTGTAAGGCAGCTCTAATTAAATGTTATCATTTATCAGACTTGCATTGGTCATGGTGTCTTTTTACAGCAGTAAACCCTAACTAAGACAGAAGTTGGTACCAGGGACTGGGGTATTGCTGTGGCCTGACCATGCTTTTGTTTGGAAGAATGTGGATTTTGGAACTTTGGATTTGGAAAGCAACGGAATGCTTTAAATGGGGCTTAATAGATTATCCTAGGAGGAATAAGGAAGACTTTGTTTCTGAGGGTGATTTGAATTGTAGAAGCCTGGTTCTAGAGGTTTCAAAGAAGAAGAATGTTAGTATGTGGCCTAGAGACTGTTTTTGTAATATTTTGATTGACGAATGTGGCTACTTTTTGCCCTTATTTGAAGAGTCTGCCTGAGGCCAAGGTGAAGAGATTAATTGCATTGACAAAGGAAGTCTTGGAAATACCCAGCATAAATTTTGCTCTCTGTTTAAGTCTCATGAAGAACATTTTGAACAATCATAGCAAGCTTAGAAAGGAAAACTATAAAATATATATTTTAAATATTAAAGTGGCACCAGCAAGTAGAATGGAGCTGACTATGTTATAGGAGATAGCAGATTAAGGGAGTAGGACTTTGGGGCAAGATCTTACCCAGACAAGTTTAGATCTATGCATGGTGGCGCACACCTTTTAGCCTGGGAGATAAACTCAGACAGATTTTTGATTTCAAGGTCAGCCCGAGACAGAGCAAGTTCTAGGTGAAGAAAAGCTAAAGTTGAGGTATGGAGGTGCACACCTTTAATTCCAGCATTGATAAAGTTGAACAAGAAGGGGGCATATTCCAGCCCTAGCAAGCAGCAGAACCCAGTAGTTTTGGCCATTTGGTTCTGCCTTTAGAGTCAAGAATAGAAGGGACTAGTGGGACAATTGATGCTGGTTAGCTGGAGCTAAGAAATTGGCAGTGATTAAGAAAAGACCAGCTCATTGAGGTGAAATCTTCTAGGAAGTGTTTTCTGAGAACACAAAGAAGCTATGTTTCAGAGATAGCCAAGGTTATACTTTGTGCTACAGATGTACATGGTAATGTGTATGAATCACCCAGATGGGGGTTGGGGATTTAGCTCAGCTGTAGAGCACTTGCCTAGCAAGCGCAAGACCCTGGGTTCAGTCCCCAGCTCCGAAAAAAAGAAAAAAAAAGAATCACCCAGATGTTACTGGTTTTGAAGGCATGAAGACATCATGAACAATAGCTGAGGCTTAGCAAGTGTGAGAGGCCATAGAAGGCCACTGCTGAAAGTGCAGCCCCAGTTGCATTTGATGGCCCAGGATTGAAGGGGTCATCTAAAAGATTTGAGGCTTGGCACCATGAAGAGAGCCTATGAGAGGCTATTGATGAAGCCTAGTTGTAGCAGAAGACCCCAGTGTATTGGAGATACCAGTACCATGGGATGACCACCAAGAACAGTAGTAGCAGTGAAGTGGTTCAATCTGAGCTTAGAGTGCTGCAGAGCTGAAGAAGTGATGTCAGCCCTTTGGAAGGAGCCCAGAAGATCATGTGTGGATCTCAGATATTGAAACAAGAAGCTGTAACATTGAAGTTGCCGTGGAGACCCCAGGATGTTCATGGCTGTGGGCTATCTGCTGAGAAAAGTTGCTAACAGGGAGTACAATTAGTCCAGGAGAAGGAAGTTTGTTGCAGTCAACAAAGATGAAAATGGAGTTGGAGATCCAAAGACTGCTTTGATGTCAGACATGGAGATGCAGAATTTAGTTTGTCCAACTGGTTTCTTGTCTTGCTTTTGGGATTACAGTTAAGTGATTAGATGAATCTTAGAAGATACCTTGATCTTTCGACTTTTAACATTGTTGAGACTACTATAGACTATGGGGACTTTGGAAGTTGGACTAAATGTATCTTGCATTATGGTATGTTTAGGTATGGTCCCCATAGATTCATGTGTTTGAACAAGCCTATGAAGGCAGGGGAGTGGAATGTTATGGTTTATCTGTGCTTGGCCCAGGGAATGGCACTATTAGGAGGTGTGGCCTTGTTGGAATAGGTGTGTCACTGTGGGTATGGGATTAAGACCCTCACTTTAACTGCCTGGGAGCCAGTATTCTTCTAGCAGCCACCAGAAGATGTAGAACTCTCAGGGCCTCCTGTACCATGCATGCTTGGATGCTGCCATGCTCCTGCCTTGATGATAATGGAGTGAACCTCTGAACCTGCAAGATAGCCCCAATTAAATGTTGTCCTTTATAAGACTTGCATTGATCATGGTGTTTTTTCACAGCAGTAAACCCTAACTAAGGCAACCATGCTATGGCTCTGGAACCGATTTGCTGTTTTTCTGAAGTCATGCTGACAAACTTTCATTACTATGTTGCTGCCCAGAGCACCCATGGGCCTTGAAACCTAGAGGGTGGGAGGGACTTGTGAAGAAGAGAGAGGGGGAGAGGAAAAAGGGAGGCAGGATCAGGTATGGGTGGAGATGTGTGATGTGCAGAGGGTCAGGAAATTGAACAGAGGTGTGTTTCAATGGGGTATGAAGAACTAGGGGTAGCCACCAGAAAGTCCCAGATGCCAGGAAAGCAAGAGGCTCCCAGGACCCAATGGGGGATGACATTAGCTGAAATATTCAACAAAGGGGGAGGGAGAACCTATACAGAATGTCTTGCTCCCTTCAGAAAGCAAGGCCAGTACTTCCTGCTACTTAGGTACTCTGCTCTATTGTTAATGCCTCCTATCTCTGAGGAAGGCACTGTCACTCCCAAGTATGGGAACTCCAGGTAAGAAGTGGGTCTGACTCATGTTTCTTTCAGAACCTGAAATAGGATTCTACACTCAGCTCCTCTTGTTCTTTAGTCTGGGTTCTTGTAAATCGTGACAGTTTGATTTGAAGAAAGTGTGGGTGTCAAAGAATTAGTATGATTCATAGTTGAGCTGTCAATCAGTGAGATTAAGCAGAAAATCATAACTGAGGTATGCAGTGAAATTAGATATTGAAATTATGGCTTATGAGATCAAGCCTGCAGTATAGAGTGGTCCAGTGGGAATAGTGTAGAAGACTTCGAGGGCTAGAGTACAGGTTACTTTTGTTTTCCTTATGGTAGCAGAACATGTGTTGATGTTCAAATCTAGGTGTATTCAAAGAAAGCATCTTATGTGGTTTGATTGTTTGGCACCCACCTAAGCTAGATCCCACCCCACCCCACCCTCATTTTATTAAGGGACACTCTGAATCTTCCTGAGAAGCCTGCTGTACTCCCATGTGGGCACCTGTGGAGGCCAGAAGTCAATGTTAGATATCTTTGTCACTCTTCTACCTTATCTTTTGAGACTAGGTTTGACTTATCACACTATTTTGTCCAGCTATCAAGCCCTAGGGAACTAACAGTCTCTCCCACTGTTGCAGCATCAAGGTTTCAGACATACAATGCCATACCCATCCCTTAGATGGGACCTAGGAATCTGGGTTCAGACCCTCATGCTTGTGCAGCCATTACCTTACCCATCGAGTTATCATCACCACAGCCCTGACTTTAAAAGTTGTATCATATTGTACTATATGCGGGAATATGCATATAGGTGCATAGATATATTTACTACATACACACATAGTGATTTCTTTCTTACTTATGGAAAGACGTAGGTGTTTCCTTATCTTGGCTATTATAAATATTGTTACAAAGAACATTTGTTGTGTTAGCAGTTTCCTTGGAGTTGAAACATTCTCTCCAGAAAGGAGAAGGTAGCTCTTGAGACTTTAGAGCTGTAAACAAAAGGTTGCACATCTGGATCCTTGGAAGTTTTTGGGCTACCTCTTTCCAGCTTCACAGAAGCTGTAAACAATTGCTGGGGGAGGAGACTCTGACAAGCCAAACTTCTGGTAACGAATTTTCTAGGCTTGTCCAGCTGACTCTATTCTCCTGAAAGTCATGCCGACAGCTCCAGGGTTGAAGAGTCTGAAGAGTCTGTGAGTTCTCATCCTTCTGGGGTTGGTGGAATTTTCTGTCAAACAATTGCTTTTGAGTCATTTCTGTTCCAGTAAGTAACCTCTTTCTCATATTTCTGTTAATAATTAACATAAATGATTCATCAAGTTGGGATTTGGTTTGACATGAGTTTCCTTTCTGGGCAAGCAGATATATGTGTGTTGTGGCTGTCACACAGCATCACGGGGGTAGATTTGTCTCTTTGACTTACTATTTCCTTCAGTATCTGCCCATAAATGGGATTGCTTCTTTCCTTCTAGCTGTCCTCAGAAGGGCTGGTAATTAGATCTTCAAGAGTAAAGCTGGTACTTTGTTTCTAGGTATGTTAATGTTGTGGACCTTAACATGCTTGTTTATGAGAGAATACAGCCTGAAACTTACAGGGCAGAACTGCTTAAGGTGATGCTAAGAGTTGGTGCCTTAAAAGAAAACTCTACATGTGCTTGAACCCCATGCTCCAGAGGTGACCATTTTACAAAACAGTAAGTAATGAACACCTGAAGACTCAAAGAAACATTTTACTTAAAGGAATAGGCTTGCCTTACCTATTTATGCCATACCATAAGGGAGTACATACAGAAACAATTTTCTATGCTCACATGGAATATTTATGGATTTTTCTCAACTTTGCCATGTATAAAGAGTGTGGATTCTGGTTGGATTCATTTCTAGGCAAAGCTTTTATTTGCTCAAGGCAGTGCTTTCTTCAATTTTCACACCCCAAAGTATCACCCAGAAGTAACAGCTGCACACATAGCCATCACAGCACCAGGCCTTTTCATTTGTGCTTCTCAACACCCAAGCTAGGTGTGATTATCTGTGTTTTGCGGATGTAGGCATGGACAGAACAACGGACTTCTTACAAGTGCTGCTGGAGCCTCACACATTAAGACTTGCTTTTTGAATAATAGTTGTTTCATCTTACTTCAAATCAAAGTCCCAGCAGGTTTTTAACTTCACCAATTTTCTCAGTGAGAAGAGAGCTAAACAATGAGGTGTCTGTAAAATGAGCAAGAACTGCAGGCCTACAGCTCTAGTTTTTCAAAAGCAGAAACTGATTTCTGTTCTCTTCATCCTCACTTAAAATGTTGGGAAAGTCTATAAACAATGTTGAGTGGGCAAGAAATTAGCTAATAAATGGAAATATGCTGTTTTGGCTTTCAGAGCAAGTTTATTCTTAGTACCCCCTTTTTCCTTATAACCTTACTTACTGGCTTATGAGGTATTTATCTAAATTCTTCAGATATGACTATATCGGAGCAAAATTGAAACTAGAATAGAGTATTGATTAGTAACTTGGTTATCTAGCAGTGATTTTATTTATTCAAATGAAAAACTTACGAGATTGTAGAATGACAACCCAGGACGCAAAGCCTAGTTGTAACTTATTAAGAAACAGCCTTAACATATAGATTTAGGCATGGGGAGTAAAGGAAGGAAGGAGGGAGAGAAAGAGATGAGGTGGGGGAGGTAGACATTGGTGAGTCTAAAAAAAGGACAGCATTCATTTAACACAAATGTGTGGATTTCTAAAGAGAGAGGGCTCCAAGATTATTTTTATTATGCAGAAAATATCCAGTCATGTTCTGAACTTTTTAAGTATTTGATAGAAATTTAGATGTCTGTTTTCTCTAAAGTAATAATGACTTTTTAAAGGTCTGTGCATAGCCCAGGCTAGCCTTGAACCTGAAACCCTCCTGATACTGCCCTTCTAAGGACCTGTATCATAGTTATGTACTACCATACTTAGCATGAAAGCATTAAAATAAATATACTAATCACCTAGGGGCAGTAGACTTGAATTATATAATATGATTTTTCATAAATACACAACTAAAATAAGAATATATAAAATAAAAATAAGAAATGATATCTTAGACACTAGAATTATTTAAAAAGTGTTGAGGAATGCTGGAAATCATCTGAGACCATCAGTGCTTCTTTATTTATATGTTTATGAGAAAGATAGATGTTGATAACTTTCTAGGAACAAACCCACACTACTATACACAGCACCTGAATGTATTCTGAAGACCAGAGGTAGCAATTGTTGAAAATGGAAAAGGCTGTGTGTGTCAAGGTTTAACACAACATACAGTTGGTTTGAGAAAACACTAGAAGGCTGTTGCCATTTGTTGATGACATGCTTTGTGTACTTGAAGTGTTGGACTTTGGAACATTAGAAAGGTTCTGTCAGAGGTCCTCAATAGAGTATGTAGAAAGCATAATGGTCAATGTCTATGATAACTGCTGCATGGACATCAGAGAAAACAGAGCAGCAAAGTAGCCCAGAGGAGAGTCCATCAGTGAGCTCATGGCTCAAGCACTCCTCAAACAAACTTGTAACCCAAGCAGCAACTGAGTGGAGGACTTGGAATTTGGAACCTGGATTTACGAACACAACTTCTCTGAACCAAGGTTTAGGTGAATCACACCAGCCTCTTAGAAATGGTTACTGATATAGCTATGCTTAGATACAAAGTGATTTTTAAAAGCTCAGTGTCACTTATGAGCTCACCAGTTCTAAATAAACATAAATGTGTATGATATCTTAATACATTTTCATATCTTAGTATAAACTAAGACTTTAATTCCACTGACTTACGTTTAAATCCCACAATTAGGAAGCACAGTCTCTTCCCCTTTTTAACTCAACAGCAACCCTCAAAGAAGCTGTCTCGGCAGGCTACCACGACATTTTGTCCCTATTTCAAATGTTCAAAATCAAAGTATTGATTTCATCTTCTTGAAGTGATATCTGGTTGAAATGGAAGCATGATTAATCTCATGAAGTAGCATAAATACTGTGGCTTCAAGGATAGTTCAGAGCTTTGGGATGGAATTACAGTGAGAAGAGAGTCTAAGAGATAAGTCACTGGAAGAGAAGACAGGTTTCACCCCATCTAACATACTCCCTGTGAGTAAGCAAAGGCAAGTAAATAAGCTCTTGAAGACATATGCTATATAAGGGTATATAATGAAATGTATGTGCACATTCCTGTTGGGGGCCTTCTTAGCTTCAGGGACTTCATCTCATATATAGTTTTCATTTTGTGCTTAACTAAATTCTAAGAAACAACTGAATTCCCGGAAATGGCTTCTAGCCCCAGGTGGCCCGTATGAACTAGACCATAATATCTCTATGCTTTGTTGATTAGCACCCAGTTGGGTTTGAAACCCAGAAGCTGCTAATTGGCTCTAATTGGCTGGTCCTGCTCTGGTCCAAATTATCAAGAAAAGCCATCTGAGGTACTTGACAGGTAATAACTCACTTGAGGTGCCAGGTGTGAAAACAGTTTAAACATACAACATATGCGTGGACCCAGTTGGTTGCCTCTACTCTTTCCCACACCCCACCTAGTGTGTGTGTGTGTGTGTGTGTGTGTGTGTGTGTGTGTGTGTGTGTGTGTGTGTGTGTGTGTATTTCTTTAAAAGGTTGGTCTGTTCTGCTGTTCTGCACTCCCATGCCCCTTCCCCATTAAGAGTTTGGATTCCCACCCTGGTCATCTTCCTATTATATTAGTTTTTGAATAAAGAAAATTTTGTTGCCTTGAACTTGATTTTCACGGCGGATTATTCTCAAATCCTTAGACCCTAGCATACTATACAAATAATACAAATTAATAGTGCTTGACTTGTGGCCAGGGGTTTGATAAAGGAAGAGGGAGGCTAAAAAGGTGAATATGTAATACATCACAATTGTATCCTTATCAGGTCCATATAAATTGTCCTTTTATTAATTGTGAATATGCACTTTGCTTCAACTCTCTGCCTTCTTATTTCCAATTCTGTTCATTAGGTAGCAAAATTAAGGTTTTTCTCCAGATCTCTAGAAATTAGAAAAATAAAATCTATATGCAATGATTTGAGACATTATATCTCCCAGAACTAAATTTGGAAGAATAAATCAATGGCATTTAATACGGCCAGGGGAAGAAAGTACCAATGGAATCAGCCGGTGGCATAAAAACAAAGATGGAGGAGAAGGAGAAAGAGCATCTTGTGTGTGGGGGGGTCATTTTCACACGACTTAAGTATCTCTATCTTGTCTCTGGATTTAATACCCACTCCGCCTTCCATATTTACTGCCACTGTCACTGAAATCACAGTTGTTCATGTTCTGCTTGCTGCTTCAGCCTTTTGATTGTTATTTGACTTCCCATATAGCTTTGCCACAGTGTCGATAAAACATTTAATATACCAGGCTGTTATATATGTACTTGTAATGGTATGCTTTGGCATCCTCGATGCAGAATATTGTGAGGTCAGCTATTGAAGCAGATTTATGATATTAGCTATCTGACAATTGATATTCTCCCTGTATGCTGTGGAGGTCAGGCTCTGAACTGTAGGAATCCCACTAAGTGTCTGTGTTTCATCAGGTATCTGTTATATACTTTTCAACTCTGTATTAGAACACCCGACAGAAACAATTTAAAATCAGGGAAGATTTATTCAGGTTCACAGCTTGAGAGCCTTAGTCTATGATGACCATCTTTGCTGTTGGTGGGTTCATGCTGGGGTAGATTATTGAGGTAGGGAGGGCATAGAAGAGCAAAGTCAATCATTTCCAACATCTCCCATAATAGCCCCATAACTGTGGACCAAGTTCAAACACATGAGCAGGTAGGGTACATTTCATGCTCAAACCATAGCAGAGCCATCATTGCAAGCTCAAACTGAGATTTTATCAATAGTATTTCCATCTCAGTTCATCTCTTAGCATTTTGTTTTTACTCATTCTTTTCCTTCCTTCCTTCTTTGCTTTTTCTTCTTTTCGGTGTTTTGGTGGTGATGGTGGTGGTGGTGGTGGTGGTGTTGTGTGTGTTTGTGTGTGTGTGTGTGTGTGTGTGTGTGTGTGTGACAGAGAGAGAGAGAGAGAGAGAGAGAGAGAGAGAGAGAGAGAGAGAGAGAGAGAGAGAGAGGGAGAGGCATTTGTATGTATGTGTGTGCTTGTGGAGGTCAGAGGTTGACATCAAGTGTTTTCTCTAGTATTCTCCATCTTGTTTTATGTGACGAGGTCTTCCCCTTTAATTCAACCAGCTCCACCCACATTCTTTGGCACTCAAATTATTTTCATATGTCTCCACAGTTTGTGTCTCTTCAATTAAATAGAAGGGCACAGAGACAGATCTTTTTTCCATTTTATACTTTATTTATTTATTTATTTTTTCCATTTTTAAAAATTGGGCATTTCTTATACATTTCATATGTTATTCTCTTTCCCGATATTCTGTCCATCAGCCCCCTAACCCTTCCCCCTCCCCTTCTATAAGGGTGTTCCCCTGCCCATCCACTACCCCCCTTATCTCCCCCACCATGAATCTCCTACACTGGGGGTCCAACCTTGGCAGGACCAAGGGCTTCACAGAGACAGATCTTAAAATTACATTTTATGTATAGTTTAAAGTATTTCTTCTGATATTCAGAAATACTTTTATAAATGATAAACAGTACTCTTTTCTTTACTCACAAGGCACTATCCTCCCAGATTGCTTAAATATACAGCATTATCAGAATACAAATCATACATTTTATAATTTGACAGTCTGCTACTGTCCTGTATACAAGAGAATACATATCATTTTGTGTCTGTGTATATATCAGTGTGTGTATATAAAAAACTTACATCACATACAGGCAATTGTTAACATACTGTGGTTACACACACATGCACACACAAGCACACACACACACATTTTACAAGCATAGAACAGCAATTGCAGTCAATAGAAACTTTACATTAAAATGTGAATTTTTATTTTTCATAGGCAAGTGTTATTGTGAGGCACACACTCTTAGAATGCTAGGGAATATAAAGGAGCCACTGTTAAGAGTCAGTCATGGATCAAGAGGGAAACTTCTCAGCCTCTGCAGTGTGCTGTGTTACTGAACTTAATGTGGTGTTTTGAGGTATACGGATTGACAATGTTACACATTGTCAGTGTAGTGTGTTCATCTTGGAATGGCTTTATTGGAATATATTTCCATTATAAGTTCAAGAACACTGGTAATTTGAATTCTTCTGAAATTTCAAAGCAGCATATGCAACATTAGTGGGAAATTTAATTTAATTATCTCATGTTATTTGACAGCCAGCTTTCATGATCCAGTTTTGTTCATTTTGTTCAGTCAGAAATTTATGTTCTTACTAAAATTTGTGCAAAACACGAACATGAACCATTTAACTCCTAGGATGGCTTGTAGAAAATCTTGGCAGGTGATTTAGTGCTATGTTGACAAACCCTCACATCTCCACATTGAAAACTAAGATTACAATAACCATAAGGGGACAAAAGAAGACTGTCACCTTAGTAAAAATAATTTCCCTGTCTGTCAGCTGAGCTCAGATGAATAAATCAGAACCCAGTTATCCTATGTCTTTAAGAGCACAAAAGGAAAAGTTTAATGGACATTTGTTGAACTATTTTTTTTGCTTTTACAACTTCCTTTTGTATATGGAATTCATCTTTTAGTATTATGGCTCCAGGCAACTTTCAAAATCTTAAGGAATACCGGAGGAGCTGACTGAATCAGAGAAGCTCAGCTTTGTCCTCTCCACTTTGTTTACCCCTCTGTCATGACTCATGGTGGATCACAGTTGTTGGAAAGACTAGGCATTTAACTATTTATAGTTTTCATGATAAAACTGAAAGCCTTGTTCACTGAGATGGGAATAAGAATAAAATGACCAATTGAGACTTCTGAACATTAGACAGGGAGATCATGTATTTCACTTGTAGGGTTCTGTCAGGGAAGGTGGTGCTGATTGTATTTATAATTTTATTGTGAGCCACCTAGTTGGGGTAAAACCATATTAATGCTTGCTTTAAAGAAACACCATTTCAGAATGGAAAGGCTACAGATGCTGACTGCCCAGCTGCACCTGTGCTGATGTGCTTTCACCTTAGATAATCATTTCTGCTCTCTACTTGCCAAAGAATAGTCAAGCCTAGGCTCACTTCAGAAAGGGACTCCATTTTATCCTGAGAGGAAGAGAATCTATGCGAAATGTTTTTAACTTAAAGGTTGTGAATGTTTCACTAGCTTTCTGGCAGTACCCAGTGTGTCTGAATTTTCTTTATAATAAAGCCTGCCATGTCTTTCTAGGACTCAGAATATACATTTCCTTAAATCCATGGCTATACTGGCTTCTTTGATGCAGTCCAAGAGAAGGCATCTGAAGGGGCATTTCATCCATTATTTGTGTACCATGTGCAACAGCATTTAAAATTTTTGAAAATAATCTGACAAGTAGAATTTTAACGAGGAGTATTAAAACAGCAAAAACACAGCCTCAGAAATTCTGGAAACGAATGGGAATGACTTGTTAAACACATTCTTTAATAATTTACATTTGATATTTCAGATCTGGAGCAGCTGCTAAGAAAGGTATTGGAATCAAGACAATACGTTGCTTAGGATTTCATGTGACTAAATGGATCTAGAAAGTCATGGTATAATTGCAGTCATTTCTGTTGATTTGTCAATGAGAGGCTAGGTGCCAGACATGGGTACAAACCTCACTGAGACTCTCTTTAAATGTTGAGATCAGTTTGATTGACATGTAACTGTGTTTTTAATTATATTGTTGGTCAGGAGTATTTTTTTTATGAGAACCTGAACCTTCTTTCAGCTGTGCCAAGCACAGGTAGACTTTTCCTAGGACAGGAGTCAGAGACTACTAAGCTTCACTAGTGTGATTCGTAATTCTGTATCATCTTTGAGTTTTAGTGACAAGATCTTGTATTCAACCATCCTGGGAACTTGGATTACTTCAAATGTCTGTATCTTTCTTTATTCTGGTCCCGTAGACTTCAGGATGAGGAAATTAAATGGCCATCTGTCATCTTAGCAGGGATTAAAGATCAGATTTTTTTTGGATTATGGCTGAGGTCTTATCCCAAACAATAATGTTATCAAAAAATTTTACTGAGTGACAAGGAAGATTGAACCAGAGTACTCCTTATACTGGAGGGAGGGGGAGATACTGTGTTTGGGATTGCTTGCACTGAGCAAGGAGTAACTATTGACAGTCAAATGAATATCATTAGAGCATGGGTTTGCTAACTCTGAAGCTCAAGACAGAGGGCTTCATGAAATTCATAGGCAAATGGATAGAACTAGAAAATATCCTGAGTGAGGTAATGCAATCATAAAAATACACACATGGCATTCACTCACTGATAAGCAGATATTAGCCTAAAAGCTTGGATTACTCAGGATACAATCCACAGACCACATGAAACTCAAGAAGAAGGACAACCAAAGTGTGGATGCTTCAGTCCTTCTTAAAAGGGGTAACAAAAATATTTATAGGAGGAGCAGAGACTGAAGGAATGGCCATTCAGAACCTGCCCCACCTGGGGATCCAGCCCATATACATGCAGCCACCAGACCCAGACAATATTGCTGATACCAAGAAGTACATGCTGACAGGAGCCTGATGTAGCTGTCTCCTGAGAGGCTCTGCCAGAGCATGACAAATACAGAAGTGAATGCTCACAGCCAACCACTGAATTGAGAATGGGGTCCTCATTGGAGGAGTTAGAGACATGATTGAAGGAGTTGAAGGGGTTTGTAACCCCGTAAGAACAATAATATCAACCAACCAGAGCTTCCAGGGACTAAACCACCATCCAAAGAGTACACATGGACAGACCTATGGCTCCAGTTGCATATGTAGCAGAGGATGGCCTTGTTGGGCACCAAAGGGAGGAGAAGTCCTTGGTCCTGCCAAGGCTGCACCCTCCAGTGTAGGAGAATGTCAGGTGGGGAGGCAGGAAGGGGTGGGCAGTTGGGTGGGGGAAAACCCTCATACCAGAAAGGGGAGGAAGGATGGGATAGAGGGTTTATGGATGGGAAAAGGGGAAAGGGATAACATTTGAAATGTAAATAAGAAAAGTATTCAATTAAAAAAAAAGAAATCAAATGAGAGAAAAAAAGAAAGACAGAGGGCAGGGATATAGAACAAGCTTTGGTTGTCATTAGCACATAAGTGAGAATTTAGACCTTTAGTTCAAATAAGAATGCTACATTTAGAGAAGAGAACAGAAGAAATTGAGTAAATAAACAATTTAAAGAACCAACAGAGGGACAAAGGCGTGTGTGTGTCCTGGATAGAGCAGGTGTGGGATTCTATTTTATAGCCTTAGTGCAAAAAACAAGCCATGATTTTTATTTTCTTAAGGTAAAAAGTTTGTACCATGTTCTAATGTGTTTACATACTCCTAGCAGTGCTCACACGTGTGAGTGTGTAAAGAGACCCTTACTTTCCTCTTACCTTCCCTGGGAAGTGGAGGGTAACCTTTCTTGCTTCCCCAGTGAAGAAGCACTTGGATGTAGATCGCTCCTGAGAGACACAGCCAGAATACAGCAAATATAGAGGCGAATGCCAGCAGCAAACCACTGAACTGAGAATAGGTCCCCTATTGAAGGAATCAGAGAAAGAACCGGAAGAGCTTGAAGGGGCTCGAGACCCCAAAAGTACAACAATGCCAAGCAACCAGAGCTTCCAGGGACTAAGCCACTACCTAAAGACTATACATGGACTGACCCTGGACTCTGACCCCATAGGTAGCAATGAATATCCTAGTAAGAGCACCAGTGGAAGGGGAAGCCCTGGGTCCTGCTAAGACTGAACCCCCAGTGAACTAGTCTATGGGGGGAGGGCGGCAATGGGGGGAGGGTTGGGAGGGGAACACCCATAAGGAAGGGGAGGGGGGAGGGGGATGTTTGCCCGGAAACCGGGAAAGGGAATAACACTCGAAATGTATATAAGAAATACTCAAGTTAATAAAAAATTATAAGCCCGTGGAAAAAAAAAAAAAAGGAAAAAAAAAAAAAAAAAAAAAAGAACCAACAGAGGAGAGAAAAATATGTGAAAGTTGGAGTACTTTGACTGGAGGTAAAGCTAGGAGATAATAATAATGAGGAAACACAATTTTGTTTATTTATCTGATCTACCTGTCATCTATCTATGTATCTATCTGTGTATCTATTTATGTATCTATGTATCTATGTAGCTATCTTCATCATCATCATCATCATCATCATCATCAATCTATCCATTCATTCACCCCATCTATCTGTATTTTTGTGCATATATATATGTGTGTGTATATATATATATACATATATATATGTATATATATGGAGATCAGAGGACAAATTCTGAGAGGTGGATCTTTCTATTGCTAGGTCCTTTGTATTGAACTCAGACCATCAGCCTTCGTACCATACATCTTTACTTGCTGAGTGTGTTTTCACTACTTTCAGATGGGACAGAAAAAAACTAATAAAAGTTGAGGAGAGATAATTGATAGATTTCATATAGTGGTTGTGATCAGTAGTAGCAGTTTTGGAAGAACTGAGACAGTTATGAAGTAGATTATAAAACACAGATTTCCATAGTTGAGAGATAAAGAGAAACTGGGAGCATTAAGAACACCATGTAGCCATACTAGAATGTTCTCCAGAGGCGTCTAGACAAGGAAAGAAGCAATCTTAGGGTTTAGGCCAAGGAAGACACTGATATTTGGAGAAGTTTCTTAGCTGAAAGTGTGGAAAATCCAAGAGGACTAAATGATTTACAGGCTCAGAAAAAGATGGTGTGGAGGAGAGTTGACAATAATAGTGAGCTCCTGGTATGTTACAGTTAACTGTGTTAACTATAAGATATCATTATGAAATAGTCATTATATATGAAGTTTATTATCTGATTAATTTTAATTTGTTTATTATGTTATGGATACATTTGCCAAGTTTTTCTGTTGCAGATCTTTATTACAGATAATGACATTTTCTTTTTTCTCTTTTTTCTTGTCTGTAATGGTATTCAGAGATGACAGAGACAACTAAAGTCTTCACAAAGCCAAAAAACTAATTTTATGCCTCTTTTAACCATTTTTTCCTGCTTAACATTTTAGAGAAATTCAAAACTTCATGTCCCTGACTGATGTTTTATGCATATTTTTCTCCTTGGCTTTCCAATTTACCCCGGGGGAAGGGATACTAATTAGAGAAAAAATTCTAACATTTTCCTGAGCAAAATGATTTACCAAACACACCTATCTCTCCCAATACTGATGCAAGTGGATTACTCAACGGGAAAATTAAAGACAGGAAGTTCTAATGATCAGGAACTTTCTGTTCTTTCAGAAGTTGTAACTGCTTCCTTATGGTGTTTCAACCATCCTCAACTTGCTTTTTAGATGTCAGTGGAGGTAAGGCATACCATGTCAGCAGAGATAGGGACATGGAGAGACATAGCATTGGGCAATTATGCATAATGAATTACGGCTATAGTCATGTGCCATCTGCCGCAAAATAATTTACAATCTTAACACAAATTTCTGATATGGTTCCTTGGGTTTCTTGAGACATGTAGTCAGATATAGCAGTTAATTATTTTTTGGAGTGTTTGTCATTAGAAGCCTTACTCAGCTGTGCATGTTGTAATCAAAGCTCCAAGGAGCACTGTAGACTTGTAGCAGCCAATATTTTCCTCTTTCTGCTTGAACAGCATTACCTGGCATCCCAATAAGATCTAAAGTGCTTCACATCTTCTTCTCTTGCTGCTTCTCCCTTGAAATATTGATGACAAATAATATATGCATTGTCACCACTGGGAGACTTCCAGAGTGTTTGCTTTTCTCTTTTCTTCTCTTTCTTCTCTCTCTCTCTCTCTCTCTCTCTCTCTCTCTCTCTCTCTCTCTCTTTCTCTCTTTCTCTTTTTAGCATATAGGCTACTTAAAATTAAATTTTTAAATTGGAGAAAGAACCTAAAGAAATAGCACAGAGAGAACAACAATGGCTGAGATAAAAATAATCAATAATAAAACCACAAAATGTTCTGTAATGGTCTGATGAGGAGGTGGGATTAAAACAGGTTCCTGAACTAATCAAATAGGTTGGGATCAGACACTGAAGTATAAATCCATGTCTAGCATGTTACTAGTCCTGGGACATGGTACATATGATACAGATCTTGAAGGCCTGGTTTGTTCATCTGCCTGTAGGTTGTCACAAACTTGACATGAATCACGAAGTGATGAGCATGAGGTGTGCAATGGAAAATGGGTCTGATAAATAAAGTAAAGGCTGATAGACACAATGAGGGAGCCAGGCACGGATGACAGGAAAGCCAGGGACATTTTAAGTGGGGACTGCTTATCCCTGCAACATTAGTTAAATGTCTTTAGCTCACTTTAATAGGAAGTGTACCTGTTGGGGTGAACTCAAGGAGAAAGGACAATGGCTCTGTGGAGATCTTAAAGATCTCTCTCTCTCTCTCTCTCTCTCTCTCTCTCTCTCTCTCTCAAACATCTACCCATCATCTATCATCTGTCCATCAGTTACCTATTTCTCATATGTATATATCTATACATACATATATACATATATGTATATGTATATATATAAAGACTGTCTAATAAGTTCCGTTGCAATCTTATTTGTCAATGAATTTGCTGAAAAACATATTCAAAGTAATATCAGTGTATTTTATAACTTAGTTCAAAGGTGAGGAGTTATGGTATGAAGACTAGAAGAAGAGAGCTAGTTTAAGACAAGTCTGACCCTTGTGAATGGTTTGAAATGCATTTGGAGTATCTTAAAACCCTCTCAAAAATCGTATATAGAAACTTGTAGTCTTTAAAGATGAAGTGCAGCCTACCCGAGTAAATATGCACATGTTTCAAAGCATTCATCCTCCTCCGAAGCTCAGCAGCGCCAGGTTAAAGGAGTCCGACTGTAAGTATCTGTGAAAGCAGAAATAACATAGTCAGCAAGAAGTACAACCTGTGGATTGTACTGTGCAATGTAGCAGAGAAAATGGTTGTTGTCAAAATTCAGTTCTTTCTGTTACAGTATAGTGCTCGAGTTCTCTTCTATCTATGTGTGCCGGTGGTAAGGGGGCTTGCCAATAGCATGTAAGCAGAGATGGCATGTGCCACTTGCAGAAGGAAAATGTTAAGAAGGAAAACATTACTTCTTTATTCCTTACTGTGCCACCTTTAGGCTAGATGAACATTGCTGATCTGACTTTGGAAAGCATGTGTTGAAAATAGAAAGGGGTACACTGAGTGAAGATCTGACTGTAGAGGAGAGCTGGCCGAGCAGCAGAGACATCCATCTTTTGTTTGTATGCACAATAAACAAGTTCATTACATGTTAAGTTCTAGGGTTGCAGGATTTTTTGTTTTTAGAGAATCAAGTGTGATTTAAATGACTACTGTAGTTTTTTTCTTTTTTTTAAATTCTTGGTAGAGGACTTAGCCCTGACCACTGCCCAAGAGTAAGTGTCAGCTGTGCCTGTGCCCTTCTGCTCTAGGTCATAAGATACGTGACCCTTGTGGTCCACACACTTCTTAGATGATGGTGTGTTTGGAGGCAAAGTTTTGATAAAGCCAGGTTTGAGGAGTAACGTCAGATCTAAGTCAATTACTGATTTCTCTTGGATCTCCTTTCTAGGGTAGGCCTGGTCTTTAGCTGATTTTGCCTCATTCTAGCTCAGAACTTTCAACAGTAGCCTTAGGTCTGAATGGTTAGAGGAGTCCATTCTTCCTTCTATTGCAGTAACATCCTTTTAAAAGAGAAAGTCATTCTGATCCCCATTTCCTAGATGTACTTGGGACTGTTGAAAGCAAAAGACTCAATACCACTATGGGAGAGACTATCATTTATTTCCAAATCTCTAATCAGTCACTTTTACTTCCATGCACACAGCTATATTCATTTCCTACTTTTGCTTACAGTTCAGTACACCCCTGAGACCGAATTGACTGTGACAAGAAATGATGTGATGGCTATGAGGAAGACAGTCCTACTGATAGGGTCACCTTTCCAGCTGGAAATGAAATCCCATTGAATTTGATACACATTTAGGGGTCTGGTTGTATAGAACCAAGCACCTCTTTTATCTGTCAGCAACTGTTTAAACATTTGACTCTACACTAGCTAAATGAAAGATCCTTGAACATGTACAAATAAATATATGTGTGATGGATATGTAGTATCTATAAAACCTTCACACACACACACACACACACACACACACACACACACACATTATACCTACGTCTGTAAAAATAATACTCGATATTTTAACTGCCATGTTTGGAATATAATAATAATAGCAATGGGAAAGTCCTAGAGCAAAGTGGATTGATGGGCAAGATGTTTGATAGCCAAAGAATTTATTTACCTTACAGAGGACCAAATTAGTCAATGGTAAGTAGAAAGAGGGTTTTGAATAGGAAACAACTTAAGTTCAGGTTGCATTTTTTTAAAATGAAGGTGGGTAAAGTAATCTTATAATATTTTTTCCATAACACAAGTTTATTTGGCATTGGGTGAAATGGTTCTCACAGCACCTTAAGAAAGGATCAATGGCAACTGTACCAAAAGTGAACCCAAACTAAAACCTTTAATGTAATGAATATGTGAAAACAGGAATTGAGACAATTTACAGTATCAAATTCCACTTCAAGGCAGGTAGAGGGCATCTGGCCTCTGAGAAGAGTGGCAAGGCAGGCCTGGGAAAGGGGCCTCCTAGGAGCCTGTCCCTCTGGGGCCTTATGGGATGGGCAAGGAAGTACAAAACTCAGCAAATCCTGAATTTGGGATTATTTGCCAGTAAGGTGGCAGACCCTGGTGCTTGGAACTGGAATAGCAATAGTCTGAACAGCCCCAAACATAGGCCTTCCATGCACCCTGAAGGTATGAGGGTGGGGATCTCCGCAATTTTGACAGGCCCACCTCTGCAGCACTAGTCCACTTTAGATCACCCTCTCCACCTGGGCCTCCTATTCTCAACCCCAACAGCCATTTGATCCCCACTTAAGTTCTAGCCTGTACATATAGTCTTCTGAGGCTAGAACTTAAGTGGGGATTCTGTGTGGTCTTTAGGGCTCTTTTGGGTGGCCTGGCACCAATACAATTCGCAACTGTTGCTCTGAAGTATGGCTGCCCAGTGCCCAGTACTTAGTACTTGTTGGAGGCATGATGAACTTCCTGCTGTTCTTAGCAATGGATGTAGCGGGCAAGAGCCCTTTGGCAAAGGGACGTCCGTAGCAACTGGTCTGTGGGTTCAGACATGGGACAGACTATCCATGAGCAATCATACACTCCCATCAGCCCTGGGGATCTGGTCTGAAGATGCTCCATATGGGAAGGGGAAGCGTAGGTTTCCAAGCGGTGTTAAGGCTGTGCCTAGAGCTGTGTGGGTCTGAACAAGCATAGCAAAACCAGAGGTCAGGCACCTACACTCCTGTTCTCGCCTGGACAGGAGTAGCTCCGCAGCCCCACCAACCACAGCCTAGAAAAAGCTTAGACACAGAGGTGGAAGAGTGGCCCCAGGGCAAATGACTCATGTTGGGTATCAGCCCTGTCCTGAGCTCCTGTGAACCATTATCACCTGCAAACATTTGGCCACGTGAGGACACACACAGATACAGAGAGACCCAGACATCCAACATAGAAAAGACACGAATGTGCTAAAAATTGTACAGAACCTTGTTTCATCTCCAAACCTTAGAAGTGCTAAAGACCTGTGTTGGGAGACAAGACCACTGCATGAAGCTGGAGATGCCAACAGGGTCCTTTGGGTAAAATCCCCAGGTACCCTGCTGCTGTGGAGGGACTGGGAGGCATGCATGTTGCTGGCAGACGCTGGGCTCCAGCAGTGTTGTTCATGGGGTAAGGTGGACTCAGATGACTCAACACAGGATGCCCACTTGATCCACTTTCTTCCCAAACAACACTTTATGGCACAGATAAGGTGAATGGGCATGGCTAGGTACAGCGGTCATTCACCAGCAAGCAGAGCACAGGGAACCAGAGTGTGGCAGAGAAAAGCCAGCATGTCCCCACAGGAGTCTAGCATCTACTCCCGGGGAGCCATGCAGAGAGGGGTACACCATGGAAGAGTGGTAGGAACATGGAGCCTCCTGCCGCAGTGCTGGCCTCAGAGTAGAGCTACAAGTGGTGTGGCAAGTTCAACTTCCTCCCAGGGATCGGCACCTTGAAATTCGCAGTTGGTAATCCTGTAATATTAAGGAAGGCTCTGGAGTAGCCACGAAACGCAGAAAGGCCATCACATCACAGTCTGGACTTCACGAGCTCTCAAGTTGATTTGAATGGAACACAATCTCATTAACTTAGAAAAATATAACAAGTTTTTTTTTATTTCTTGTTTCTTACTCTGTGTACTTGACAAATATCACTGAATTCTGTTTCCACTTTACTTTTTGATTTATACTAAACTAATGAGACTGGACTTATGGGAATCTGATGATTCTTTATCTTCTTTTCTAAGGGACCTGTATTTGAAAACATTCAAGTTCCCAGGAGTTTGACTAAATTACTATATAAGAACAGTGTCAACATTTTTATAATTAGTTTTGAAGAAGAATCTTCCACCTGATTTTAATGATGGAAATATTGTTACTACTGTTATGAGTCTAAGTAGAAATAAATTCCTATGTGATGACTATTATCTACAGCAATTATTCATAGTACATTTTGTTACAGTACTCTTTTTTTAAATTTTTTTTTGTATTTATCTAATGTATATGTATACTGTAACTGTCTTCAGACACACCAGAAGAGGACACCAGATCCCATTACAGATGGTTGTGAGCCACCATGTGGTTGCTGGGAATTGAACTCAGGACCTCTGGAAGAGCAGTCGGTGCTCTTAACCACTGAGCCATCTCTCCAGCCCCTACAGTACTCTTTTTAAAATAAAGATGTATGTATGTATGTATGTATGTATGTATGTTTGTTTGTTTGTTTGTATGTGAGTATACTGTTGCTCTTTTCAGACACACCAGAGGAGGGTACTGGATCCCATTATAGATGGTTGTGAACCTCCATGTGGTTGATGGGAATTGAACTCAGAAACTCTGGAAGAGCAGTCAAGACTCTTAACTGCTGAGCCAATCTCTCTAGTCCTGATTATGGTACTCTTTAAGGCCTATGTTAAAACCTATTTATTTGTTAATTTGTATTTTTAAACCTTATTCTGAAAAAAAAGTTGACCAATTTTATCAGTAAGTAAAACAGGCAGAATACTCGTACTGAGTAACAGAATAATAATAAATAAGAAGGCACTAGAACTGAGACATGACACAGAATAACTCTAGGAACTAAGAACATCCCAGTGCCATCACTGTCTTAGGCTTGAAGGAGGAAAGTGGGAAAGATTTTAGAACTTGGAGACAGAGAACATTTGGAGGTAGTAAGCTGAAAGGAGCTATGGTCAGTGGTTGAGGGAAATTGCTAGTTTGTACAAACTTGCTTGAAGCAAATTGCTCAGTGTTACTCTTCTTTTTTCCTTCTTTCTGTAGAAAATTTTCAGAGACCAAACAGAGAGTGATGGGGTCCTTTTTTATAATCTATACATGTCAGCTTAAGGAGCTGGAGGTTGTAAAGAGAAAGATAGACCTGATTCCATAGGGTTCCAGGACCCTGAGACACTGCCTTTAGATTGCTGTTATGAAATTCAAGAATATTTGTGAGAATTAGAGTAATTAATTTACTAATAATTTAATCTTCTTTCTCATAAGTAAGTCTACTATCCTCACCAATAACATTTCCAGTGTGCACATCTTAAACAGAGGGAGTGTTTATGTTGGCTCATGGTTTCTGCAGGTTTATAGTTGCTCGACTTCATGACCTTTGGCAGAACGTCATAGTGGTGGTAGTACGTGGCATAGGAGCTGCCCAACCACTTCATAGTATAACAAAGCAGAAGGAGGGGAGGGGCCAGGAATTGGCTATACCTTTCAAAAGTGTAGGTCCAGTGGACATATCTTCCACCTAGATCCAACCTCCCAAGATGCCTCCTCCAGCTGGCAATGAAAGTTCCAACATCCGACCTGTAGAAACACTGGGTAATCACACAGGAGTATTATTACTCATAAAAGTACAGGCACTCAAGTTCTTCCGTTTTAAAATAAGAATTAACCATAAAGGACATTTGAGTTAAGGCTAGTAAGTGCTAAATAAAATTATAAATTCGGTTCCTGAGTACTTCTGTAGCTAGTAGCTTTTGCTTAGGCAGTGGGCAGCAGAGGGAGAGGGCATTTCAGTCATTACAGTAAATGGTGCTAGATGGTGCTACACTACTTACCTATTCATTGCCCGATTTCTTTAATCAAAAATGAAAGCAAAATGACTTTAGATGTTATTCATTTTATTCCCGAAATCTTAGACTTCAAACTATTATTTATATAATTATTTTCTGTGTGTGGGATACATACATACATACAGGCATACACACATACATACATACACACATACATACATGTATAAATCACTGAACCGAATTTCTTTTTTCTTGTTTCTTCTTTGAGCACTACTAACAAACTGCAACCAGCACCCACCTCACCTATCAGGACTCTAGCACTTATACCCTCCGAAAAGTTCCCAGAATTCCAAACATCACACAATTGAAGAAACCACCTGCAGCTGATAAACTGTGCCTCGGCTAGAGCATGAGACAATTCATAGTCAGCTGATGTGAAGCAGCCCCATATATTCCCACATCTGGGATAAATAAATTATATATATATGTGTGTGTGTGTGTGTGTGTGTGTGTATATTTGTGTGTACATATATATACACACATATGTGTAATGTGTATCACAACATACAAATATGTATACATACATGTGTGTGTATGTGTATGCATATGTGGATATATGTAAATATGCATGGAGATGTATGTGTAGGATAACCTTGGTTAGCATCCTCAGGAACACTGCCTATCTCCCTTGAGACAGAATGTCTCATTGTTCTGGATCTTAATAATTAGTCTTGTCTGGCTAGCCAGTAAGTTCCTGGGATCCTCCTTTCTCCACTTCTCAGAGCTAGGATTACAAGTGTATACTAACCAGCACACAGGGATTTTTATTTGGGTTTTGAGAATTGGACTCAGGTGTTCTTGCTTGTAAAGCAAGCACTTTATCAGTGGAGCCATCCCCAGTCTATCCAAAGTATTACATTAATAGCATAAATTACAATATTTTGAATGTCTCTTTTAGCTTTTTGTTGCAGTGAAAAACTCATGAGGTTAATAGTTTGAGGGAAGAAAGGTTAATTTTTGCTCTCAGTTTCCAAGGTTTTACTCTATGGTCAGTTGGCTCTGAAAGGAAAAAGTTTAAAATTGGCCCCTAGACAAAAGTTGAAGCCAAAAGTGGGCCCTGGAACTGCCTATTCCAGAAACTAGCTGATCACAGAAAGAGTAATTGCACAAGCTGGTTCAGCCACTTTGTTCCAGAAACTGCTAACCATAATAGCAGCTGACCATAATAGCAGCTGACCATAGTAGCAGGAACTGGTTAACCATAAAGTTAGATTAAAATCTTAAAGAACAATCATGAGAAACAGGAGGTTCTTTCTTTTGATTCGGTATGGCTTTTCCTTTAAATATCCTTTCTTCCAACCGCTCGAGGTCGAACTCCTCTACCCCTGCATGGGATATGAGTTGACCCAAGTGCACTGGTTTCTGTCGTCCCTATCAATAAACCTCTTGTTGATTGCATCAAGATCGGTCTCTCATGAGTTCTTGGAGGGTTGTGTCATTCCGAGACTTGAGTGAGGGTCTCCCCGCTCCAGGGTTCTTTCAGCTTCATTTTTTTATGCCTTTAGCAAGTAGAGAGAGGTATGTTGGGGGAAATGGCCTGAAGAAAAGATATCTCTTTCAAAACCATATCTCCAGTGACATTTTCTCCTCTGAGGTCGCACCTTCCCTTAACTCTGTCCGTTAGTTCACTGAGTGAGCATCTTAAAATCCATTTTAGTAATCCTACCACCTGGAAACAAAAACTCAACATGTGAGATTTGGGAAAGTTGATACTTCAAATCCAAACTATAAACATTAGGACTTTCTGTTTGTTTATTTTTTAGGGTATATATATATATATATATATATATATATATATATATAGTAGCCAACTCAAACAAAAATAGAGTATGTTGAGTGGATGTTAATACCTTGATTTTTGCTATGAGGAGGAAAACTGAACTTGAGGCCAACCATGGTTAAACTTTGTCTCAAAAATAAAAAAAAAGTCTTAATTTTAGCCCAGTGAAGACCATTTTGGACTTATAACACTGTGAATTAAATTATGTGCTTTGAGCTGCTAAGTAGTTGTAGTTTATTAGTTCATGAAGAGGAAACACAGTATTTCAATAGGTTATGTTCCTCCAAAATGGAGTCTGGTACAGCAAAATTCTCATTAGGGAGAACTGGAGTTTAATTTCTCTTTTTGAAGGAGAATAATAAAAGGTTTAGAAAAACTGACACAGAATTTCAAAAACGTCCCTCTAACCATTTCCCAAAGGGAGCTAGCTCAAACTTGTAATCACTCTTATGCTGTGCTCCATCCATGGTGCTCTGTTCTGGGGTGGCTCAGAGTTTTTCCCCATTGCTGAAAACAAGCAACTTCAGACTAAGGATACAGTTTGCTCACGATTCTAGGTTATAACTGATCACTGCAGGGTAGTTGAAGTCACAGGGACTTGAAACTGCTACTCGTGTTACATGCATTGTCAAAACCAGATATCCACCATTAATACTCTTGTGCAATAGTGCTCAGTTTCTCTCTCCTTTCCACTTAGTCCAGAGCTCAGCCCATGAATTTGTGCTGACCATGTTTGGGTGCTTGTTCCTATCTCAATTAACCCAAGTAAATAAATATCTCACAGGCGTGCACACAGCCCAACCTAATCTCCATAGTTCCCCATGGAGACTCCTTGCCAGCTGATTTGACATCGTGTCAGGTAGGCAACCAAAGAGGAAGCATCACAAGAGAATGATCCTATTTCTCATGCTCTGTTCTTGCGATCAGTTCCATCCTGACAATATTCACATTATGGCTTCACAGCAAGGGTAAGGGCCAACACTAAACATAAGGGTGTAAATTGCTGAGAAAGAACTGGAAAGATACTAAATGAAAAAAAAATCGACTCCTCAGATTACAAGCGAGAGAGTTTTCACTTCTTGCCTTTATGATTTCTTCTGTACTACCTCTTTTGATTTCCTTTGCTCAGTGGGAAGGGGGTGGTTTGTTCAGGGATATACTTTTGCCCCATTTAGAACTCTGGTTTTATTAGTTCTTACCACAAACCACAGTGGTAAAAGATGCTGGTCCAAGGAGTTACCTGGGGTTTGTTTATTTTCCCTGTTCTCCCAGTGGTATGAGAATGCCTGAATAGCCAAGCAAGAGTTGTAGCTTCCATTTACACTAGTTTATTGTTAGGTTGCCCATGGGAGAAACTCCTTTGTTATGTGAGAATTCTCTCTCTTGAGTGGCAAAAGCTCTTGAACAACCACGGTTTGTGGTGCTGTGAGACAAAATACTTTGTGCCAGGTTATTTTGTGTATGGGGGGGGTAGTAACTAAACTTGATGTTTGGAAGGCAAAAGAATCTTTTAAACAGTGGAGTGAAATGCTCAGTTGTACAGTTAGAAATAGCATTTGATCTAATTTACAACCTAGTTTATATTAATATTTGTTTAATTAGGTGGTTAAAAAATCCACCAAAAACTTCATGGGAGATTGACATTTACTCTTTCTGTCCACCATGCTGTCACTAATCTAGAATCACAAGCTGAAGTTATTTCTTCAATTTTTTTTTTCAAAATCACACCAACAGTGATAGTTATGATTTACCAGGGCAGAATACTTTTTTTTCAACTCCAGGACAGTTTGGATGGGACAGGCATGTTTCATTTCTGTTCCTTTCCATGCAGCAGGGATTGATATTTTACTCACTCTTGCATGGTGGGTGCAGAAGGGATCACTTTGTAGATTACCTGCCCTGAAGAGTTCTGAGATGATCCTCACATTCTTGTCTATATAAACAGGTGCCAAAATGGAAGTTCAAGACTCGTGTCTTCTGTATCAAACTTTAGGTTAAAAGTCAGCCTGGGGACTCATTTGTTCTCAACTTTCTGGTTGCTTCCTTCTAAGGTACTTTTCCTTTTTCTGCAATCCCTGGTTACTTCCTTCTAATGTACTTTTGTAATATCTTAATGATGAATTGAAAATTTCCTCAGCTAGAGTCTGTATAGCTCAGTGTTTGAGATCTTGCCTGTTAGGCCTGGGATTCCATGGCCAGCAATGAAAAAAAAAAAAAACCAAAAAACAAACCACAAACCACAAATGTCAAAATGATATGACACGATATGACATCTTATTTTATTCAAAAAGCTTGTTCTGGGTGTCTGTTCTGTCATGGCACCAAATGTGAAGTTTGTCTACCATATTTCAAAGGTAAAGAGGCTCAGAGGTAGGACTTCTTGAAGATCATGTGACCCTTTGAAGCAACCATGTGTGCTATGTAGATACTAATTTTTACGATAAGGCAGAATCAGTCTTCTGATAAATCTTGTCAGATTTGCTTTTTCTATGGTACTTAAAAAGAATCAGGGGTTGGGGATTTAGCTCAGTGGTAGAGCGCTTGCCTAGGAAGCATAAGGCCCTGGGTTTGGTCCCCAGCTCCGGAAAAAAAAAAAGAATCAATGACTTTATAAAAGATGATTTGACCATAAGAAAGAGAGCCTGTTAAAATATGCAAAGCCAAAAGGAAAATGTGATTTATGGAGCCTAAAGGCAAGAGATGCAGTGTGACCCACTGTTAAAGGAAAATCATCAAAATTGAAGACAGTCACTTTCTTTGCTTCTCCTCCTTCAGGGCCTCCATCCTTGCCATAGTTTGTATTCATTTCATTCTTTCACTCTTATGTAAACTGACTTTCTCTCTTTATGTCAACCCACTTTATTTATGTCCACTTTGTCTGTTTGCATAAGGTGAAAGACGATCTCTCTGAACCCCTTTAAAACATCACGGTGGCCAACAGAACCTGATTGGTGACTTCTAGTCCCGATTCCAATACAATTAGTGCAAAACAACATGGCTGTCTTCACTTGGCCCTTTTCTTCCTGCTACCTTTGGCCAATCCTGCTGTATCAGGATTGGATTTAATTAAAATGACTGACTTTATGAGGATGGGTCTGTGAATGTTTAAAAAGAAAAGAGGTGAAATGATTAATTTTTTTATGCACATCCATTTCTAAAATCACAAGATATATATTTACACACACACACACACACACACACACACACACACACACACACACTCCCTTCTCAGCTATAAATTACTATGGAACTTTGGAATATACCAATATTTGTTTTTGACAAGCTTTTGGTTCTTGGATCTAACCATGTATCCTTGGCTGGTCTAGAAGTCGTTATGTAGACTAGAATGGCTTCATACTTGTAGAGACATAACAGTCTTTGCCCCTGAGTACTGAGATTAAAGGGATATGTCACCATGCCTTGCTAGCAATACTTTTAAAGTAGAGTAGTGCCATCCTTTTTTGTTAAACAAAATGTTTAAAAAGTATTTTGTCTTGATATTAATCATGTATTATGTTTAGAAAGTACCATTTTTTGAGTTCAACAGGGAGGAGTCTATAAACACAGTTTAATGCTTTGTTCTAGCCAGTAGTGCCAAATATAGATGAAGCAAACAACAAAGTTTATAAATTGACTCATCATAGATGATAGCTGACAAAGGGAAGCTAGCCAATAGGCAGATTTAATGGATTGAACAATCTGCCATGAATAGGGCAAAGCTTCTTTGAACCTAGTTGAACTGTGAGCCTGTTTCATGTTTTACCTAATGTGTCATCATTTTTTTCTTTGACTTATCTCATTTCCTACAATTATCCTATTTTTAATTCAGCTTCTTTTGAATACTAGGCAGAGAAAGAAGTTTAGTTCCAGTGTGTGTGTGTGTGTGTGTGTGTGTGTGTGTGTGTGTGTGTCAGACAAGAGGGTAGAAGAAAGAGTGGGAGGGAGGGGAACGAATTAAGAAAAATATTCTCTGGGGAATAGAAAAGAAACTCAAGGGCAGTTGTGTACCTAGATATGCTCTGTGAAGGGTGAAGAGGATTAGGAATGGATGCTTCTTTTTCTACCTATAGGAGAGCGTCAGGAATATGGCAGGAAAATGAAAGAAATGGAGCAATGTTTAAGTTTTGTCCAACAGATGCTCCATCTACCCTGACATTCAACTCAACCTTCTAGTGCTCTTTGGTTTTACATTTGTCAGGAAAAACTGACTGTGGATTCTGAGTCCTCTTTAATCACATTGTGAAACCTTTAAGATATATACCAGTCTCAATTCTAATTGAACTCTAGATAGTGCTCACCTTTGTAACTTTTGGCTATGTCAAGCCATGTGCACTGACTTTACTAAAATAAACCCAATTTAAGATAAATCCATCCTGGCACATAGCTCTGAGTTGTAGTCCTTCCAACTCTACCCAGAAATCTTTTCAGGAGATAAAAAAACTTACCTTTTCAGAGTTCCCAACGTTTTACAAAGAAATCTGATAGAGATATATTATGCTTCTTAGTAGTCAGGGACTGCATTATTCAGCAGCATAGATGGCATTTGTAACTAATATGCAGACTTCTCACTGTGTATTCCATTATATTGCTTGTTGTATGAACAGACAAGTGCTTGCTCTGTTATTTTTAAAAAGAGCAAAATGATGTGATATACTATAATAGACCTTTTATGTAGTTTTTAGGGTATAATCAGGTAATTAAAATAAAGATAATTGCTACTAAATTGACTTGTAATTTAGGCTTGGAGGTCTTGGAGCTCCTGGGTCATAAAATGATAGTCAAGGTTGAATCCACATAATGTATTCTAACTGCTGGTTTGTCCCTGAGAAATCTGCCCAGAGCTCACTGACACTCAAGAGATCAGAAATTATGAACTGCAGCCTTCCTGGGCATATAATTTATTTCCTTTCATATGGCATTTACCTTGAATGGTGATAAATATATTAAAGTATCATAAATAACACGTTTTATTAGTCTGCTTTATTTTAGAAAATTGAAACTGAAAACGTAGGGAAGAAATGATACAGAAATGGAATAAATTGGATCATGAAGTAACATATTCTAGTAAAGTAAGTTTTACGTGTGATAAGGATATCTCCATATTTACTCAGATAATAAAACTAAAGAAACTTCTAATTGCTAGGTTAGAGCATCTGAAATGAACATCTAAAGTACAATTATAATGTGCTATTCTCCTTTGTGTTGTTGAGCCTAAGAAAAAGTCTGCCTTTATTCTCTTCACAGGGAAGTGTAACTGACAATAGTCAAAGCTGTGTTAATTGGATAGTCTAGTTGCATTTGGCTCTGAACCATTCACTATCATCTTTGTGGACAGTCCTAGTGTAACTATTTTGGAGTATTATGGAATTCCATTTCCAACTTCTCTTTATTTAATAAGATATGACATGACAATGTTGCTTTAAAAATATTTAGGACACGTGAATGGCAAGAATGTCACACAAAGTATATCTAAAATTCCATTTTCCATAGGAGCAAAAAGGATAAAGTGCAAGAGACAAAGGCTTACATTTCAGTTTTGAATTGGATGTATCTTGAAACATGAGGCAATATATTCTTGGTTGACATAGGCAATGTGTAAGATAAAATACCTTTTACAGAATCCATCTTGGAAAGTATAAGCCAATGACAGGCAATCAGTTGTTTCTCAAGATGAGATAAGAACACAGTTAAAAGCTTTAATGTTGATGAGAAGTGGTCTTGCTGAGGCTTTAGGAGATGGAACAGCATCGTTGTAGGAAAAGAGGTCTAAGTTTTCAAGAAAATTTTAAGGTCAATACAATGTCAATAATATGCATTATTAGGGAATATTAACTGGCCAGAGGAACAGACCTAAGGTTCATTTTCTTGGGCCCATATTTGCCATGTTAAGGGATGCTTAGCTCTATGCATAGTCACCACTCTGCTGTTTTATGCTTTTATTTGTATATAAGCCATTTGACTTTGTTTCTGGTTTGTATCCAGCTTTGACACCTTCCTGACCGTGAGGATTACAGCTATATATTCCTGTGTACAGCTTCACTTGGATATCCTACATAAGCCTGACACTGTATTTTATAATTTTCGTTCTGTTCTTCTTGCACTGCTCAAGAAGCACAATATAGCTCACTTCTTTTTTTTTGTATTTTAAAAAAATTTTTTTTATTTATTTAATACTTAATAATAATTCTTTGGTTTCCGGGCAAACATCCCCCTCCCCCCTCCCCTTCCTTATGGGTGTTCCCCTCCCAACCCTCCCCCCATTGCCGCCCTCCCCCCACCAGTCTAGTTCACTGGGGGTTCAGTCTTAGCAGGACCCAGGGCTTCCCCTTCCACTGGTGCTCTTACTAGGATATTCATTGCTACCTATGGGGTCAGAGTCCAGGGTCAGTCCATGTATAGTCTTTAGGTAGTGGCTTAGTCCCTGGAAGCTCTGGTTGCTTGGCATTGTTGTACATATGGGGTCTCGAGCCCCTTCAAGCTCTTCCAGTTCTTTCTCTGATTCCTTCAACGGGGGTCCTATTCTCAGTTCAGTGGTTTGCTGCTGGCATTCGCCTCTGTATTTGCTGTATTCTGGCTGTGTCTCTCAGGAGCGATCTACATCCGGCTCCTGTCAGCCTGCACTTCTTTGCTTCATCCATCTTGTCTAATTGGGTGGCTGTATATGTATGGGCCACATGTGGGGCAGGCTCTGAATGGGTGTTCCTTCAGTCTCTGTTTTAATCTTTGCCTCTCTCTTCCCTGCCAAGGGTATTCTTGTTCCCCTTTTAGAGAAGGAGTGATAGCTCACTTCTTGTATTGCAGATATCATTGATGATGTTATTGTACTGAAGTCATGATTGATGACATCATCATTCATCTTTGTGCTGAAGTCAGAAAACCTGGAGTTATATGTGCAGAGCTTAGACCTCCCTCTTCCTCGTTGGGCTCTTGTGCAATATTGAAAGAAACAACCTTCTCTTGGGTTGTATCCTTCTTGGTGAGCTTAGATCATTGGGTTTTGATTTTACCTTTTCTCCCTCAGTGGGGTCATTGCTCAGAGCATGACACACATGGCTTTATAGGATGACTTTCATTCCAGATCATTCTACTTATTTGTACTGATCAAGTTTCAACTCACAAATATCATAAGCTCCTTTTCCTTCCACCTTAAATAGTTTGGAAAGAGGCATATAATTTTCTATGTGTACTTTATAATATGGCAAAAACCATTATTCTCAGGGCCTCCTGTGATCCATCACATTATCGCCATCTTACCTGGTTCTTTCTCATCTCTACTGCCCATGCCACATTTCACACTTCTGTCGTATCTCACCTTAATTATTGCTGTAGCACCCCAGTTTAATTTTAGCTTATAATGTGTGCATAATCAATGCAGGAATGATATTAATAGAAATTTGTACATTTATACATTTCATTTTCCTGCTACTTATCTCCCAAAGCCTTCTTTCCCTTAGGAAGAGACTCAAAATGTAGAATGTGTCAGGCATGGCTCCTGGAGTTTGTCTCAACACATGTAGTTAGCCTGAACTTTTATCATTCTATAGTGTGGGCAGAACTAATAGCGTGTCTCCCAGGAGTCCGCTGAAGTGCTTTCTCAGTGTGGGCTTACTTTCCTCTTGCCTTGCCTTGCCTACCTAACCCTTTCTCAGTTTACTGCAAGGTCTTTGAAAAAGTTAGAAAAATCTCTATTTCTAATTTCATTTCTGTAGCATCATAGGATTTCAACTGTTTGAATTGAAATTAAGTTGACATTTTGGGTGATGTCAAACCTTCATGTTAAGTATTTGCTTTTGATTCAACTGGTAGATTTTTGACATCTGACTCAAAGTCCTTTAATCTTCATTTATCTTTTTTCTATCTTTTAAACCCAGAGTCTGTGATATCTTGGAGTAAGTAGTGTTAATTTTCCCTATGATGGACAAAAAATGCAATAAACCTCAGGGACTTGCCTGGCATGATATAAACTCAGCTACTGAACAGTGTTGTTCCAGGAAATCTTGGGAAAGTTTTCATTTAATCAGTATCCTGAATCTTCCCTTTATTTCCCTTCCATCTTGGCCCCTCCCTCCCTCCCTTTTACTTCCTTCTTTCTTTCTTTCTTTCTTCCTTTCTTTCTTTTCTTTCTTTCTTTCTTTCTTTCTTTCTTTCTTTCTTTCTTTCTTTCTTCCTTCCTTCCTTCCTCCTTCCTTCCTTCCTTCCTTCCTTCCTTCCTTCTTTCCTACCTTTCTTCCTTCCTTTCTTTTTCTTTCTTTCTTTGCGCCAGCCAGGTTCCTGGGTTATTAATACCATGAAGCTGTTATGCTAGGCCCAGTAAGAGTCCCGTGAGCCATTGTGACAGAAGTTTTTTTTGTAACAAAGCTTTCCCTCCTTCCTTGCTGATTTTGCATATATTCTTTTTCAGTTCACAATTTATTACTGGCTCTCAGAAGAGGAGAAATCTCATTAAATTCATTCAATTAGTGTGTGAATACCTGTTATTGAACTTACGGTATGAACTATCTCAAGTGTGTCTCAATTTTAAAAGAGGAAATGTATTACTTTGAAGGAATGAAGCAAGGAAGAGGTCTTGCTCTGAGTGGGTGCATCCTCATGTTTTTCTAATCAGACGAAATAATGCACATGATTATTCCTTTTCCTACAAGCCGGCCTGGATTGAATGTCTAAATCTTCAACTGGTTTCTTTCATAAAAGAAAATAATAAGCTTTATAAATATTATGTAGTAGAAAAATCAGGAGTACATAAGAAATGTTTCAAAACCAACTTGCTGATTCTTAACTATGGATGTTGCCATGAGCATCGGATCCCATCCTGTTCTTGAATATTTGAGTTCACAGAAATAAGCAGAGGTCTGACATTTCTTTCTTCCTCAGCAACTGTCCCAGTCTGAGAAAAATCTTTGTTAGCAATGTAGGTTTTTCACTTTTCTGCAGTCCAAGTGCATACTATGGTGCTAAGGGATGTTTGGAAACGTTAATACATCTTTCACAGTGACAAATATTTGTTAAAAATATCTTTTTTTTCCAGGACAGTTGCAATGAATAAGATGATTCCTATCATCACATAGTTTACTAGAGGTCTGGAAGAAATGCAGGATGTGATCAATGCTACATAGGAGACACAAATAGCCCTACAATCAGAGGGGAAGATTAATTCTATATGACAAAGACAGAAAGGACATTACAAAGAGTTGGCATCTGATGAATTGCTATAATCTCACAACATAGAATTGGGCAAGGGCACTGCACACAACAAAGAAAGACTGTGGGCCAGACTCAAAGGCAGGAAAGAAGAGCAAGGATCAGGGTGTAGTTTGGAGAGTAAGTGTAAGTCAGGTACAAGAGGAATCCAAAGTCAATGTTGCTTTAGCTTTTGAACAAAAGACACTCTGAGCACACAGAAACTCCTTTGCTCCTCTTAGAAAAGAGGTTCAAGGTGCTCCCCTTTACTATGTAACATACTTACAATTCAGTTGCTTTCATTGTTAATGGTTTGCTTTTGTGTGTGAATATGTGTGGGAGCGTTCACTCTGTACCTTGCATACAGGTGTGAGTACCTGTGGAGGCCAGAGGTTGATATCAGAAAGTCTTCCTGTATGTCTCTTCATCTTATCTTTTTGAGATAGGATTTTTCATTGACCCTGGAGCTCATTGATTCTGCTTTGCTAGTTGGGCAGTGATTCAAGAGGCCTGTAGGTATCCATTCTCCTGGCAGGAGGGTTACATGCATATGCCATCATGCACAAATTTTATGACAGTATCAAACATCTGAGCATAGGTCCTTGTGTTTACACAGTATACCATTTACAAACAGAGCCAGCTACAAATCCCCTCAATTGGCTTTATTTTAAAGAATATTAAAAAAACTTTTATTATCAACTACTAAATTAAATTTAGCAAATTGCCTTTATTTAAACATTAAAGTATTTTGTCCTTTAACATCTCATATATGTTGACGTTTAAATTTCCTATAATTTCTAGTAATACTTGGAAGAACATGGTGAGGTTCATGATAGTCTGTGAGGCTTATTGTCACTTACAGTCATTTTCAGTGGCCAAAGCAGGACAAGTCAGGTCAACAAGTATGTACCTCCCACAGGGAGGAGTGTGAACAAGACTGAACTTTTTTTGCAGGAAATAATCCAATATACCTAAAACATAATCAAAGTATGTATGGGTAAATTTCAGATATATATGTATTTATGTTATATATGTAGTATATGATAACATATACACATATGTTATATTTAACATATACATATATGATATGTTCATCTATAATGTGTATATATATACATATATATATATATATATATGAATGGGATAGAGAATGTTAGATTAGAGGGAGGGCTTTCTTTTACGTATGGAGTAAGGAAAAAGATGACTCTGTACTTGACATTCAAATGATAAACAAGAGAAATCTGTGAAGAAGAGGGAAGACATTTTAGACAATGATATAAGTAAATGAAAAGGAATTGTGACATGAACATACTTGCTCAAAGACTATTAATTTGAATATTAGTAATGGTGATTCACCCTTAGAACGAAGACAGGTATTACATGGGGTGTGCAGGCTATCTCAGGAGTCCAGATTTTGATAAAAATTATTATACTTTCATGTCATGGAATTGCATAGATTAAAACAATCTCTTGAGGCTGCATGGATTGTGGAATGTGTGCATAATCTTGGGCAAGGTTAGCCGAGGTGACTAGGGAGTATTTTGGAGAAGTCCAGGAAGGTGGGTATTTGAAAGAGTAATAGCAATGAAGTAGGGGATAAATGTCATATGGGATATATCTTAGAAATCCAGTTGAGTAGAATTATTATCATCTGATTATGAGAGATATTGTTTTTTAATAGCCTAAACAAATGCAAGTAATTTTGGTAGAAGTAAATGCATTCTGTCTTTGGAATCAAAAGACCTTCCTTTCTCCAGGTTGTGCTTGGTAGAACACTGTTGGCCCAGCACAACCATTCTAAGCCTCATTTGCATAATTCTAATAACATACATAAATGAATCAATAAGTAAATGGATGCAGAATAACATCCAAGCCAGAATTTCTCAGAGAGTTGTGTGGTAGCTTAAGTCTGAGTAAGGCTTAGATTTCTTTGTTTAATATGACAATTTGTTGGTATTCTCTATAAATGTTTCAGAGGCAATTTCACAATTTGTGCTTTTGGGAAGATTATGCAAGGTAGTAACACTGGCTTATAAATTCGCCCAAACTTTTAAATAAAATATACCTATTTGTGTCTCCTAATCTACAGGTGAGCATGGCCCCTGGGGAAGGCAGTGGCTGCTGAAGTCAGTAGTTTTTCCAATAATGGATTTATGATGTATATTCTTTGTAGTCACCCTCTTATGGGTTGACCTGTCCCCTGCAGACGAGGATAAGAGATGGCAGACTGCAAGGCTTATCAGTTAGTGTAGTGATTTGGCCTGTAATGGAGTGATTAAGCCATTGTTTTGGTGAAAACACTTTAGCATCAAATTGAGCTGTCAGGGACTTGCAGGTAAATGTAGCAATTTTTCAGACATGGTTCTGGCATTTTCTGATAATATCAATGTTTTATATCTAATTATTGCTACTGTTATTTGATTGGTGCTTCTGAGAATTTCAGCTTGTTCATAAGTCCCAGCTTAGAGAGAGAGGTGACACCTTCTCAGATGACTGAATTTGTCTTTCTCTGTTTATATGCCCTCTCCTGACTTGGGTTCTATAGTTTTATTATCAGCATCTTTTAATTTTTTATGATGAGAGGTGCAGGCAATATCTACTGGGTAAACTTTCTATTTGAGGTGGGTTCTCACTACCTAACTGACCTTGAACTCACTATGCAGCCCAACCTGGCCTCTTCTAACTTTTGTTCCTCTTCTCTCAGCATCCTGAGACGTATGCAGTAGATTCAGCTTCTAAACAAACCTAAAAGCCACTTCTATTAGGCCCTTTTTTAAATAAAGATCCAGATAATTATAGTTATGTATATCTGTTTGCAGCTTCAGAACTGAAAACTTAAATGAGTCATCATAGCATAAATAATTATACTCTAAGTACCCATATGTCAAACAATTTCCAGAAACAGGATGAAAAATGGGTGGAAAAATCAGTTTCTTCAGTTTCTTTAACATTCATAGGAGGTGAATGTTAAAGAAATCACCATGAAGGTAGCCCTAAACACTAACAAAAAGGAAGCCCCACTATTCCTGAATGGAAAACAATATAACTGAAGCCTTATGAGACTAGCGCTTTGAAGAAGGGACAGAATTCCTGTTTGTCCTAGTTGCAGTGGAACATGACCTGGAGGTAGCATAGGCCAAAGTATGAACAGAGCAGAGTCACTCCTCTCTCCTCCCCAACCTCCAGTTTCCTTTGGTGGTGCCCATCAGTGGTGCCCATTGGCCAAGCTCTACTTAAGCCAGACTGCCTTGGGGCTTAGCTGAGAGGATCCTCAAACTAGACTTCCATAACAATGCCTACAGAAGGACTGAGATTAAATTCACACTAATAAACAAACAGCAGCTATCCATGGTATGTATCTCAGTCTTTTGTTCTGTATGTGGAGTATGCTCCTGATAACCTGAAAATGTTTTAAATGTTGTGTAAAGAGCAACTGACATCATCTTGTGCATAATGTTAAAAGGTCAGTAGTTTTTAAATTCTCTAAACATTCACTGAATCATGAAAATATTCAGAGCATGTGGCTTTAGTGCTACACTGAGTTTTCCCATCGAATACACTGAATTCCATGAGGTACTTCTACAGGATGCTTTCAGTGAGTCTCAAATTTTGGACCCACCATCTAATAAACAAATGGCTGAAACTATTCAGTCTGATTCTGGACTTCTCTTGTGATGTGAGTGAGTATTTAACTGTGATGACCATTAAATCACAGAAAACTTACAGAAAATAGATGTAGGAAAGGCAAATGCATAGCTAAAATTTTACATGACAGTAAGAGCTACATTTAAAAAAAAATTAAGTTGTCACTTTGAGATTAACCATAACATCGAATTCAAAACAGGAAGGTTAGCTGCAAATTGGCCTAAACACAGATGTCTGTTGCATAAACAGTCTGCTATAGGTTTGTGATGTGAATTAAATGCAAACATTTGGGATCATAAAAAATGAAGCATGAGCATTACTGGAATTCAAATACTGATTTTGTGTGCTTTTCTTTGAATACAGGCTCGCAAATAAGCAAGCATCTGTGGGCAGTCACAGATAACATTAGTGAGGTCGTTGGTGGTTCTCAATGAGGTCAGCATTCTAAAGTCACAGACTAGCCTTCAACTTTGTTGTCCAAAGGGCAAGGGTTATTTTCTCCTTTTAATGGTTACTTCTCTCCTTTTTATTTCTCCCTTTATATGCAACTTTCTAAATCTCAGAAGGAATCTCATGATTTTATTCTGAGAGATGTTGTTTGTTTGACTTATATTTGGGGATGAGAAGTTCACATGAACTGCTTAAACACTGTGGAAAAGGTTTTGCCGATGCTGAGAACTCAGAGTGAATGGAAGGACCCAGTGAGTTAGAAGTTAACTTTCTGTTCAAAGATATGCTGGGAGCTAGCAGACAGAGGCAGGACTAGGACTTGCATTTTATGCTCACCACAACAGGGATGACATTGAAAGTTGAAGAATGACATAGTCAGTCTCCCAGATCATGAAGATTATTCTGGCTGTTTACTAGAGAATGGATTTTGAGAGCAACAAAAGGGAGGCAAAGAAAACTAGTTGAGGGAGATTCATTGTCAAGGTGAGAGAAGGTAATAGCTTGGGTAATGGTTTGGAACAATGTTCATAACTACAGGGAGGAGACAGAAAGATTGTGGTGTGGATTCTATGCATTAGGTTCTAGGTGTTAGGTTCTCTCTTTGACATCATAGCCTACTTCTAAGATGGCCCTTTGCCAATGGCTGTGCCTTATCCAAGGTGATAGCTCTGGATTGACCACTTTTAGCAAAGACAGAGTAGGTATGCTAGAACTCTTGTCTTAGTGAGACAAATCAGAAGAACCTGAGCTTCCTGTGGGATCAGGTCAGATATCTTTTGCAAGCACTTTGCTATTTCACTTCCGCCACTCCCATGGTGTCTTCCTGTTCAATTAGAGAGACTGCAGTGAGTGTATCCTAATTAATCACTTGGATACAAATCTTTTCCTCAAAGCCTGTTTCTAATCTGAACCAAGGACAACACAGTATTGTTAGGTATGGGATTTGTAAACAATCGAGAAAGGGTTGGCTATGGTGATGGGTGGCAATCAGGATAAATACAAAGGAAAAATTTTGTACAAGCTTCACCAACAGAATACAAGAGATGGAAGAGAGAATCTCAGGAGCAGAAGATTCCATAGAAATCATTGACTCAACTGTCAAAGATAATGTAAAGCGGAAAAAGCTACTGGTCCAAAACATACAGGAAATCCAGGACTCAATGAGAAGATCAAACCTAAGGATAATAGGTATAGAAGAGAGTGAAGACTCCCAGCTCAAAGGACCAGTAAATATCTTCAACAAAATCATAGAAGAAAACTTCCCTAACCTAAAAAAAGAGATACCCATAGACATACAAGAAGCCTACAGAACTCCAAATAGATTGGACCAGAAAAGAAACACCTCCCGTCACATAATTGTCAAAACACCAAACGCACAAAATAAAGAAAGAATATTAAAAGCAGTAAGGGAAAAAGGTCAAGTAACATATAAAGGGAGACCTATCAGAATCACACCAGACTTCTCGCCAGAAACTATGAAGGCCAGAAGATCCTGGACTGATGTTATACAGACCCTAAGAGAACACAAATGCCAGCCCAGATTACTGTATCCAGCAAAACTCTCAATTAACATTGATGGAGAAACCAAGATATTCCATGACAAAACCAAATTTACACAATATCTTTCTACAAATCCAGCACTACAAAGGATAATAAATGGGAAAGCCCAACATAAGGAGGCAAGCTATACCCTAGAAGAAGCAAGAAACTAATCGTCTTGGCAACAAAACAAAGAGAATGAAAGCACACAAACATAACCTCACATCCAAATATGAATATAACGGGAAGCAATAATCACTATTCCTTAATATCTCTCAATATCAATGGCCTCAACTCCCCAATAAAAAGACATAGATTAACAAACTGGATACGCAACGAGGACCCTGCATTCTGCTGCCTACAGGAAACACACCTCAGAGACAAAGACAGACACTACCTCAGAGTGAAAGGCTGGAAAACAACTTTCCAAGCAAATGGTCAGAAGAAGCAAGCTGGAGTAGCCATTCTAATATCAAATAAAATCAATTTCCAACTAAAAGTCATCAAAAAAGATAAGGAAGGACACTTCATATTCATCAAAGGAAAAATCAACCAAGATGAACTCTCAATCCTAAATATCTATGCCCCAAATACAAGGGCACCTACATACGTAAAAGAAACCTTACTAAAGCTCAAAACACACATTGCACCTCACACAATAATAGTGGGAGATTTCAACACCCCACTCTCATCAATGGACAGATCATGGAAACAGAAATTAAACAGTGATGTAGACAGACTAAGAGAAGTCATGAGCCAAATGGACTTAACGGATATTTATAGAACATTCTATCCTAAAGCAAAAGGATATACCTTCTTCTCAGCTCCTCATGGTACTTTCTCCAAAATTGACCATATAATTGGTCAAAAAATGGGCCTCAACAGGTACAGAAAGATAGAAATAATCCCATGCGTGCTATCGGACCACCACGGCCTAAAACTGGTCTTCAATAACAATAAGGGAAGAATGCCCACATATACGTGGAAATTGAACAATGCTCTACTCAATGATAACCTGGTCAAGGAAGAAATAAAGAAAGAAATTAAAAACTTTTTAGAATTTAATGAAAATGAAGATACAACATACTCAAACTTATGGGACACAATGAAAGCTGTGCTAAGAGGAAAACTCATAGCGCTGAGTGCCTGCAGAAAGAAACAGGAAAGAGCATATGTCAGCAGCTTGACAGCACACCTAAAAGCTCTAGAACAAAAAGAAGCAAATACACCCAGGAGGAGTAGAAGGCAGGAAATAATCAAACTCAGAGCTGAAATCAACCAAGTAGAAACAAAAAGGACCATAGAAAGAATCAACAGAACCAAAAGTTGGTTCTTTGAGAAAATCAACAAGATAGATAAACCCTTAGCCAGACTAATGAGAGGACACAGAGAGTGTGTCCAAATTAACAAAATCAGAAATGAAAAGGGAGACATAACTACAGATTCAGAGGAAATTCAAAAAATCATCAGATCTTACTATAAAAACCTATATTCAACAAAATTTGAAAATCTTCAGGAAATGGACAATTTCCTAGACAGATACCAGGTATCGAAGTTAAATCAGGAACAGATAAACCAGTTAAACAATCCCATAACTCCTAAGGAAATAGAAGCAGTCATTAAAGGTCTCCCAACCAAAAAGAGCCCAGGTCCAGACGGGTTTAGTGCAGAATTCTATCAAACCTTCATAGAAGACCTCATACCAATATTATCCAAACTATTCCACAAAATTGAAACAGATGGAGCCCTACCGAATTCCTTCTACGAAGCCACAATTACTCTTATACCTAAACCACACAAAGACCCAACAAAGAAAGAGAACTTCAGACCAATTTCCCTTATGAATATCGACGCAAAAATACTCAATAAAATTCTGGCAAACCGAATTCAAGAGCACATCAAAACAATCATCCACCATGATCAAGTAGGCTTCATCCCAGGCATGCAGGGATGGTTTAATATACGGAAAACCATCAACGTGATCCATCATATAAACAAACTGAAAGAACAGAACCACATGATCATTTCATTAGATGCTGAGAAAGCATTTGACAAAATTCAACACCCCTTCATGATAAAAGTCCTGGAAAGAATAGGAATTCAAGGCCCATACCTAAACATAGTAAAAGCCATATACAGCAAACCAGTTGCTAACATTAAACTAAATGGAGAGAAACTTGAAGCAATCCCACTACAATCAGGGACTAAACAAGGCTGCCCACTCTCTCCCTACTTATTCAATATAGTTCTTGAAGTTCTAGCCAGAGCAATCAGACAACAAAAGGAGATCAAAGGGATACAGATCGGAAAAGAAGAGGTCAAAATATCACTATTTGCAGATGACATGATAGTATATTTAAGTGATCCCAAAAGTTCCACCAGAGAACTACTAAAGCTGATAAACAACTTCAGCAAAGTGGCTGGGTATAAAATTAACTCAAATAAATCAGTTGCCTTCCTCTATACAAAAGAGAAACAAGCCGAGAAAGAAATTAGGGAAACGACACCCTTCATAATAGACCCAAATAATATAAAGTACCTCGGTGTGACTTTAACCAAGCAAGTAAAAGATCTGTACAATAAGAACTTCAAGACACTGAGGAAAGAAATTGAAGAAGACCTCAGAAGATGGAAAGATCTCCCATGCTCATGGATTGGCAGGATTAATATGGTAAAAATGGCCATTTTACCAAAAGCAATCTACAGATTCAATGCAATCCCCATCAAAATACCAATCCAATTCTTCAAAGAGTTAGACAGAACAATTTGCAAATTCATCTGGAATAACAAAAAACCCAGGATAGCTAAAGCTATCCTCAACAATAAAAGGACTTCAGGGGGAATCACTATCCCTGAACTCAAGCAGTATTACAGAGCAATAGTGATAAAAACTGCATGGTATTGGTACAGAGACAGACAGATAGACCAATGGAATAGAATTGAAGACCCAGAAATGAACCCACACACCTATGGTCACTTGATTTTTGACAAAGGAGCCAAAACCATCCAATGGAAAAAAGATAGCATTTTCAGCAAATGGTGCTGGTTCAACTGGAGGGCAACATGTAGAAGAATGCAGATCGATCCATCCTTATCACCCTGTACAAAGCTTAAGTCCAAGTGGATCAAGGACCTCCACATCAAACCAGATACACTCAAACTAATAGAAGAAAAACTAGGGAAGCATCTGGAACACATGGGCACTGGAAAAAATTTCCTGAACAAAACACCAATGGCTTATGCTCTAAGATCAAGAATCGACAAATGGGATCTCATAAAACTGCAAAGCTTCTGTAAGGCAAAGGACACTGTGGTTAGGACAAAACGGCAACCAACAGATTGGGAAAAGATCTTTACCAATCTTACAACAGATAGAGGCCTTATATCCAAAATATACAAAGAACTCAAGAAGTTAGACCGCAGGGAAACAAATAACCCTATTAAAAAATGGGGTTCAGAGCTAAACAAAGAATTCACAGCTGAGGAATGCCGAATGGCTGAGAAACACCTAAAGAAATGTTCAACATCTTTAGTCATAAGGGAAATGCAAATCAAAACAACCCTGAGATTTCACCTCACACCAGTGCGATTGGCTAAGATCAAAAACTCAGGTGACAGCAGATGCTGGCGAGGATGTGGAGAAAGAGGAACACTCCTCCATTGTTGGTGGGATTGCAGACTGGTAAAACCATTCTGGAAATCAGTGTGGAGGTTCCTCAGAAAATTGGACATTGAACTGCCTGAGGATCCAGCTATACCTCTCTTGGGCATATACCCAAAAGATGCCTCAACATATAAAAGAGACACATGCTCCACTATGTTCATCGCAGCCTTATTTATAATAGCCAGAAAATGGAAAGAACCCAGATGCCCTTCAACAGAGGAATGGATACAGAAAATGTGGTACATCTACACAATGGAATATTACTCAGCTATCAAAAACAACGAGTTTATGAAATTCGTAGGCAAATGGTTGGAACTGGAAAATATCATCCTGAGTGAGCTAACCCAATCACAGAAAGACATACATGGTATGCACTCATTGATAAGTGGCTATTAGCCCAAATGCTTGAATTACCCTAGATCCCTAGAATAAACGAAACTCAAGACGGATGATCAAAATGTGAATGCTTCACTCCTTCTTTAAATGAGGAAAAAGAATACCCTTGGCAGGGAAGGGAGAGGCAAAGATTAAAACAGAGACTGAAGGAACACCCATTCAGAGCCTGCCCCACATGTGGCCCATACATATACAGCCACCCAATTAGACAAGATGGATGAAGCAAAGAAGTGCAGACCAACAGGAGCCGGATGTAGATCGCTCCTGAGAGACACAGCCAGAATACAGCAAATATAGAGGCGAATGCCAGCAGCAAACCACTGAACTGAGAATAGGTCCCCTATTGAAGGAATCAGAGAAAGAACTGGAAGAGCTTGAAGGGGCTCGAGACCCCAAAAGTACAACAATGCCAAGCAACCAGAGCTTCCAGGGACTAAGCCACTACCTAAAGACTATACATGGACTGACCCTGGACTCTGACCCCATAGGTAGCAATGAATATCCTAGTAAGAGCACCAGTGGAAGGGGAAGCCCTGGGTCCTGCTAAGACTGAACCCCCAGTGAACTAGTCTATGGGGGGAGGGCGGCAATGGGGGGAGGGTTGGGAGGGGAACACCCATAAGGAAGCGGAGGGGGGAGGGGGATGTTTGCCCGGAAACCGGGAAAGGGAATAACACTCGAAATGTATATAAGAAATACTCAAGTTAAAAAAAAAAAAGAATATAAAAAAAAAGAATATAAAAAAAAAAGGAAAAATTTTGTGTGTTTCTCATGTCTCTGAATTCTACTACTGAGAGATTGATTATGCCTTTACAAAGCTTGGAAAAATTGATGGTATCTAGCAAAACTTTAAGTTTGTTTTATTTCAGAAGACATTATAATATGCCTGCTCCATCAGGTGATATCAAGCATGTAGTTAAATCCTTCTTTAGGTACCCATTACTGGTCCCTTATCCAGGTCATCATCCTGTACTTAGAGTTCCACAAAAAACTCTTGATACATCTTCCTGATTCTAGTAAACAATTAGGGTAATATGATAAAGCTTGAAATGTTTTCATATTTTCCGTTATCCTGAGTATAAAATCAAGGCCCCTTGATTTGGCTGTTAGGACCCTGTCCATATGATGAGCCAAATCTCTTGTCCCTTGTATATATGTCACTGGAACTATTCTAAATATGTAAACATCCTACTTTGTCTGATCACAGAGCCTTTACATATGGTTTTTCCTCTGCCCAGGACCATGGTTTTCATTTGCCTACACTCCATGGTAAGGACTCTTTCTGCTAATCTCTCGGGGTATCATTTATCCTGGTCTTCTCAGTGAGGACTCTCTATTGGAAGATCACTCTTGCTGTATCGGTAAAGACCACTATACTTTTATTTTCATAATTTTTATTATATTCATGTTTTATAGGGTTCTTGAGAATATATTTCTATATTCAAGGAAAGGAAAGTCTGGTATAAAAATCATGTAAGATTCTGTTTTATTTTCCCATAGAGTCCTGTTCTTCCTCTGGTCTCCTTTTATCATCAAATCAAAAGGCACTTAAAAGTACTGACAACCCTCCATCTGAGACCCTACAGAGCACATTTTCATTAAAGTCGGCTCTTGGTCAGATAAAACTTAACAGATTTGTCTTTTTATAACTCACTACTCTATCTCCTCACAGGTATTGTTAGTGGGGATTCTGGTAGCAATACCAAATTTTCCTTCTTGCCACCTAAGGCTCCCTGGGAAGAGAAGGGTGTCTAGCATCTGACTGCTTTAAGCTCGTTTGCTGAACTTCGCTGTGCATGATGATATTCTGGCTTAAGTTTCCCAAAGCTGTGTCTACTTGTGTTTATAGACACAACTTCCCTTCTATTTAAGGGACTCTTGTCTCTTACATTACATCAGTTTATTATTACTATTTTTAATCCTGAGACTTTTCTCTTCAATTGTTCTTTCTCAAAGATCTATTTCTGCTGTCATGAGAGCTACCAGAATATAGGTAGACTTTTTATTTTATTTTTTTAATTGGTTATTTTATTTATTTACATTTCAAATGACATCTTCCTTTCCAGTTTTTCCTCCACAAGCCCTCTATCCCCTCTTCCGTCACCCTGTCGTGCTCCTCCTCCTGCCCACCCAGTTCTGCCTCAGTAGCATAGCGTTCCCCTATCCTGGGTTCCTTCAAAGCACCAAGGCACTCCTTTCCCAGTGAAGCCAGATAAGAGAGTCCTCTGCTACAAATCCAGCTGGAGCCATGGGTATCCCCGGTGTACTCATTGGTTGATGGTTTAGTCCCTGGGAACATTGGGGGTTTGGATTGGTTGATATTGTTGTTCTTCCTATTAAGTTGCACACCCCTTTAGCTTCTACAGTCCTTGCCCTAACTTCCCCATGGGGGTCCCTGTGCTCAGTCCAATGTTTGGCTGTGTACATCCACATCTGTATTGGTCCAGCTCTGGCAGAGCCTCTCAGGGGACAGCCATACCAGACTCCTGCCAGTAAGCACTTCTTGGCATCAGCAAGAAATCTGTCTGGGTTTGGTGTTTGCAGATGGGATGGATCCCTAGGTGGGGCAGTCTGTGGATGGCCTTTCCTTCAGTTTCTGTTCTACTCTTTGTCCCTGCATTTCCTTTTGGCAGGAGGAATTCTGGATTAATATTTCTGAAGTGGGTAGGTAGCCCCATCTCTCAACTGGGGGCCGTGACTATCCACTAGATATGGTCTCTACAGGTTCTATCTATCTCCCCTTTGTTGGGTATTTTGGCTAAAGTTTTCCCTTTTGGATCCTGGGAACCTCTTAGGACCCTGGCATCTGAGACTTTCTAGTGGCTATCCCCAGTTCGCCCTCCCCCACTGCTATACCTACTTTCAAATTCCTGATCTACTGTACTTCTCCCCCATCTCCTCCTATATCTGAACTGGCCCTTTTTTTTCCTCCTCCTCTCCTCTTCCATCCAGGTCCCTCTATCCTTCTACTTCCCAGAGATTATTTTCTTCCTCCCTACTGGGTAGTACTGTAGCATCCACACTTTGGTGTGATCTTCTTTGTTCTTGAGTTTCATATGGTTTGTGAGTTGTATCTTGGGTAATCTGAGCTTCTTTTTGGCTAATATCCACTTATCAGTGAGTACATACCATGTGTTTTGTGACTGGGTTACCTCACTTAGAATGATATTTTCAAGTTCTATTCATTTTCCTGAGAATTTCATGAAATCATTGTTTTTAATAGTTGAGTAGTATTTCATTGTATAAATGTACCACATTTTCTGTATCCATTCCTCTTTTGAGGAACATCTGGGTTGTTTCCAGCTTCTGGATACTATAAATAAGGCTGCTATGAACATAGTGGAGCATGTGTCCTTGTTATATGTTGGAGTATCTTAAAGGCAGCCTTTTAAGAGCTGTCGTTGTGGGACTACACCTGAACATGGATTTCTCAGTCTCTAGAGTTCCTCTGAGCGCACATAGTGTGAATAATAGGTTGCCATTCACAGCCTTAGCTTTCAACTCTGAATATGTTGTGAGCTATTTGCTGCAGTATTGAAGCACACTCCTTTCCAGTGTCAGAATTTATTAAAAGCATGGTATTAAGAATTTATGCCTAGCTTCTGCCCCTTCACACCAATCTCTGATAAGTATATGCTTTGTAGGCCCTAGCCCAGATTAGCAATCATGTGCACTCCATGATGACTTATAACTTATATCCAATAAGAACTAAATTTGACAGTTGATGTTCTGAGAGATTTCCATAGGAATCTGGATTTCCTTACATGATAAGTAGACAATCAGCTATGAGACCTTAAATTCCATTTAGTGATTACGTGGACACAAAGAGATCATCCTACTGGGTGGGATCTATATATGAAAGTGTTGCTAAGGGGGTCTGGGATTTACCTATGATTCCTAAACCCTGTGCTCACTCAGTGCTTCTTCCTTCTTGGGAGCAGGGGCAGAAAAATCATAGATTTTTATGGTTAGCCTGTCAAATTCACTGTTTTTTTTTTTTCCAGAAACACTATGGCCAATGGCAACCCAGTTACCTTTCTATTTGGAAGTGAGAAGCTGAGACAGAAGTTGTATCTGTTAATTACTTTGTATTCCTAATGCCTAACTGGGTATCTGGCCCCAGAAGTCACTCACTTGAATATTCATGCTTCCAATAGAGATGTCTGACCTTCAGATTTCAATCAGATGGCTCTGTATTTGGACTTCTGTTGGGCATGCATTGATGTTGGGCAGTTTTTCTTTTTGCTTCTTTGAAGTGCTGTCATTTCTAACCAGCTCTGTCTAGGACATGGAGAAGGTTATCAAATATGGATCAGTGAGGCTATGACTCTTCTAGTCTGGCACCTGAAGAAGTCAGAGGAGGGTAACAGATCTAGAACTGGAGTTATGGATGGTTGTGAGTTACATGTAGCTGCTGGGAACTGAACTTATATCCTTTTCAACAAATGTTTTTAACTGCTAAGCCATCTCTCCAGCAAGTCAGTTTTTAAAAATACATTTAATGTAAATTTCCAGCATGGTTTCTTTTAGGTTATAGACTGGAGCCTATGGGGAAAACTCTTCCCTGTCTGACCTACACATCATGCTCTTTTGTCAATGCATATCTTCTGTGAAGATTATACTCCTCTTGAAGGCATGCACATGACCCGCTGGATAGAAAGTCGACCCCCACCCCACCTTCATCCGAGGGCTCATGGGTTGAAGGGCTAATCTCCAGTTGGTGGACCCAATCACTGAGAGTTGATTGGATCACCAAAGTTCCACCTTAATGTTTTAAATGATTGTGGATCTATAAATCAATGGCACAATTGAAAGGTGTTGGACAACTAGCAGAGATCTATTGGAGGAAGGAGTTTTCAGATGGTGTATTTTGTTCTTTGCCCCTTCTGTTATTCTGCTTTCTCACCACTGTAACATAAGCAGCTTCCATATGTTCCTTCTACACTGATACCCTGCCCTGCCTTGGCTCAAACCAATGGATATAGACAAATCTCCACCCAAAGCCTTGGAAATCATGAACTAGCGTAATTTTTCCTTCTTTTGATTATTTCTGTCAGGTATTTTGTCCTAGTGACAGAACGCTGCTTAACTTACTAGCAATGTAAAAATAGAGTTTGCAGTAAGAACAAAGACCTTAAATGGAGAGACTGTTTCTGGAAAGCTAGTTGAATGACGTTGGAAGGTCTCTTTACCATTCTTGGCCTAGTTGTCACATCATGAAAAGGAAAGAACAAATTCTTATCGCTAAGATTTGATCTGAATCTAGAAAACCAACAGCTGCCTCAAGGGAAATCATCTCAGATCACTTGTAGAGCTTTTCCTACCCTCTCAATGCCTTTGTTATTAATCATCAGCATCAGTAAGGCAATAAGAGACAGAGGATACTAATTTTGAAGAGGGCATTTAAATCTGTATTCCTAAATTGTCTCTTCTTTTTTTGCCTAAGGAAATGACAGAATGCTGACTGTCTTTATTCTTTGAATATTGGATTATTGAATTAACCATTATTTTTCAACTATCATTGTAGCCCTCTAAAATTCTGGGTACTTTGAAACTTTGAATTCTGCTATGCTGACAACCATATTTGAAAAATTATTAGCATTTGTCATCTGGACTAAGTGTCAGATGTCTTTATTTTTTTATTTTAAAGATGTCTTATTTTATGTGTATTAATATTTCACCCACATGCATGCCTTACATTATGTGCATGTCTGCTGGCCACAGAGGTCATAGGGATTAGATTTCCTGGAACTCGATTTATGGATGATTCTGAGGCACCATGTGGGTGCTAGGAACTGAATTTGTATCCTTTGCAACAGTAACAAATGCTCTTACCCAATGAGCCATCTCTCTAGCAAGTCAGATTTAAACCATGAATACTTACTTTTAATGTAAAATTCCAGTGTGGATTTTTGTTGCGAGGTTGTCATATATTTCTAACTGTTGTACTTATTTTATTTGATGCTAACTTAAATGTTGGTTTAACTTTCCCTTCATAAATCTCTAGTGGATAATTCAATAAAGCTGTCTCTCCACTCTTGATTTAGTACAATTCTAAATAAACTTCACAATTAGTGGAAAGTAAAATCCTGTTTTAAATATCATTAGTTGGCTACTATTTTGGGGGAAAAATCTGATACTTATTTATAATTTCTTTTCTACTAATGAGATGCTTTTTGCTTCTAAGGGTATTTCTTCTGACTTCAAAAAAATGTGCATAGTAGACCAGACGCATGTGGCAAAATCCACTGCTATCACCCCAGGTATGTTATCACCCCAGGTTCCCACCTGCCAGTCTTTATATAGAGATAGTGGGATGAATGGAGAGACTTCCAGAATGGCATGTGAATTCTGCAGTTCTATGCACCCGGGATAAATTTAGAATAAATAAGAACAAAGCAAAGCCTCCAGCGCATACAGATGCATCACACCTGCTTTTCTGAAGGCACTTCCTTGTATGTATGCATTCACTGTGGAGTGTTGATGGCTCATTGTTTCTCAGTGGTTGCTCAATGCTTGCTTTTGAAATTGTTTCCTTTGTATTTTGAGCATCTCCTTTAGTACATCAAAGATTTTAAAGCATTTCCTTTTTCCTGTTTTCTTTTTAATCATTATATTGGTATAAAATTGTGCTTAGATAGTATTCAAGCCAGAAGCAGTTTTGCTACTTTGTGAGTAGGCATAATAAAAGCACAAGTAGTCAGTGATTTTTGGGGTGTATATTGAAGATTCAGATACCGTATTACAGCTCAAGCAGTTGCATCAGTTTGGAGGAATATGGGAGCTATGGTGGAAAGAGGCCAAGTGCCCTTCCAGATGCCAATAGTAAGATGTGAATAAAACAGAATTAGCAACGGGATGAGTTTTTACCATGTGCACCAGGAGTGAACAATGAGCCCATGAAGATTCCTTGCTCTCAGGTATGTGGTACTTTGAGTGCTGGAAGATGCATGCCGCTTCAGGGGCTTCATTAGCATCACAGTCTTGAGGGCCTGTCATAATGCCAAATGCAGCTGAGTGTTGCTGTGGGCCTCTCAGCACCTGCCATACATGGATCACTGATCAGAGCCAAGCTTTCATTGCTTCTGAATGCCTACCTATCCGTTCAGCTTGAGAAGGGAAGCGAAGTACACAGAAGCAAAGGCAGTAAATAGTGTTTGCTGGAAGTGCTGGATCAAAAGTCCTGTCTTTTCCTTTGTCCTCACAGTACATGAATGACAAGGCATTCTTACTGTAGGGTTCCCTGAATCCCCACTCCAGCACTGAGCTAGCTGCATGTGCTCATGGGGATTAAAGGTGCTGATTCTCCCGAGCCTGCCCTGCCAGTCTCCACTGTCACCATAACAGCAATCACTGCCAATTTTAATGATGGTTCTTGACACCCATCCCAAGGGGACTCGGGTTCTGGATACTGAAATAGGACTTTGGATTTTTATTCAAATCTCAAGAAAAATAAACAATCTCATTGCGACTCCAGATGTGGATGGGCAATGAGTGAATTATTCAGTTTTTGACAAGCATCCACAAGACTTTTGTCTACATGTGATCTTATTTTTTTTTTAAAGAAAGTGTTCTGGGCATATAGGTTTCTACATTATCAATGTGCTTATGGAAGAAGGATGTTCCCAAGTATGTTGCTTTTCTGTTTTGGCACACATGATGGCACATACTTGAAATATATTTTCAGGAGTGGTGTTTTATTATGCAGAGCTCCTAATGTTCCCCTTTTACAGACAGCTTACATTTTCATCTTATCTGGACTGAATCCTTTTGCAGCTCGGAGTCAATGGCAAAGAAGTTCAGGGTTTGCATGTACAAACTGTTTCCTTATGATATGATTCTAAATCACTAAGTTGACTGATATGTTCTTAGCACCAGCTAATCTTCTGGGTGGGAGGTGTTTGCCCTGGCCATACTTCTTTTTTGCTTGCCTTTCTTTAATTATCCTTCTATTTAGGGAAGGAACTGGACTGTTCAAGTGGCCAAAGCCAGAGAAATTATCTCTATGCAGCACAAATTTCCTGTCAGCGCTGATAATCCAGTTGCTTGGAAATAGTGACAGTTAAAACTGAGCACAGAAACCACTTTGCGAGCAAAGAATCAACCCTGGGAAGGAGAAGCAGTTCTAGCTGTGAAAGTGTTGGCACCCTTGCAGGTCTCACTGATATAGGGTAGGTATGAAAATATCCATGTATGTATACAGGGGTGGAGGTGCTATCTTCTAGGAAAAGGGGAGTTACTGCTTTCTTATCTGCCAACTTCTAAAGGATCTATCACAATAGAATTATAATAACTATAATACACAAAAGCTTCCTATGAAGATAATAGTAAGATATTCATTAGTAATTTGAAGCAGACACCAAAGGCCACATTGAAGAAATGTAAAGCCTGAATAGATTATCTTAAAGATATTGTATCTTGTAGCATTTTTATCCTGATATGAGTCACACAGTGACCCACATTATTTGTTGTGGCTGTGGATTTTTTCTGATGGCTCCTGCCTAAATATCAGAGAGTGCCAGGTCGGGTCCAGGGTTGAAAGTGAGAATGATGAGGGATGAGGGGGTATATCCATTTTTTCCCTTGCTACAGGATATAAAATTTGAGCTCTTGAAGGAAAGGGTTGCATAAGAAGCAGAGAGAACCATTTGAAGAGATTTGAAGATGGTTTGGTTATAGAAAAGATTTTGTGGGAGACAGATATTGGACACAGTGTACTTTTTGCATAGGTGGGACATTTTGGGCCAGGAAACTACCTGGGGAACACTACTGAACCAAAAACAGCTCACCTGGTGTGCTCTGTCAACCATGAGTTTTCTACACTGGCTATTAAAAGTGTGGACTATTGCTTGTTGTTGTTCTTCTTCAACTGGATACTAAGTGACCTGGCCTCCTGGGATTCTCAGCTCTGCTGTCTTTCCATAGGTAGATCACAGAGCTCTTTGTGGGTTCCCTTTCTTATAGCCTAGATACTCTTTCTGAGCATTCTTTGTTTCCTTTCCCTTAAAGAGTACAGTCTTATGTGACCTCATGTTCAATGTTGATTAATACATTTTTTTCACTGGTCTAGGCATGGGAATTCATTTGGGGTCTTTCTCCATCTTAGTCAGACGGAGAAGGCCTTAGGTACTCTTTGCTATCTTGTTGGTTTTTCTTATCCAGCTTAGTGGGAAAATTGTAAAGGTTCTGAGACTTTGCCTTGCATCTAACACAGGAAGTAAGTTTGCCATAGTTTAGCGTGCAGGGAGAAGACATCAGAGTCTTACCAACTTGAACTTGCTGCTCTCAAAATTTCCTCTTGTTGTCTTGACTTGTATAGTGCTGTGTGCAGTGGTAGATGTGGGTGGTGTGCCCACAGTGGACCCTTGCAACAACTGAGGGATCTGGAGCCCTAGGCTTATAAAAGAGGCTGCCAGCTAATTTGTCAAACTTTGTCATGTAAGGACATATTGTAAAGGGAGTTTGGTTGTTATATAAACCTTCTGCTTCCCCAGAGGGACACTCTATTTTTATCTTTTCAGGACTATTTGACATGCAATCATTCTTGGAAAGGTAGTCAGGACAAAAGTTGTCACAATGCTATGGAGACTGTCACCAGGACACTACCCAGATAAGTGACCTTGCTGAGGGCTTTCTGTAGGATGGTTATGTCAACTATGTTTTAAAAATCAGATATTATGAGATATAAGTACTTGTGCAGGATAACTTAAATGTAAATAAACATCTATGTCAATTCAACAATGAACATTTAATATATCCATGATTATTTAGCATTCACAGGATTAAGAGAAATAGGATTTTATATAGATTTCACTAGAAAGCACTTAAGGTTTTTACCTGGTCAAAGCAAATTAAGAAACAAGGCTGAGTGCTTTTGTTTTCTTCCTTCCTTCCTTTCTTCCTTCCTTCCTCCCTTCCTCCCTTCCTCCCTCCCTCCCTCCCTTCCTTCCTTCCTTCCTTCCTTCCTTCCTTCCTTCCTTCCTTTTTTAAGGAATTATTCAGGATCTCAACATGGCCACTTGTTTGCTGTGTGGATTCAAATGTAATGCATTGATGCTGAACATTTAAAAGATGTGATGGTATAATTGAGTACATCAAAGATGATTCCCATCTTTGTCTCACCATTAACTTGAACATTTACTAAACTGGAAAGGAAACACTGAAGGAGAAAAGCCTGAGTAGACTGACTTCACACTGGAGATATTTTTGGGCTTTGGTGAGCCTTCATCTGTGATGTGAAAGAAGAGAGTTTAACATATAACATGATTAGATTCAAGTATAGAAATAGAGTTGATTTATTGACTTCATTGTTTGCAAAGCACTATGGGAAGACAGAACCGTTGGATAATAGTATCTTGAGAATGTCATATGCAAGTTTACAGAAGCCTTTGAAAGGCTTAAAAACTTAAAAAACATTGAATTCTCTAAAGAGTAGGAGAGGCCTACTTGTCTTTTTTTTTAAATCCACTTTTAAGACACATTTAATAGAAATAGATCATTCTTGCTACACGTTTAACTGACAGCAGAAAAGGAAGGGTCTAACATCTATAAATGACTTGGAGTGTAAGCTTGTATGTATTTACCATGTCGTGGTTGTGACTGCCTTAGGGAAATATGTAATTCAGTATCAACTTGGGACTCTTACTTGGTTAAGGGAATACAATGGTTTGTTTAATATAGTTAATGATTTTGTAAAATTTATGGGTGTGTTTTTTCCTTTTTCTTTTTTCTTTTTAAATGGGGGTGAGGGGGTGAGACTCTAGGTTTTTTTATCAGATTTACAAGGATCAATTAAGGTTAAGAACAGTGCTTCAGTGTCTAGAGTAGTAAAAAAGAACCCAGAGACATGTGGGTATATTTATTTAGACTTCGACAGTCATTTTGAGTGAAAATGTCCATCCAAATATTATTTAGTGGACCAGTGAGGAGACTTAGTAGGTAAAGATGCTTGCTAGCAAACCCAAGAACCTGAGTTCGATCCCCAGTTTTCATGATATAAGGACCATGTACCCAAGGATATATATGACAATTGACTTCTGCATCTTGTCCTCTGGGTCTGTGAACACGCTGTGGCTTAAGTGCTTCCCCTAAAACAAACAAAACAAACAAACTAACAAACAAACAAACATTAAGTGTTAGTATTTGAGTTGGTAGATGGAGTATAGGACAAAGGTAAAAATGGAGTTGAAAGAGAAAGCATTAAGAGATTAAGAGAACTGTATTAATTTGAGAGACAAAAAAATCTGTTGTACATTTTCAGAGCAAAGCAATTTTCTGATGACTAATACATAGGACAGTCTGGAATTTCCTCTTTTGAAGTAGCCAACTAGGGCCAAGGAATGCATTTGTAACTGCTGAAAAGTTCTTTAGAAAACCTCGAGAGCCTGGCTGAGGGGCATATATGACAGGAATGCTCTTGCCATGTAGTTACACATTAGCACCTTGCTGGCCACACTGAACAAAATTTCAAGGGAAGAATGCATGGCAATATCATTTTCCCCCCTGTTCAATGCTCTCTGATTGTCAACATATTCTGAATTAAACTTAATTTTATGCCTATTTCACAGTGAAGATCCCTTTATTAAATTCAGTTAGCTTCGAAGTGTTGAGTCATTATTTCCCACATTGTATTTTAAATAAAAACCTGGATTTAATAACATGTTTTTATTATTGACCATTACACAAAACAACTTCATATTAATTAGAAAAGTGTCAAAATAATTAGAGACTATATAATGATTAAGTGACCTATAAAAAAATCCTTTATTGAATATTTAGGAACCATATATTGACCTAGTTGTACTAAGAATCCAATCCTAGATTATCATTTTTTCAGTTTTAAAATATCATTGCTAAAACCAAAATAAAGACATTGTGAGACTGTATAGAACTCTGTTTTAGCTAGTACTTCTCTGACTTATGCATTAGCATTTTTTTCTAATGTTGTACCTTAGAAAATAGGAAGAATTCTTATTTATTTATTTATTTAAGAGTTTCATAGATATGTACAATGTATTTTGATTATCTATATTCCAGCATGCACTCTTCCTTTTTAACATTTCATATATAACCCATTGAGTCCAATTGATGCTACCTATATGGACATAGGTATGGGGCCATCCTGGAACATGGGCAACTTACCAGGGGACACATCCCTTTAGGGGTTCATATGCTATCCCCTCACAATGCTTGAATGGTGACTAGTTTGATCTTGTGCAGATCATGTGCAGATAGCCAAATCTTGTAGCCAAATCTTGTCTGAGTTCATGTGTACAATGTCCCTCTGGTGTGTAGAAGACACTTCACTGCATCAGACCTCTTCAACATCTTTCACATTCTTCTACACTCTTTCTGCCCCTTTTTCTGCCCCATTTCATTAATGGAATGAACTGATTTGTCTGTTGAATATAGTTACATTCAGGCTGTCACTCCAATACTTTTTCTATGTGGATACCTTGGAAAATAGTAGTCCAAGTTACCTCAAGTTTTATGATGCCTTGCTGCCCTCTATATTGTAGGCCTAATGTTATTGTGAATGGTGTCAAGATTATCCATGTACTATTTGAATGCTAGTTTCTGTGCCCCCATGTCTGGCTGCAATTCTTGTTCTGAGACTCTCCTGTCTCAATGACTGAGCAGGGGAGAGAATAGGGATGGACTTCCTCTCAGCCAGGGGCAGACGAGGGAGAGGGAGAGGAAGTGGGAATTCAGCCATGAGGAGATGGTTCAGGAGACATTGGAAGAAAAGATCTGGAACAGAGAGAGCCATACAATGCAAGGCAGCCAGATTAGTTTAAAGGCTTAAAATAGATTAATTCTGCTCAGTTGTTGTGCCTTAAAGCGGTTAAATAAATGAAACAGTCCTGTCTCAATTATTGGATACTAGCCAGGTTAATAGAAAACTTCAACATGTATAACTTTGAAAAACACTATATGGCTTAAGTATTGAGTTGATTAGGGTGATGAGGGAATGAAGAAATGACAGACACACAGACACATGTACAGAATAACTACAAATAGGTGGGGCATGTGCTGAGATGGAAAGGTACTGCATCAGCAACTGCAGAGACCATAAACAAACAGCATATTTATTTATTTGTTCTTACTGCTATGAACAAATACCTGACAAGAAGCTACCTGAAGGAGGAAGTGGCTTATGGGTGAAGAGCTATAGCCTATTAGGTAGGGAAGGGAATGTGGGAGGCATTGCAGCAGGCTGCTCACATTACATCCACAGACATCTGGGAGCACTGCTCACTTAACTCACTTTTCCTTTATTCATTCAGATCCCTCTCCCCAACCGTGAAAGGATACCATCCATGTGCAGCCTACCATATGTATTAATGTAATCTAGAAACTCACCCACAGACAGACCCAGAAGTTTGTTATCATGGTGACTTTCAATCCCATGAAACTGACAATCAAGATGAACTTTCAGGTTATTGTTATCGCATGGAATCTCCAAACCAAGATAAAAAAGAAGAAATACACATCTATAGAAAACTCGAAATTGTAAGAAGAGTGGCTAAAAATGAAAAGTAATATATTGTTGTTTTATTCTTTATTATAACAATTTCACAGTAAATTTAGAAATGAGGGTGTGTAGCTCAGGTGTTATTAGAAGTGGTATTTGATCTGGGTCCTTTAGATGATCAGTCTCATTTTTTTTTTCTGTGGTACTACTTAAATTACTATAAGATTTATTTGGAACAAATAAGGCAGAATGTCAATTAATAAAAAAAACATGAGTACATTCTCTGTGGAGTTATGCATATAATTTTGAATTGCATATTTTAATGCTCACAGTGATGAACTATAGACTGATTTATGAGCATCTCGACCGTGCAGATGAATCAGCAGCTTTGCAATATCGGATCGTAACAAATTTTATTGCCATTTTTAATCTAAAATCCTCAGTTTTAGGAAAGTTTTAAAAAAGTCATCCATGACTATCCTTGATGAAACGGGGATAAGACTTGCAAAAAAATTTGAGGAAACAGTTAAAAATGGCTCAGTCTCATTGCTCCAAATGGTCTTAACTTGCTATCAGAGGTTTCTTCTGAATGTTTTCCCATTAGCTGTCATCAAAAAATAGGGAGGAGAAATATGGTTTCTATAAATTATGTTGCAGAGCAATTGCAGTAGAAAAATGGCAGCCATTATTTTATCAAATTACTTTTTATCTATAGGACAGCTCTCCTTGCTGCCACTGTGTTGTAAATTAGGTGTAATGTTTGAAAGGGGAGTTGTTACTTCGCTTCTAATCTCTTCTTTTATTACTGACAAAATAACTTTGTCTCTTAAGTAAAACCTCATAACATTGTACTGATTCTTCCTAGTCCTGGCTCCGGCCCTTGTTTGGTGCTGATACATCCACTAGATAAGTATGATCAGGCTAAAGGAAGGCTTTAACTTCGTTAGTCTGTGGAGCAATGGCAGTTAATTAAGCACCGGGTGTCTATGTCTCTTGATAGGCTAACTTTTAACTGAATTTACTCCAATGAATGAGAACTATAAACTCCAACTTAATAGTTCTTCACAAATACTATTTGTTTGTAAATAGAGGTGTCAGTTTAGAGGGAAAAAGAAAATCCTAATATTTGTTCAGAGCCTATGATGTATTAGGTGCTTTATCTGCATCAGCATCCACAATTCTTATAGACACTCCTTACAGATATCCTGTAGCTGTCTTAGTACATTCTCATTTCAGATGACCATATTTTTCCAAGACAAGATAATATAGCTACAAAGAAGCAGATTCAAGGCTTCTCATGTGCTAAAGCTATGATTTTGCAGAACCTGTCTTAATCACTTTGCCTTGCTATAACAAAGCATTGCAGACTGAAAGGCTTAAGCAGCTGGAATTTGTTTCTCAGAATCCTTTGGGTTTCAGGGTGCTAATGAAGTTGGGCTTTACTGAGGTCAATTTTCTGGGTTTCAGATTGTTGTCTTCTTGTGGTATCATTACATGGTGGAACAAAGCAAGGGAAATCTCTGAAGTCTTTGCTCATTTCCATTCATAAGGACTCTGAATCTTTCCCATTCATAAGGACTCACCCCCATGACCTAATACCTACCAAAACCTATCCTCTAATGCTACCAAATTGAGAAATAGGAGTTGAATCTGTGAATGAAAATAGAACACACAAATTCTCTCATTGTTCCATCCAATATCATCTTCACACATTTTGCATAACAGGAACTACAGGAAAGATGAGGATAATTTCATCTTCCACTTTAGCGAATATTGAGCACATCTTTATGCAGTTTTGTGATAAGGTGAATGGTGGAATATGGAAATAGTTTTGGGTACTTTGTTCTTTTGTTGGCACAGAAAACCTTCTATGGGTAGATTAAACAACACAGTGTCAACACATGTGGTCCTCTAAAAGATAAAATCTTTGATTTTAATATTTCTGTCTGACTTGCTTTGATTCTCTGATGGTGAAGGACTGCTTATTTGTTTACTACTATTGTAACTTTGGATACAAGGGGAAAATGCTTCAGAAAATATATGTGCACTGAAAGCAATGCTATAATCAGAGGCCGTGGAAACACTTTCCTTTCTGCTTCTCATCCGTTCTATTCTTTATCTATGACATATTCTGATAGGGAATTGGTCTTTTTCCAGACCTTGGAAAAGTGTGTTTTTCTCAAGTTTCTGAGTATCATTATCCATCTCAGTGTTCCAACACCTGTCTAGTGTAAGGGCAGTTGTTTCACATCCTTGGAATCCAGTCATGATCTATAGACCCAGACAATGCCTTGAGACCATCAAGCCAGTCTACCTCCCCTCAGGGTTTGACTTTACATTTAAAAAACTTGGGTGTATAACTATGCTGGGAATGAGACTCAGTTTCCAGTTTGACATTCTCTCACATTGCTAGATAGATATCCGCATTTTATTAGGCTTATAAAGTTTGGTTTTCTGGCTGACAAAATGATGTTCTTTTTATTTTATTATGTCTTAATCTTTGTATGCACATATGTCATAAATTCTTATTACTGTAAGATTGTACTCATATGTGTGCACATGCATGTATAGGCCCAAGTTTGTTGTCAGCAGCTTTTCTTGATCATTCTCTCTTTTGAGGCAGACTCGCTCATTAAATAAGAATTTCACTGACTTGAATAGGCTGGGTGGCCAATGAGTCTCGTGGAACTGCTTTTCTGTGCTCTCTAGTGCTGATATTGTAGGCCAGTGCCACCATCCCTGGCTTTTTAGTGTAGATTTTGGGGGATTCAAACCAAATTGTGCTAGTAGCCATTTCACCACAGATAATTTTCTGTACATTTTATTTCTTTATTTTGAGACAGGATCTTACTATATATTCCAGGCTGTCCACAAATTTTCAGTCCTTCTCTTTACTCTTGAATATTGTGCTACATGTATGTGTCATAATGCTTGGCACAAAATTCTGCCTGAACAATGTACTTTTTCCATCATGTACAACTCTGATGGGGTTATCATCATCATAATTCTTGAAGTGTTGTTACTCTATACATCAGTGTGATTGAATTCTCTTTTACACCTGAAATTTCTTCAGTTTAGCCTTTGTAGGTAAATGTGTTCTTTTGTGTCACATCTATAATGACTTTTAATCCAGTGTACAGGAGGATATATCACCAAAGCACATCCTGTCAATTTATATTCCTGTAAAATGTAACTGTAGGAAACTTATCCATGTGTCACCATCAAAGAATCTAGTATTGGGAACCAGATGTAAACACTAAAGTTTCATAGCATCTTGAATTATTTGTTTGAATTTTTCAAATACAGAATTCAGTCAACACATAGACATACTTTACAGCCATCTTTCATGTCCTATAGTCTTTTGGTTAATTATCTCCGTTAAAATACTTTGAAATTCTCTTCCTGACCAACTCAAGATTTTATGCTCTTAGCTTCACAAAGATTTTTAATCCAGTCTGAAAATTAGTTGTGCTTGAAAATATGGAAGAAATAGAGAAACAAGAACTTCTACTGTAGGAGTTATGAAAATCACATGGGACTAGGAGAGTTTGATTAGGAGTCAGATTATAACTGAAGATACGAAGTGAGATTCACAGAGAAGAGAGAACTGGGCTGTATCTTCAGGGGTGGCTTTGTTAGTACAGAAGAAATATGAGATTAATGGCCCATTATAAACCAGGGTGTAAAGCTTGATAGTATGGATTTTTGAATTCTTTCTGAAGAATAAGACCAGATAGTTCAAGCAACAAAGTATGAAGTAGGTGGGGTGTTAGGAAGGATGTTGCTTCCTCTTAAAGAGATTAAAATTTAGTCACGTGTTATAAGAGAATTTATACGAGGAATAAAAAGTTAGAGCTAGCTATAGCAGTGAGTTTTTGGCTACACCTCCTTGTGCTCCCAGCAGATCGCATGCACATACCTGCCCAGGAGCTATCTGGATTTGCTAATGGAAAACACACACACACACACACACACACACACACACACACACACACACACACACACACACAAGTTAATTTTAAAGTACCTTGGGCAACTCAAAGGATGGACATTCCTAAACATTTCCCTGCTACCCCAGGCACAATCAGGGCAGTGGTCAGTGGCCACTAAGCAGAAGTCTCACATGGTTGGGTTGCTTTATCTCCTTCCCACCCTTCTACCCCAAGTCATGGTGATTCTCTGTTCCTTTCTGGATCCTACCTGTGCAATTCTCAGTGTCCTACCCTGTGCCTAGTTATTGATGTTGGCATCTTTATTGATAAGTCAAAAAAATAATTGGGTACAAGGACCTTCAGCATCTGGACATGTAAATTCCCAATTGAATCATAGCTTTAGAACCAACTTGGATTTCTGGAAGATTAGTGAAGGAATTATATGAAACGCAACACACATAGCCCCTTTATCCGTCTAGCTTGTTATGAGCTATCACATTGGTATGGAGAGGACTTTGCTAGACATGCTAGCTGGAACTTCATAGAGGGTTCTGGACTGCATGCAGCTATGCAGGGGAATAAAATGTTTGGCAAGAGATGCCTCCAAGAAAAGGACAGTATTTTCTGCTATTCCATAGGGTGTTGGCAGTAAGGGAGCCTAAAACTCAGGTAAAAAAAAGGGGGGGATTTCATGAAGGCTATTGAGTTACATAGGGTTTCTATTGCTGTGAAGAGATATCATGACTGTGGCAACTCTTTTTTTTTTTTTTTTTTCCGGAGCTGGGGACCGAACCCAGGGCCTTGCGCTTCCTAGGTAAGCGCTCTACCACTGAGCTAAATCCCCAGCCCCAACTGTGGCAACTCTTTTAATTTTATTTACTTATTTATTTTTATTTATTTACTTCACATTCCACTCATGCCTGCTCCCAGTTACCCCCTCCCACAACCTTCCCTCTATCCTCTTCCCCTTCTATTCTGAGTGGGTAGGGGCTCCCATGAGTACCCCCTGTCCTTGGCACATCCTATCCCACCGAGGCCAGAAAAGGCAGACCAGCTACATGAACATATCCCTCGGATATACAACAGCTTTGGTCATGGCAATTCTTACAAAGAAAAATGCTTAATTGGGGCTGGCTTATAGTTCATAGATTTAGTTCATTATTGTGGGAAGCATGGTGACATGCAGGCAGGCAATGTGCTGTAAAGGTAGCTGAGAGTTCAGAATCTAGATCAGCAGACAGCAGGAAGAGAGAGACACTACATCTTGCTTGAGCATTTGAAACCCTAAAGCCCACCCCTAGTTACATGTGTCCTCCAACAAGGCCACACCTACTTCAACAAGCACACATATCCTGATACCCAGGATGCCTTGAACTCTCAAGTATGATCCTGCCCCAGCCTCCCAAGCTACTGGGATTATAGGTGTGTAACACCATACCCTGCCAAAGACACCTATCCTAACTCCATTCCTTAAGCATTCAATTATGAGCCTACAGAAGCCATTCTTATTCAAACCACCATATTCCACTCCCTACCCTCCATAATCTTATAGCCATATCATAATGCAGAAATGCATTCAGTCTAACTTCAAAAGTCCCCGTGCATAATCTAACATAGTCTCCAGACTGTCTTAAAAGAACAAAGTTAAAATTGTTTTTGAGACTCATGGCGGTATTTTAACTGTAATGCCCTATAAAATCAAAGTAAAAAAACAGATCACATCCCAAAATTCCAAAAGGGATGAGAGGGAGTACAGTGAGGAAATACTGAACCAAAGCAAGACCAAAATTATCAGTGCAAACTTCAACCTCTTCATCTTCATGCTTGATGTCAAGGTGCTATTCAGCATTCAAATCTTTTCAACTTTATTGACTGTAATACATTTTTTCTCTTAAGCTGATTCTACTCCCATTGAGCAGATTTCCTTGGCAGGTATCTCATGAATTTGGCATCTATGACATCTTGGGGTTTCTAAGGCAATACAGGCTTCACCTTCACAGCACCACACAGTGACGTCTCTGGGACAACCCATGACATATATCTGACCTTGGCATCTTTCCTTAGTCATGAAGGGGATTCCATAATCTTTTTTTATATCCTGACTCCAAAGACAGAACCACATGGTCAAGTTCTGTTGCTTGCTGGGGCTAGAACATGGCTGTGCTGGGGCTAGAAATGTTCAAACACATTTTCACCAGTCTTCCGTTTACAATGGTTTCCTTCACTGTCTCAGCTTGTCTGTTCTGGAACTTACCCTGCAGAACAAACTGGTCTTAAACTCAGAGATCTACCTGCCTCTGCCTTCTGAATACTGGAATGAAAGGCATCTGCCACCATGCCCAACCCTAAACTTTTTTAAAATTCATTTTCACAAGTTAGAAGCTTAACTGGGTGGAGTTTTGCTCAGAAGTTACCACCCTTTATTCTATTTAAAACAAGACTTTTCTTTAAAAATTGTTTATCTCCTTGAGCAATGGACTTAGCTCCATTATGCTTCCTGGTGCCCCCTTTCTCTTCAAACTGTATATTTTATATTTTACTTTGCACCTTTTCATTATAGATCTACATAAGCCTAGCCAGAAATAATTGTGTGATACAGTCAATATGAGGCCATTTTGAAATTTCTTCTACCAATGCCAAAACTCTTAAATTTATCCTCAATTAGAATTTTCGACAAGGATAAAAAGAAACCACATTCTTCTCTAAAATATCACAAAAATGAACTCTAGGCTACTTACTAATATTCTTCTCCCCTGAAACCACTTGAACAAGGCTGTGGGTTGCTGTCTATTGTGCAGGTGAGTGCAGGCACAAGAAAAGGGTGGGGCCTGTGATCCGGCACTAGAAAAAGAAGGCAGGCTGAGAGTTTTAGAGATGGGACAGGGAGAGACAGAAAGGACAGAAAGACAGAGAAGATGGAGGGAGAATGAACCTGATCCACATGGCATTAAATAGCCACAGGTAGCTATGAATAACATAAAAGGGATAGAATAATAGAGGACAATTTGTTCAATCTAAGTGGTCAGCTTGTATCAGTATTAATTGGTTCTGAGTCCATTGTGTGGTCACTTTGTAGGTTGAAAATTTATTGATGTAAATATGATTGATAAATTACAAGCCTCTAGAGTTTTGATGTTACTGGGTTACAGGGATTTGTGACAGTTAACTGTAGGGGCAGATGATTGGGAATGTGAGCAGGTTTTGCAGCAAGCAAACCACGAGTTGGGTGGCTACCACATGGGGACCATGGGGGTAGGGAGATTGCTTTACTAGAGCATAGCCAGAAATATCATGGATTATTTTTTAATATTACACACAACACCAGGCCATCATAATCTATATTGTTCTCAGTACCACTGTCTTGCCTGCTCCTACTAGTAGGGCCCATTAAGACCCACTAAAAGTGTTCAACTGCTTTCCTAATCCGAAGTCCCAAAATCTACATTCTGCCAAAAAGAAACATAGGTCATGCATGTCACAAAAATACCCAACTCCTGGTACCCACTTCTGTCTTAGGGCATTTATTTCTGTGAAGAGATTCCATGATTACGGAAACTCTTATAAAGGGAAACCCTTTTTGAGGGGCTGGCTTACAGTTCAGAGGTTTAGTCTATTATTGTCATGGTGGGAAACATGTTGGCCTGCAGACATTGTGCTGGAGAGTTAGATGACATACTTCTTCCAATAAGGCCACACACATTCCACAAGACCACACTTTCTAAAAGCACTCACTAAGCATTCAAGTATATGAGTCTATGGGTGCCCTTTTTTTTCAAGCCACCACTACTATACAGGTAGATTATTTTAAGGAAAACAAAATTGTAAAGTGGAAATGTTGAAGATGTTTCTGAGATTTAGTGCCATCTTAGATCATATATTAATTTACCTTTCCCCAATTTTCCCCCATTTTCATTTGTTCTAATGAAGTTGTATAGAATTTTCATTTGGCCTACAAAGTGGAGAAAGAGGAAATATCTAGCAGTAAATGAGCAAGACAAATTTTAGAAATGGGGTACAGAACAATACAAAGAATTTTCAACCGAGGAATACTGACTGTCTGAGAAGCACCTAAAGAAATGTTCAATATCCTTAATCATCAGGGAAATACAAATCAAAATGACCCTGAGATTCTACCTCACACCAGTCAGAATGTCTAAGATCAAAAACTCAGGTGACAACAGATACTGGCAAGGATGTGGAGAAAGAGGAACACTCCTCCATTGTTAGTGGGATTGCAGACTGGTACAACCACTCTGGAAATCAGTCTGGCGGTTCCTCATAAAATTGGACATTGTACTACCTGAGGACCCAGCTATACCACTCCTGGGCAAATACCCAAAAGATGCCCCAACATATAGCAAGGACACATGCTCCACTATGTTCATGTAGCCTTATTTATAACAGCCAGAAGATGGAAAGAACCAAGATGTTCTTAAATAGAGGAATGGATACAGAAAATGTGGTACATTTACACAATGGAGTACTTACTCAGCTATAAAAACAATGACTTCATTAAATTCATAGATAAATGTATGGAACTAGATAATACCAAACTCTGTGAAGTAACCTGGCCACAAAAGCCATGGTATGCACTCACTGATAAGTAGATATTAGCCCAAAAACTCAGAATTCCCAAGATACAATTCACAGGCCACATGAAACTCAAGAAGAAGAAAGATGAAAGTGTGGATGGTTCAGCCCTTAGAATGGGGAACAAAATACTCAAGGGAGGAAACATGGAGGAAAGTTTGGAGCAGAGGCTGAAGGAAAGGCCATCCAGTGACTGCCCCAACTGGGATCCGTCCCATATACAGACATCAAACCCAGACACTATTGTGGATGCCAAGAAGTGCATGCTGACAAGAGCCTGATACAGTTGTCTCCTGAGAGGCTCTGCCAGAGCTCGACAAATACAGTTGTGTATGCTCACAACCAACCATTAGACTGACCATGGGGTCCCCAGTAGAAGAGTTAGTGAAAGGACTGAATGAGCTGAAAAGTTTTGCAACACATAAGAAGAAAACAAGAGCAACCAACTAGACCTCTCAGAGCTCCCAGGGACTAAATCACTAACCAAAGAGTACACATGAAGGAACCCATGACTCCAGCTGCATATGTAGCAGAGGATGGCCTTGTCGAGTATCAATGGCAGGAAAAGCTCTTGTTCCTGTGAAGGCTTGATGCCCCAGTGTAGGGAAATGCCAGGGCAGGGAGGTGGAATTGCGTGTGTGGGTGTGGGAGCGCCCTCATAAAAGCAGGAGGGAGGATGGGATAGGGGATTTCCAGAGGGGAAACAGGGAAAGGGAATAGCATTTGAAATGTCAATAAATAAAATATCCAATAAAAAGGACTGAATGCTATGTAGAAAACCATGATCATTTATTCATCATATGAGAATTTCATTATCTTCATGTATTATACTTACATTGGTATAAGTGCTAGATATAGAGAGAACAGCACGAGGCAAAACCTCCTTTTCTTATACCGTTTTGCTTACATTTATTAGAGGAAAGAAGCCATATATAAGGAAGAATGGTCTGATGCAAGGTTGGGTGTACTAATGATTAGAAAAGTAAAAGGCAGAAAAGGGGGAAGGATATGTTTGATAGAGTGGGGTGGGGGGAACAAAGGCTTCCTAGGGTAGTGACGGTCAACTAGAATTCTGCTTGATCTAATGAATCAATTCCTACAAATATGTGGGAAAACTTTATTATAGATGGGGGAATTTGTAGGTGAAATTTTATTCAATGATGAGCAGGGGAGGCCAGTGGATGTGAAACTAGGAGGAGCTGCATTCAATCCCAAAACTTTTCAGACAGGGAAGAGAATTTTGCTCTAAATGTGACTTCAAGCTCTAAGAAGGTTCAAAGCAGAGTTGTGAGGTACTGTGGACTCAGGATTTAAGAGAGCACATGACTTCGTTCTTCTTGCCAGCCTATGTAACATAGAGGGTGAATTTAGCTTGTGTGGTCAGGGAAGATAAATCAAGTAGATTAGAATTGCATATCACAGCAGGGAGCTGAAGGACAAAAGCTCCTTATGTGCAGACTCTGGGAAGCCGATGTGTTGTGTGTAGAAGCATTAATAAGTGGTCAGGTCTGAAGGTGATGTAAGCATGGCCTGATGGTAGAGCTGAAGTCCAGCATACAAGTGCAGGGCTGTAACCTAGGGGGTTGAAAATGTAGAGCTGTCAGGGTTTTACCCTGAAGGCAAAGAACATGTTTGAAAGACTTTAAGTAAAGAGGTATTAGAAAAGCTCTACATATTAAATGAATAAGGCTGGAGAACAGGAGATACACTAGGATGATATAATTGTATAAGCAGAGACCTGGCTACTTAGTGTAAGTCAGATTTTAAATACCTCCCGGATTATTTTGTATTACCTTGGAGCAGTGACTCCAATTTTATCTTTATTAGAACCATCTTGAAAATTCACTGATTTATTTTAGCTTTTTACCCTTTAGGACACATAGAAGAAATTCACTTCTGCTTTTATATAATAATATGTTTTTAGAATTGTCAAAAAAGATGTCTCTTAGGAGTCTTCTCTTCATCTTGAGTCTTTCTCAACTGATGTGAGTTGACTGACATGGCTGTGTCCTACTCACCTTTCAGCTAAATTTGAGGTTGACTAAGTCAATGTCTTTTTCACTACATTTTACCCTATTTTTACTAGCATAATGATGGGATCACTTATTATTTTTTCTTTCTGCAAATATGTTTTAAACTTCATCTTATTTCCCCAGAAACTTTTTAGTAGGCTTCTAACATTTTCATGTTTATAGTCAACTAAACCCTAATTTTGTTTTCAGATACCTCACTGCTAAGTTTCTTTATATGTTTACAAATTTATATGATTAAGTTTAGTCTGTTGTCCTATTTACTTGGTTTATGATTTTGGCACCAAATATATTTATTCTCTCATCCAGGTTCATGATGTCTAAAATCATGTGTACGCCATAAATGTTAGTGGTTAGTGTACTTTCATTTGTTCTCATCATGTAGAAGCTCCACACTATTTCTCCACTGATCTGTTTCTTGACAAAGAACCCCACTAGAATGGACTGTACTAGAACCTTTTAGCCTTTCTGCCACCTCCATATTATCCTCCGTGCAGAGAAGTATATACACTATGTGGCACATGCTTTATGTTCTGTGTAATTAGATACATGTACTTCTGATATTGCTTTTACTTGTTAAAATGCATTCTCCTTTAATAAGTTCTTTAATATTAGACTTTTAAAAATAGAAGTTTATTGTACATGTTTAAATTACCTTCATATGTTAGTCATGTTTTCCATTTTCCTCAAATCTAGGAACTGAATTCATTCATTCAATAATTTTTTGGAGTATCTGTTCCATGTTAACAAATGATCTCAACGTGGTCATATGTAAATAACAAGGACTTCCGTCTTTATGGAGTGTATATTCTAGTGGCTGGGAGAGATTATAAGTAGACAAATGCTGGGTGTCAGTGAATAAGGAATGCAAAGGAGAAAAGTGTAAGGGAAGGAGAACATGGGACTCTGAGTGCTTACTGTTTACAAGGGTGGTGAGGGCAGGATGCTCCTGCAAGATGATGTATATATGGAACCAAGATGGATTCAAGCTACATGGACGTCAGGGCTAAGAGGTTTCTGAACAGAAGTGACAACATGTGCAAAATACCCGAGCTTGAGGTATATTTAAGGATTTTTATCTGAATCTGAGCAAAGAATGCAAACAGGAAAACACAAGGAGATGATTACAGATCATGGAAGGGAGAGAAGACATAGTTTTCTGAGGCCGATTCTTTCAGTCTTGAGCTTTGTTCAGGAGGGTGATTGAAAACATGTGTCTGGTCCCTAGAGTTTATAATTTGGCAATTGTGGGGAGAGGCCTGAGAGTTTTCATATCCAACAAACATTCAAATGATTTTGCTACTGTCATTGTGGGGCACTGAATCTGAGGTAAAGTAGGACTTCTATTAACTAGTATGAGAGAGGGTGGAGAAATGATCTAATGTTATAAAAATATGATTGTATACACTGTAGCAAAAAAAATAGGGGGGACCAGGAGAAAGCCAAATGTTTTAGTGCTATTAAAATGATCCAATAAGACAAAATCTGGTTTTGTCTAGGGGAGAGGCAATAGAATTGGAGAAAAAGTAGCTAAGTTCTGAGGAAATTGTAAGGAAAACTTACTCCATTTAAAAGAAAATATCCAGATAAATGTTAGTAAGCAATGGTGAGAAGAATTTCTTTGCTACACTATCTTACCTGACTGGTCCATGTAAATTCTCTGCTACATGACTCAAGCCAAAGCACTGATATAAATAGGACCTGTGAGAGTCACTGAATTCCAGCAATCAGTTTCAAGAGTGTTCTCTTAAATACTGGGCCTGTTCTTTGGACTTTTACTTTGTTTCACCTTTGTTATTTTGACTTATTTTATCTATTGTATTCACTTTTGTCAACCTCAAATTTCATTAGGTCACTTATTTTATAGTAGAAGACCACTACAAAAGGGTCTGGTTGTCCTTTGTGTCTTTTATAGGATTCCTAGGCATGTCATTATGATTATAGATGTTTGCTAGACAAGATTTGTAAGAGCTGCTTTATATTTACAGAAGAGTTAAGAGCCCCTCCTTTCCTAAGTTTAGATTACTGCCTATGAATCATAATGCCTTTGCTCATGGGTGCTCGTTTCTGTAGGCCACAGCGACCTCAGGGTATCTACACTAGCTACAGTCCCAAAGGTGAAGTCAGCTTCTCTTGTGCCATATCCATCCTTACTTTGAAGCTATTGTTCAAAGCTATAGTTATCTCTAAATGGCCATGTAAGATGGTCATTGCACTTCTTAGCTCAGCCAAGTGAACCCTTTAGTGTGTGTTCATATCATGGATTGTTGAAGTTGACCGAACATCATAAATTGTCTTGTCTGTTCTTTTATCTTATGGAAGTGGAAAAGGAGACTGGGAGTGGCTAAGATGAAAACCTTTTTTTTTCTTATTTAGTTTTACCATTATCAGCAAAAGGAAGTATGCATTAAAAAATCTATTATCTGGGGTTGAAGAGCAGACACTAATAAGACATCTTTGCAAAATGCCATAGCAATCAGTCTGGGGTGAAAGCTATGGTGCTAAGGTGCTAAAATGTGTTGGGAAATTACCATTATAACACCTGTCCAGGGGAGATACCTAAGAGATGTGCATCAATCTCCCTCTGTACAAAGTAGTACTTTGTTTCTTCCTTGAGATCAAATATATTTTTTGAGCTCTTCCAAATTAATTTTAAAGGGCTGTTTTATTAATAACAGCTAATACAACTCTGGCGGATAAAAGCAAGATTAATGTTCTGAAATGAAAAAGGAAAAATAATAAGGGATATTACCTCGAGCTCATACCATGTCTTAAGGCATTTCATATCTGTCCTCCATTTAGCCATCAGCCCAGCACTGATTTCATTTTCTCAGCTATGTCTAAGCTGTGAGAGATGGCTGCCTAAAAGGCAATCTGGGGAATGTTCCTAGAATAAGGTGAAAATTGACTCGGAGAAAGAAAACAACAGAAATTCCCCGCAGAGGGGCGAAGGGAGTGGAGCTTCCTCTGAAGACTCTTTGAATATAGAACTGAAACTTATCCACAGGCCAGATTTGCTTTCTGATAATTATATTCGAGAATGAAAGTAGGACTTGAATGCTATCTCTATTCCCATCCCCATGAATCCAAGGCTGGATTCCTTGTTTTTCATGTCTTAAAAGTCATTTCTTCAGGAAGATTTGCTGTGCCTGGGAATTGGGAGCAGAGTCTGTGAAAGGCTTATGTGCTACAGAGTTGACTGTGACTCCACTGGCAGGTGATGGAACCAAAGAGGTGGAGCTTATTGGGTGATGAGGCCATTGAGGTGCCCTTCAAAATGGCATTGAAACTGTGTCCCCTATTCTCTGTTTACTTTCTGTCTGTTACAAGGGCTTCCTTTGCCCTTTGCTTTTTCTCCCTATTCCTGAGACCAAAAGCTATGAGGCAGTTGACTCTGCTCTAAAACAGATAATACTGTGAGCCCAAATAAAACTTTCTTTGTCAAAACTTATGTTTCTCAAATATTTGTTATACCAGTGGAAAACCTTTAATTCCTCTTTCTGTCTTGAACAATACCTTCTATCTTTCCCTCTGCATCCTTGTTCTTTCAGTGTGGCCCTCTTGTCATGAGCTATGTAGGGTCTCTGCAAGCTCATTTTATTTCTAGATGAAGAAAAAGGCTTAGAGAGTGAGAGAGGAAAGGAATGCTAAGGAACTCTTCATCAACTCTTTGACTTGAAATTATAAGCAGTCTTACTTGTTCCCCGACATTTTTTCATGAGAGGTATTGCCTGTAAGAAACATATTACTGTGTGAAACACTTTGAAAAATGAAGAAACTATAACTCTGTGTTCTTCAAAACTATTAAAGGCTTAAAGGCATGTGCAGGTGTGTGGATAGATAATTCTAGGCCTTAAATAATATTAGACAGTAGATGTTCTGCAGGGCTGTTGCTCTTAGTATAGCCCTAGTGATACTCCATTGGTCGTTATTCCACAAACATACAACACATACTTTCTTTTGTGCCACCAAACTGCAGTTCTGAGAGATTTGCCTCTGGATCCTTTTGCTCAATTTCTTCTGGGTAATGATAGCATTGGTAGCTCTAATTATAATATTTCACTACGCTCTTGCAAAATTTAGATGTTTACATTCATGACTGCATCCCTAGACTGTAGTCTTAATGAGAACTGGCACATTATCTTGTCCACCCGACAGAGTGAATATTGTGACAAATGCTTGCTGAATGAAAGAGGTAGTTGATTAATTTTACTTTCTATTTTCTAGTAGGGGCCTGAAGGAAGCACAGAGGCCATATATTGTCTAAGCTTACACATCAATAATCAAAGACAGAAACCAAATAAGAAAAGCCATATACAGCAAACCAGTAGCTAATATTAAACTAAATGGAGAGAAACTTGAAGCAATCCCACTAAAGTCAGGGACTAGACAAGACTTCCCACTCTCTCCCTACTTATTCAATATAGTTCTCAAAGTCCTAGCAAGAGCAATCTGACAACAAAAGGAGATCAAAGGGAAACAGATTGGAAAGGAAGAAGTAAAAATATCACTATTTGCAGATGATATGATTGTATATTTAAGTGATCCCAAAGGTTTCACAAGAGAACTACTAAACCTGATAAATACCTTCAGCAAAGTGGCTGGGTATAAAATTAACTCAAACAAATCAGTAGCCTTCCTGTACACAAAAGAGAAACAAGCTGAGAAAGAAATAAGGGAAATGACATCCTTCATAATAGTCCCAAATAATATAAAATACCTCAGTATGACTTTAACCAAGCAAGTGAAAAATCTGTATAATAAGAACTCAAGTCTCTGAAGAAAGAAATCAAAGAAGAACTCAGAAGATGGAAAGATCTCCCATGCTCATGGATTGGCAGAATTAATATATTAAAATGGCCATTTTACCAAAAGCAATCTACAGATTCAATGCAATCCCCAACAAAATTCCAACCCAATTCTTCACAGAGTTAGACAGAACAATTTGCAAATTCATCTGGAATAACAAAAAACTCAGGATAGCTGAAACTATCCTCAACAATAAAAAGACTTCAGGGGGAATCACTATCCCTGAACTCAAGCAGTATTACAGAGCAATAGTGAGAAAAACTGTATGGTATTGTTACAGAGACAGACAGATAGACCAGTGGAATAGAATTGAAGACCCAGAAATGAACCCACACACCTATGGTCACTTGATTTTTGACAAAAGAGCCAAAACCATCCAATGGAAAAAAGATAGCATTTTCAGCAAATGATGCTGGTTCAAGTGGAGGTTAGCATGTAGAAGAATGCAGATCAATCCATGCTTATCACCCTGTACAAAGCTTAAGTCCAGGTGGATCAAGGACCTCCACATCAGACCAGATACACTCAAACTAACAGAAGAAAAAGTGGGGAAGCATCTTGAACACATGGGCACTGGAGAAATTTTCCTGAACAAAACACCAATGGCTTATGCTCTAAGATCAAGAATCGACAAATGGGATCTCATAAAACTGCAAAGCTTCTGTAAGGCAAAGGACACTGTTGTTAGGACAAAACGGCAACCAACAGATTTGGAAAAGATCTTTACCAACCCTACAACTGATAGAGGGCTTATATCCAAAATGTACAAAGAACTCACAAAGTTAGACCGCAGGGAGACAAATAACCCTACTAAAAAATGGGGCTCAGAGCTAAACAAAGAATTCAAAGCTGAGGAATGCTGAATGGCTGAGAAACACCTAAAGAAATGTTCAACATCATTAGTGATAAGGGAAATGCAAATCAAAACAATCCTGAAATTCCACCTCACACCAGTGAGAATGACTAAAATAAAAAACTCAGGTGACAGCAGATGCTGACAAGGATATGGAGAAAGAGGAATACTCCTCCATTGTTGGTGGGATTGCAGACTGGTACAACCATTCTGGAAATCAGTCTGGAGGTTCCTCAGAAAATTGGATATTGAACTACCTGAGGATCCAGCTATACCTCTCTTGGGCATATACCCAAAAGTTGCCCCAACATATAACAAAGACACATGCTCCACTATGTTCTTCGCAGCCTTATTTATAATAGCCAGAAGCTGGAAAGAACCTAGATGCCCTTCAACAAAGGAATGGATACAGAAAATGGGGTATATCTACACAATGGAATACTACTCAGCTATCAAAAACAATGACTTTATGAAATTCATAGGCAAATGGATGGAACTGGAAAATATCATCCTGAGCGAGGTAACCCAATCACAGAAATACCTACATGGTATGCACTCATTGTTAAGTGGATATTAGCCCAAATGCTTGAATTACCCTAGATGCACAGAACACATGAAACTCATGAAGGATGATCAAAATTCAGATGCTTCAGTCCTTTAAAAGGGGGACAAGAATATCCTTGGGAGGGAATAGGGAGTCAAAGTTTAGTACAGAGGCAGAAGGAACACCCATTCAGAGCCTGCCCCACATGTGGCCCATGCATATACAGCCACCAAACTAGATAAGATGGATGAAGCAAATAAGGGCAGGCAGACAGGAACTGGATGTAGATTTCTCCTGAGAGACACAGCCAGAATATGGCAAATACATAGGCGAATGCCAGCAGCAAACACTGAACTGAGAACGGACCCCTGTTGAAGGAATCAGAGAAAGGACCGAAAGAGCTTGAAGGGGCTCAAGACCTCATATGAACAACAATGCTAAGCAACCAGAAGTTCCAGGGACTAAGCCACTACCCAAAGACTATACATGGACTGACCCTGGACTCTGACCTCATAGGTATTAATGAATAGCCTAGTAAGAACACCAGTGGAAGGAAAAGCCCTTGGTCCTGCCAAGGCTGAACCCCCAGTGAACGTGATTATTAGGGGGAGGGCGATAATGGGGGAAGGATGGGGAGGGGAACACCCATATAGAAGGGGAGAGGGAGGGGCAAGGGGGATGTTGGCCGGTAAACCTGGAAAGGGAATAACAATTGAAATGTAAATAAGAAAAACCCAAGTTAATAAAAATGGAGGAAAATAAAAAGAAAAAAATAATTTTATTCAGTATTTTTCGTTGATACTCATAAGGGAGTTTGGTCTGACCTTCTCTTTCTTTGTTGGGTCTTTGTGTTTTTGGCATAAGAGTAATTGTGGCTTCATAGAAGGAATTTGGTAGTGCTTTGCCTATTTCAATTTTATGGAATAGTTTGGACAATATTGGTATGAGGTCTTCTATGAAGGTCTGATCGAATTCTGCACTGAACCCATCTGCACCTGGGCTCTTTTTGGTTGGGAGACTTTTAATGATTGCATCTATTTCTTTAGGAGTTACAGGGTTGTTTAGATGATTTATTTGTTCCTGATTTAACTTTGGCACCTGGTATCTATCTAGAAAATTGTTCATTTCCTCCAGATTTTCCAGTTTAGTTGAATATAAGCTTTTGTAGTAGGATCTGATAATTTTTTAATTTCTTCAGACTCTGTAGTTATGTCTCCCTTTTCATTTCTGGTTTTCCTAATTTGGATACACTCTCTGTGACCTCTGGTTAGTCTGTCTCAGGGTGTATCTATCTTGTTGATTTTCTCAAAGAACCAGCTCCCGGTTTTGTTGATTCTTTGTATAGTCCTTTTCATTTCTATTTGATTGATTTCAGCCCCGAGTTTGATTATTTCCTGCCTTCTACTCCTCCTGGGTGTATTTATTTCTTTTTGTTCTAGAGCTTTTAGGTGTGCTGTCAAGCTGCTGACATATGCTCTTTCCTGTTTCTTTTTGCAGGCACTCAGCGCTATGAGTTTTCCTCTTAGCACAGCTTTCATTGTGCCCCATAAGTTTGGGAATGTTATACCTTCATTTTCATTAAATTCTAAGAAGTCTTTAATTTCTTTTTTTATTTCTTCCTTGACCAAGTTCTCACTGAGTAGAGCATTGTTCAACTTCCATGTGTATGTGGACTTTCTGTCATTATTGTTGTTTTTGAAGACCCGTCTTAGTACGTGGTGATCTGATAGGATTCATAAGACTATTTCTATCTTCCTGTATCTGTTGAGGCCTATTTTGTGACCGATTATATGGTCAATTTTGGAGAAAGTAACATAAGGTGGTGAGAAGAAGGTATATCCTTTTGTTTTAGGATGAAATGTTCTATAAATATGTTAAATCCATTTGGTTCATGACTTCTCTTAGTCTGTCTATGTCTCTGTTTAATTTCTGTTTCCATGATCTGTCCAGTGATGAGAGTGGGGTGTTGAAATCTCCTACTATTATCGTGCGAGGTGCAATGTGTGCTTTGAGCTTTAGTAAGGTTTCTTTTATGAATGTTGATGTCCTTGTATTTGGAGCATAGATATTTAGGATTGAGAGTTCATCTTAGTGGATTTTTTCTTTGATGAATATGAAGTGTCCTTCCTTATCTTTTTTAATGACTTTTGGTTGGAAGTCAATTTTATTTGATATTAGAATGGCATCCCCAGATTGTTTCTTTGGGCCATTTGCTTGGAAAGTTTATTTTCCAGCCATTTACTCTGAGGTAGTGTCTGTCTTTGTCTCTGAGGTGTTTTTCCTGCATGCAATAAAATGCTGGGTCCTCTTTATGTATCTATTCTGTTAGTGTATTTTTTTATTGGGGAATTTTGTTCGTTGATGTTGAGAGATATTAAGGAATAGTGATTGTCGCTTCCTGTTATTTTCGTCCTTAGAGGTGGAATTATGTTTGTTTGGTTTCCTTGCAAGGAAATTATATTCTTGCTTTCTGTATGGTGTAGTTTCTCACCTTGTGTTGGAGTTTTCCATCTATTATTCTTTGTAGGGCTGGATTTGTAGAAAGATATTGCGTAAATTTGGTTTTGTCATGGAATATCTTGGTTTCTCCATCTATGTTAATTTAAAAGTTTTGCTGGATACAGTAACTTGGGCTGGCATTTGTGTTCTCTTAGGGTCTTTATGACATCTTTCCAGGATCTTTTGGCTTTCATAGTCTCTGTTGAGAAGTCTGGTGTAAGTTTTATAGGTCTACCTTTGTATGTCACTTGACCTTTTTCCCTTACTGCTTTTAATATTCTAATAACATTTGGTGTTTTAACTATTATGTGACAGGAGGAACTTCTCTTCTGGTCCAATCTATTTTGAGTTCTGTAGGCTTCTTGTATGTTTATGGGCATCTCTTTCTTTAGGTTAGTGAAGTTTTCTTCTATAATTTTGTTGAATATATTTACTGGTCCTTTAATTTGGGAGTCTTCACTTTCTTCTATACCTATTATCTTTAGTTTTGATCTTCTCATTGTGTCCTGGATTTCCTGTATGTTTTGGTCTAGGAGCTTTTTGCATTTTTCACTATCTTTGACAGTTGTGTTGATATTTTCTATGGTATTCTCTACCGCTGAGATTCTCTCTTCTATCTCTTGTATTCTATTGGTGATGCTTGTATCTACGGCTCCTTGTCTCTTCCTTTGGCTTTCTATATCCAGGGTTGTCTCCCTTTGTTCTTTCTTTATTATTTCTATTTCCATTTTCAATTCCTTCACCTGTTTCATTGTATTTTCCTGTAATTCTTTCATGGATTTTTATGTTTCCTATCTAAGAGTTTCTACTTGTTTATTTGTCTTTTCCTGCATTTCTCTAAGGGAGTTCTTTATGGCTTTCTTAAAGTCCTCCATCATTATCAAAAAGTGTGATTTTAAATCTAGATCTTGCTTTTCTGGTGTGTTTGGATATCCAGTATTTTCTTTGGTGGGATAACTGGGCTCTGATGATGCCAAGTAGTCACAGTTTTTGTTGCTTAGGTTCCTGTGCTTGCCTCTAGCCATTGGGTTGTCTCTGTTGTTTGCTTGTTTTGCTGTTTCTGAGAGTGACTTGACTCTGCTATAGGTCTCTGTGTTAGCACTCCTGTAGAACTGTTTTCCTGTTTTCTTTCAGCCTTTCCTGAGAACAGGTGCTCTGATTTCAGATATGTTGGCACTTCTGGAGACTGTCTTCCAGCTCTGGGCATGGACAGGAAATAAAGGTTCCTGCCCCTGATTGCTCATGTCGGTTCTTGCACCCAATTGGCACAGTTGGCAGTACGTGATTCTCTCTTTAGTCTGGACTGTGGGCAGAGTGTCTTTTCCTCTGACTTCTCAGGGGTATCCACACTCCTGCAGGTCCAGCTCTCTCCCCCATGAGATTTGGGTGCAGGGAGCTGTCTGGCCAGTTCAGTTCGGTCCTGGGCGCAAACCATAATTGAGGGTACTGGAGGCTCTCTGTTCCTATCTCTCTGTGTTCAGAGGCACTGTGCAGTTTCCCCTTGGATCAGGGATGTGGACCAGGGTGTGCAGAGGTGGCAGTCTGTCCTGCGGTCTCAGGATGTCTGCACTCCTGGTTGGTCTGATCTCTTCCCCACGGGATTTGGGTGCAGCTTTCCTAGGTTTTCTATCTCCAGATTTGTCTCCCTTTGTGATTTCTTTATTGTTTCTATTTCCATTTTTAGATCCTGGATGGTTTTGTTCAGTTTCTTCACCTGCTTGGTTCTGTTTTCCTGTAATTCTTTATGGGATTTTGTGTTTCCCCTTTAAGGGCTTCTACTTGTTTACTTGTGTTATCTTATATTTCTTTAAGGGGGGTTGTTTATGTCCCTTATAAGTCTTCTATCATCATTATAGAAGTGATTTTAAACCCGTATCTTACTTTTCCAATGCATTGGGATATCCAGTATTTGCTTTTGTTGGAGAACTGGTTTCTGATGATGCTAAGTAGTCTTGCTTTCTGTTGCTTAGGTTCCTGTGTTTGCCTCTTGCCATCAGGTTATGTATGGTTTTAGCTTGTCTTGCTGTTTCTGACAGTGGCTTTCCCTCCTGTAAGCCCATGTGCCAGCACTCCTGTGTACCTGTTTTCTTTCAGCTAAGTCTGGATATAGAGATCTGTGGGACCGGGTCATCTACAGGTACAGGCAAAAACCAGAAGTGTCCTGTCTCAGACTGCTCCTGATTTTGTTTGTCCTAAGGCCTCCAGGTGGGTTGCTTGGAGCAGAAAAGATCGTTTTACCTCTGCTCTCAGGTGTGTCGTAGCTCCTCATGACTGGTTTTCATATTTGGGCATTGGCAGAAACCAGAAGCATCTTGCCCCTGACTGCTCCTAGGTTCCTTTGCCCAGAGGACACAGAGGACACTAGACGGGTTTCTCTTGGGCCAGGAATGTGAGTAGAACTGGTGGTCTCCTTTGTGCTCTCAGGAAATTCTGCACTTCTGAGAGTCCTGCTCTCTCCCCATATGATCTGGGTACAGAGAGCTATGTGCAGGTAGAAACTGGTAGGATCATGTCCCTTACTGCTCCTAGATCCTGTGTCCAGATGGCTCCAGGCAGATTCCTTTTGGGCCAGGAATATGAATATAAATATAAATGGTGGTCTTCCCTGTATTCTCAGGATTGTCTGCACTTCGAGACCCCAGCTCTCTCCCCTTGGGATCTGGATACAGAGAACTGTGGTTGTACTCCATTTTTAATAGGATTATTTGATTCTCTGATTTCTTGAGTTCTTTGTATGTATTAGCTATTAGCCTTTTATTGGATGTAAATTCTTATCTTAGTTACTTTCTATTGGATGACAAACACCATGAGCTAGCCAACTTATAGTAGAGTTTATTGGGAGTCTTAGAGTTTAGGAGGGTGAATCCATAACCATCAGGACGGGAATCATGGCAGCAGAGAGGAAGGAATGCTTCTGGAGCAGTGACTGAGAACTTATATATTTATACATACGTGTGTGTGTGTGTGTGTGTGTGTGTGTGTGTGAGAGAGAGAGAGAGAGAGAGAGAGAGAGTGCTAAGTAGGAATGGCATGTGCTTTTTAAATGTCAAAGCCCACCAATAGTGACACAATTGTTCCAACATGCCATATTCCTAATTCACCCCAAACAATTTCACCAGTTGGGGATCAAGGATTCAAACATAAGACCTTATTAATGTAATTCTTATTCAAACATTACAATACTAATTATCAGGATATGAGCAAGTCATACTAATGGGCGTGACTGAGATATACCAAATAAGTAGACAACACATGGTAGAGATAAGCCTTGAGACCACTCTGTTTGTGATGCTGTGGCTGGCAGTTTGTATGGAGTTCTTTATTTAGAAATTTGAGACTTATAGCTGATAAGAATTGTAATATAGTTTTGAAAGTAGAATAGGAAGAGGAGTTAAATGGACGGTGATCAGATAGATCAAGGGACCATGAAACTGCCTATTAATATTAGTGCCATGGCAAATGTTGAAATAATTTGGGTGATCAAGATGATAGCAACTGCAGTTGAGTATATAGTCATTTTGAAATGATATCAGAAGGTGGTGGAAATCAGTAGAATCTCCTATTAAGTAAATCAGAGGAGGAAGAGTGAAGTAATTTGAACATTTTCCTTGGAAGCCAAGAAAATGTACAACATGTCATCTCCTTTACCTGATGTGGGCAGGTTATGAGCACATGAGCAGCTTCTATTCAGAAGCATTTTAAGAGTATCTCCACCCTAAGGGAAGAGTCTTGTTTTTCTTTAAACATGAAGATGTGTGAAACATAATGCAAAGACATCAAGGTCTAAGTAGAGCATTGGTGGTAGAACTGAGTGTTCCAGAACTGCCAAATGTTAAGGTCAGTTAGGAGATAACAAGAGCAGTGAAGGAACACCTGGGCTGTGGAAATAGGGGAGTAGAAGGATGTGCTCTGTGGAATTTGACGGGGAATACAGAAGTTTTTAGGGTTATTCAGAACTCAAGAGTAAGGGTGGTTAACATATTGCATAAGTAAGGAGCAAGTAGAGGCTAAGCACTGACAATAGAAAGATTACATGACTTTCTAGGAAGCATTTAGAAAATTTCATGAAATGATCAGACCAGAAAAAAAAACATACATACAAAGCAAATATGGATGTAACAGTTTATATTTGGGTAAAAAAGGTTCACAAAAAGATGTGATAGGGCCACATGAGGGTTGAGTCACCATGACAGTGAAGTAGAAGAGCTTCTAAAATCCTTTGATGCACCTGCTGCTCATGGCCTTCTGGAATGCTTTGGACATTGTGGATGCCCAGGTTTGTGCTTTCAATGTCCCAAAGCAGCTTATGAAGACAAGATCTCTTCTTTCTTCTTCCTATTAAGTTGTATTTTAATCTTATAAACCTACTTCCTTTAGATACTACATTTTATTACACATGGCACTAAACAGACATGTGAATAACATATATCAAAAACTGACACAGAATTGGTCTCATTTGTAATGTTAAAGAAACAGGTATAGTTTGTTTGGAAATTCATGGGATGCGTTTTATTGGAAAAAGTACTGATGCTGTGGATGACAAATGTTAAGAAAATACTCTTATCTCTAAATAATATTAACCAATAAACTTCTAGTGACATGCAATTATTCTATTTGTGTAATTGGAGAACATGCACTAGGTATATTGTGATTTTAAATAAACTTATTAAACTTTTGGTAGAAATAAAAATCACATTTGTCATCCTCTAAACATTAGCTTTGTTCAATGTTGAGAAACATTCATTATTATTATTTAACTCACACAGCTATATTTGTCAAGATAAGATATTTATTTAAGTAGAAATTTGAAGTAAAAACTTAGGGATTCTTTGGAGAATCAGTTGTGTTTGATGGTGTTTTACTGGGGCAAACACATGAAGGAATATTTTTCTGAAGTGGACAGAGGTAAGTGGACTAAGGCAGACTTGTGAAGGAATGTCTTGCTGAAATAGACACAGGAGAGAGAATGCTCTGTTAAAGCAAACATGTGAAAGAACACGTGATCAAGGATTCTTTGCTAACAACACAATGTATTGGTCCATCTTACATTGTGTAGTTGAGCTCCATTTGTCAGGGCTTCTCAAACTTAGATCGATTGGATACACATGCTGAGGCAAGACAGGTAGAAGACATGTGATGTTTGAAGGATCTAAAAAGGATTCCACTGTTGGGAGCAATGCCCTTAAAGCCCTCCATTGTTGATGTTAGAATTAAGTATAACTGGGTTTATGGAAAATCCCCAGCCAGCTGCAGAAGACTAATACAAATCTGGTGGTCAAGATAGATAATAATAATAAATAAAGTTCTCCTGCTGACTAATAATATGACAAACCCGTGACCTTTCTAACATCCTGTCAACATCAGCCGATTCCCTGACCACACGAATATTGTGTCCTTGGTCTGCTTAAATGTTTCACACTTCCCCCCTCTCTCTGTTACCCATGTTATGGTATAAATTCCGCCTTGGGAAAAAATAAAATTGTCGCCTTGATCAGATTCTTGTCTTGGCGTCCTTCTTCGCGTCTCTTGTCCCCCATTCTCTTCCAGGTACCCCTCAGACACCGTCGCTTACATTCCACAAAGTGGCAGAGACAGAACTTTGCTTGCTGGTATAGCTAGCTGTGCAAAGCTGGTGGGTTTTGTGTCTTTGCTGAATTTTGTTTCTCTGAGAGAGGCACAGCCTACAACTTCTTGTAATGTTTCCGCTAGTCCCTCCTGCTGTATCAAGCCTAGGCTGAGGCCTGGCTCTCTGTGCTAGGTTGTGCCACCCCTGCTGATTCCTGTTTGCTATCCCGAAGTGTTTGTGAGTGGATGGAGCTGCTGCTGCTAGCCTGTGAACTGATTTCCAGACAACACAGATTGGAGCTGCTCCAAAGAACCTTTCTAAACAGGTCCCCTTCTCCCAAGCCCCACTCCTTCTTCTCTACTAACTCTGGTCAGTGTTGAGCTACAAGAGAGTGTGAATTGATTAAGAATCATCATTAAAAATAAGGTTTGAAAAAGTTAAAGTTACAGAAAACCATTCATTTTTCTATAATATTGATTTCCAGTTTCTGTGAATTAATAGCTATTGACTTTTAAACATAGAAATATAACTTTCATAGTATTTTTTATACCAAATAATTATCTTTAGCTTTGCTCTTCAGACTAATTAATTTCCTTTAGTGTAGTAGATACTCTTGAACCACAGAGTACCTTATTTTATTCTGTGTATGTATTTTATAATCTTTGCTAAAGCATTGGGGCCAAGTTTCAGACTTCTGCTTACTTTGGATCTGTCTCAGGAGCTACCTTGAAGAACTACCTAATTCTGATCAAGAATTCTGTTTCTCTCTAAAAAATGTCCTCCTATTCCTGATTTTGGGTGACATGGTGATGATTACCTTTGTTCTTCCTTAGATGTGTTGAAATTGCTTCAAAGCTTTGAAGTTCAGAGATTTAAGGCAGAGACGAAATGTGAATATGTACATGCTGTTTTCATATGGAAATGATATTCCGAGTCAGAAATATACTGCTCTGTTGGCCTACACTGTGTCTTATAGAATAAATTAAAGACACTTATAAGACAAGCTTGTCAGTTTTTTCTTATTAACCATGCCAAGATATATTATTAAGTAACTAGATTCTAAAACATCTTGGATTTTAAAGGATGACTGAAAATTTTATACATAAAAATCTGAGGGTTTTACTTGTTTATTCCCACATATATAGTTTGTTTATTTCAGTGTTTAGGTTCTAAAGTTCCTTTTTTTTTGTTTTCGGAAACAAGCTTTGGGATTAATCAAGCTGTAAATTTGAGAGAGAGAGAGAGAGAGAGAGAGAGAGAGAGAGAGAGAGAGAGAGAGAGAGTTGATATATGCATCTCATTCTATCTGGATTGAATGAGTTCTATCTTGGTTGAACACTCTCCATTTTTCAAATATTTTCTCTATTCAGTCTAATGAGGGCTTCTCTTCTTTATTTGATTGTCTTTGCCCTTCTTCATTGTCTCCTGTCTGTCATACACGAGGTATATTTGTGTTATCTATAGATATTCACACACCACATGTATGTTTAAATGCCTATGTATTATATAAAGGAACATATGTGTGTTCTATATGTATATGTTATGTATTCAAATATGAGACTGTACATATATAACATAACTAGGTGGGATGTTTAGTTTTTTGTCTTCTCATGATTGTCTGTCCCTTCTGTGAATACTTTTATATATTTGTACAATATTTTCTTCCTTAGTGATTGAAGTAAATGCTAAAACAGTTTTAAACAGTTTTTTAAAGGATGGGAATGGTGACATTTTATTATAGTTCTGACTTGCACATTTTAGGTTATTCTGCTTTTGATATGAAATAAGACAGAAAACTTACTCAATAATATTTGTCTTCACAAAGGTCTACTGTTTGTGTTATCTGATATTGGAATGGCGAAGGATTGACATAGTTTGCTTATTATAAGTGTTATTTCCCTTTGTGTGAAACCTTTGGGTTTTTTGGACAAGGTTTATGGAATTTGTGATGGTTTGTATATGTTCAGTCCAGGGAGGTGTGGCTTGTTGGAGTAGGCGTGTCATTGTGGGTGTGGGCCTTAAGACCTTCATCCTAGCTGCCTATAAGTGAATATTCTGCTAGTAGGCTTCAGATGAAAATGTAGAAATCTCAGCTTCTCCTCTACTCTGCTTGCTTGGATGCCTTGATGATGATGGACTGAGCCTCTGGACCTGTAAGCCAGCCCCAATTAAATATTGTCCTAATAAGAGTTGCCTTGGTCATGGTGTCTGTTCACAGCAGTAAAACCCTAACTAAAAGAGAAGTGAAGATGAAAAAGGTGGGTAGAACATAGGTAGCCCCTGTAGGTGCATTCAGTTTGACTGTGTCATATATAGCATGTATGTGTCATATATAGCATCTATATATGACTGTGTCGTATATAGATGACAGAAAGCAGTGGCTTGGCTTCTCAGAGATTTGTGGGTTAGGATACTGGCCTCAGCACAAGGCTATTTTGCTCAGACATGTGGTGAAATTAACTAGGAGACACTTCAGGAAAGAAGCTAAACAATTGATGTTCAGAAAGAAAACTATGGGAACCAACATTAAATACATCTTCTTAAAAGATATTTCTAGAGACTGTAGGATTAGAGTAGCTCAAGAAAGAGGCCTTGAATCTGGAACATCAGAGGTAAAGGAGTTTGTCTCAAGGGACCTCAAGTAGAACACCAAATCAAATAAAAAAAAAACCCAGAGAGAAATAACAAGAACAAAAATCCCAGGATAGTCTCTTCCTGAAGTAAAGTTCAGTTTATGTACGGATCACCATGAGCCTTTTGTATGACTGTCAGCTTAGCTTGATCTATATGCCAGGGATGCCCTGGCTTTGACCCAGGCTTTCACTAACACAGGGCTTATGGCCAAAGCTCCTATTCAAGGTAGAGGATTTGAGGGAGTAAAAGCAAAAAGAAAAAGGGATGGAGGAGTACAAGAATAACCCTGAGATAATGTAAGGCACCAAATATAAAGCACTAAAGGTAGGCTTCAAAAAACAACATGAAAGCATGCTCACAAACATGCCTTTTCATCCATAACTACTTGTTAGTGGTGATCCAGCACTCACCAGTAGTTTAAAGAGAAAAACCAAGATGATGAAAATGACCAAGAGTCATAAAGGGAGACATAGGTAGTTCAGGGGACTGAAGTACAATAAATATGTATTTTACTAATAACTTCAAACTTACCTGAGTGTTACTCTTATAAAATGACAGTAGAATGTCTGGCAGGCAGTGAAAGTGTTACTCAATGAAATATACATGAATATATTGAATAGTTATGGGTAAGCTCATGTGGAAGGAAATGACATCACTAAGGTCAATAGAATGTGCTAAAAACAAAATGAGAATTAGTGCATAGGAGAACAACAATGAGCTCTAACACACTAATTGGTGAGTATTTGAAAATAGACAGAGACAATGGGAGGGAAGAATTTATCAAATCCTGAGGAACATTTCACTGAGCTACATAATGGTTAATAACAGTTAAAAAAAAAGTACAAGGAAGCCTGGCTGGGAAAACATACAATTGGACAGTAATTCATTTTTTATTTTCTTTTTTTTAATTTTATTTTTTTATATTAGATATATTTATTTACATTTTAAATGCTATTCCCTTTCCTGGTTTCCTGTCCATAAAGACCCCACCCCCACTCCCCCATACGGTGTCCCCCCCCATCCGCCCCCCTTACCACTCCCCCCCTACGACATTTCCCTGTACTGGGGGTCCGATCTTGGCAGGACCAAGGGTTTCCCCTTCCACTGGTGTCCCAAAGACTATTCTCTGCTACATATGCAGTTGGAGCCCAGGGTCAGTCCATGTGTACTATTTGGGTAGTGGTTTAGTCCCTAGAAGCTCTGGTTGGTCGGCATTGTTGTTCTTATTGGGTTGCAAGCTCCTTCAACTCTTTCAGTCCTTCCTCTAATTCTCCCTAAGAGGGTCCTATTCTCAGTTCAGTGGTTTGCTGCTAGCATTGACCTCTATATTGGACATGCTCTGGATGTGTCTCTCAGGAGAGATCTATATCCAGTTCCTATTAGCAAGTGTTTTTTAGCTTCATCCATCTTATCTAGTTTTGGTGGCTGTATATATATGGGCCACATGTGGGGCCAGCTCAGAATGGCTGTTCCTTCAGTCTCTGCTCTAAACTTTGCCTCCATATCCCCTCCTATGGATATTTTTGTTCCCCCTTTTAAGAAGGAATGGGAGCATCCACATTTTGGTCATCCTTCTTCTTGAGCTTCTTGTGGTCTGTAGATTACATCTTGGATAATTCGAGCTTTTGGGCTAATATCCACTTATCAATGAGTGCATACCAAGTGTGTTTTTCTGTGATTGGGTTACCTCACACAGGATGATATTTTCTAGTTTGTTCCATTTGCCTATGAATTTCATGAAGTCATTGTTTTTGATAGCTGAGTAGTCTCCATTGTATAGATGTACCACATTTTCTGTATCCATTCCTCTGTTGAAGGGCATCTGGGTTCTTTCCAGTTTCTGGCTATTATAAATAAGGCTACTATGAACATAGTGGAGCACGTGTCTTTGTTGTATGTTGGAGCATTTTTTGGGTATATGACCATGAGTGGTATAGCTGGGTCCTCAGGTAGTGGAATGACAATTGGACACTAACTTCTAATTGACACCAAGAGATGGTAAATTTTCCAAAGTGGAAAAATAGCACTATGCTGCCACAGTATTTAATTATTCCGATAGGATATGCTCAAGGATTGTTGCTTGTTAAGGCAAATTTATTTTGAAACTAACCAAAATATTCAGCATTATCATGAGATGACTCATTATTTGCCATGTAAGCACTCCAAATCTACATTGCCCCTGTGAAGAAGTTACCATGTGAAGTGCTTTCCTACATTTGGTGTATAGTGGAGTTTCCTCGGATGGTTACTCCTTCATAGACTTTACTATAGGTATGCCTTGCTACTAGACAGAAAATCCTAGTGTTTGTTAATATCTGTAAACTCATCAGGAGAGAAGAATTAAGAATATCCTGATCTTACATATACAGCCACCAAACTAGATAAGGTGGATGAAGCAAAGAAGTGCAGGCCGACAGGAACCAGATGTAGATCTCTCCTGAGAGACACAGCTAAAATACAGCAAATACATAGGCGAATGCCATCATTAACCCACTAAACTGAGAACGGGACCCCCGTTGAAGGAATCTTAGAAAGGACTGAAAGAGCTCGAAGGGGCTTGAGACCCCATATGAACAACAATGCCAACCAACCAGAGCTTCCAGGGACTAAGCCACTACCCAAAGACTATACATGGACTGACCCTGGGCTTGAACCTCATAGGTAGCAATGAATAGCCTAGTAAGAGCACCAGTGGAAGGGGAAGCCCTTGGTCCTGCTAAGACTGAACCCCCAGTGAACATGATTGTTGGGGGGAGGGCGGTAGTGGGGGGAGGATGGGGAGGGGAACACCCATAGAGAAGAGGAGGGGGAGAGGTTAGGGGGATGTTGGCCTGGAAACCGGGAAAGGGAATAACAATCGAAATGTAAATAAGAAATACTCGAGTTAATAAAGATGAAAAAAAAAAGAATATCCTGATCTTTATAATTTGCCCTTTAAGAATGCTGCCCCATTTTATTCTTTGCAGTGAATAGCCTCTCTGAATAGCCTGAGTGGTCCTGGCAATAGATAAAGAGAGAGAAGTCTGAGCCTTTACTCTATGTACTTCAAATAGTCAGGACGTACATAGAGTGTTTTGGCTAAGATAAAATAATCTCATTTATCTTCACTAAGTTTATATAAAATATCTAAAGATGTAGAGTCATTTGAGACTGTATTTTTAAGTTAATTTTTATACATGGCTGAATTTTGCCTATGACTATTTAGTTTTGATGACATAATATGGTACTGTAATTGGTTAAACTTAGAGAATTGCACACAAAGATTTTAGCTTCCTTTGGATGGTTATAACATGGGCATCATAGAGTATATCTTTCTCTGTGTTATCAGCCTTTCTGAGGGACATCTGCGTCCTTAGATGACCTTTATGGCACAATACATCACCTTTCACTACCACTTTCCCCATATACAAGTGCTTCATTTCATATTTGTTACTTTCCTTCATTACAAATATTTTAGTGGCCCTGTAAATACTAGATTAGGCTAGGTGTTGCAAGATGTATAAACAAAAATTCAAATTAGACCCAATTCATGCTCAATATGGTTTTTATGGAGTTATCTTAGTAAAGGGCAGATTTTTTTAACAATTAAAATGTCATAAGATGTTGTTAAGCAATTAATGGTGAGATGTGTTGTTTATTAGTATTTTATTGTTTTGTTTTTCTCACAGTGGTTATATTCCAAGTGATCTTCTCTATGATCAATAGGGAGCAGGTTTTGAAAATTCCATTAGAGTTACATCTGTTATTTGTGAATGTGACTTACCTTTCGGTCCTAACTACTCAGATTGATTCTTTTCTTTTCTTTCTAACAGCAGGTCCTCCTCTTACATTTCACTTCTCTATTCTTTGGATCTTTGTCTAAACAATCTCTAAGCTGTTTAAGACAGGGTTCTTGTTTTCACTGTGTTGTTTGGTGAAATGCCATATGCACACATGACATTTTGTAGATAATAAAAGCAGCAGTGATTATAGGCTTTTGGTAATATTGTGTTGACATCCCTGCTGGTAACAATACACAGAGATATCACTTGACATTCCGTTAAGTTAACAGAAACCATTGTAGTGATTTTTACTGCTATTAAGAGCGAGAAGAATATTGATTTTAATCAGAAGAAACAGGGAGAGATTGCTTTGACATGTGTTTTTCACTTGGTCATTGAGAATATCATGAAGTAATGAAAAGAGTAAATAATAATTTGTGTTGGGTTCTTTCAAGAGACCTGTAAGGTTTGAAAATAGTGTCCCAAGGATCAGAATTTAGGTTTTGAAATGAGAAATTTAATCAGCTACCTTAGAGAAATCTCTTGCATGACTAGTAGAAGTTTCTCACTAGAATATTAACAATGGTGATTTTCATAAAATGGATTGAGGTAGAAGAAAATGGCTTTATTTATTCATTTCCCAAGTATATTGATTTACTCATTCAACAAATATGCAATGAACACTTATAGTATAGTTGATATTGTCCTAGATCCTGGGGTACAACACAGAACAAGGCAAGCAAAGTCCTCCTGAGGAAGTTCAGAGAGCTGAATTCTGGACTGTTTGGCAAATCGCAGGTTGGAAGCTCAGCAGTGAAGAGTAAGAAGATGTAAGATGACTGAGGTACAAAAACCACCAAAAGGAGTAGTATTTTAAAGGCCAAGTGATATAACTCTTCTAGAAGGAGGAAGGGATATGCAAAGTCATAAGCCCTTGGTGGTCTTATGAAAAAAGATGGGATCCGGAAATGGGGCTTATTGTCGAGCATATTGCGACTCGTTCAGAGAGCATATTGTAAGGCCTGTCTGTTGTGTAGTAAGAAGGGAATAATGTTAAAAATACACAGCAAATTTTGATCATATCTTTTAAGGTTTTTTTTTTTTTATAAACAGGAAGATGGCACTATTGGAACAATGGTACTGTTGGAATGGTACCATTGAGCAAATAGTTAGGTAACATACATAGCAAGTATCCCGGGTCAGTCTCTTGAAGGGAACATAAAGGGACACACAGTATCAAAAGTACACAGTCACTTTATCTAGAAGATGTTACTTGATGGAGAGGACTTGGATGTGTGAGCCCCTGGACTGGATGCCTAACCACAGCACTGCAGTCTAGTTCACTGGGGGTTCAGTCTTAGCAGGACCCAGGGCTTCTTTTAGAACAGGTTAAGTTTCTCGGTGAACTGTGAACATCAAGTGCAAAGGAGTGAGAAAGAGGCTTGGGAGTAGTTGAAAGGGTCTGTGATTAACAATTCTGTTTTCTAAGAGAAAGTAAATTTCATCAAGCATGTGCCCTTAATAAAGAAGCTTCTTCTCTTTTCCTGAGGATTCAGTTATTTGGGTTTCTAATGGACAGGCCGGGTTAAGTCCAATTAGCTTTTGATTTAATGTCAATTTCTACAGCCCATCTTAATGGAAAAAAATCTCATTTTTAAAGTATTTTGTGATTTTGTGTTTTATAGAAATATGAAAAATGTACATGTGATTGTGAAAAATGTGTAGAAATAACTACTTATCAAACATATAAGTGTGCCTAAATTCACTAATATGGATATAGCTCAAAGCAGGGAGAAACATAACATTTGAAATTATATCTTTATTGCATTCTGAGGACATGGGATGATTGCACATCCTGACCTAACTGTGATGTGGAACCAATTATTCATATCAGCTCATATGTTTATATCTTGGCTTCAAACAATTGGATTACATTATAAAAAATAAATTAAGTGGGCTGTATATACAATCTCTTGAATGGACCAGGAATTTAGCTACTCTAGCAAAATTCATGCACTTAAGAGTGTCTTATTGTGTATGATTCGTGAAAAGTAAGGATAATGTTACATTTTAAAATAAATAAATGTCCATTTCAAGATAAATAAAGATAATAAGTGGATTCTCTAGCCATTGGTAGATTGAGCTTTAACACAGAGATCAAGTTAAGGTTGCACTAATTGACTTCTGTAGGATTGTTCAATTATAAAAGTTTATGATAACTAAAAGTAGTTTTAGTTGGTAACCCATCCATATATGTTAACATATGGAAAGCTATATACTGTGTTTCCAAGCAATTTCTAGCTGTTTTCTCTAAGACAACCTTGCCTTATTTGCTTTAAATTACCTCTTCCTTTCTATGCATTTGAAGACACTGTGCAGGGTCATAGGAATCGACATAGTCATGTGTTTGGCTTAGTAATGTTGACAAGAGTATCCACCTATTCTGATGTTTACTTAAGACTAAAAGGTGTAGCATATTAGCAAATGAATAGAAAATAAAGTGTGGTAGGTTTCCTATGGTGCTGAGGAAGTGAAAGTTTGGAGACAAGTTTCCTATGACCTACTTCATTGATGGACTTATCTATTCATAGAATTAGGGTCCTCATTGTTCCAATTACCAATCAGTGGCTCCATGCTGGACATTGCCTTTGGGGCTGAGGATTCCACACATGAACTTCTGAAGGATGTTTCAGATTCAAATCAAGAAACCTCTGTACTTTCTCTTCATTTACTTTCCATCCATGCTGACTATTATGGGATTATTTTTGTCTATGGGTAGATTTTGAATGGCTGAATTTTAAAAATATAGTCCATTCTATAAAAACAAATCGGTGGAAGAATGGATTTAATAAGTGGTCATGTTAATTCTTCATACATGTTATACAAAGTCCCAGTGGAAAAGAGTTTAAAGAATGTAGTGTCGAACTTATTTTTCTACAATTTCTTTTCCTTCAGTCATCCCAATGCCCCAAAGAAGACTAGACGTGACTGAATATCTATGTCTGTTTTAGGATTAGAGAACAAGCAAATAAATTGGTTCCACCTCTTAGGCTTCTTGACTCTTCCAAGTCTCTCATGTCCAAGAAGGATTCTTTCCTATACACTTTTGTATTATTGAGTTCTTTTGGAAGATCTTTGGGTGTAGAACTAGCCTCTTTCTTTCTTTTTGTGTCCTTACAGTTTTTGTATTTGTATGAAAATCTTTGGTGAAAAAAAACCTAAAGGAAGAACAGAGAAAAATAAAAGCATAGGGGAATGAAATGACAAAAAAAGGGAAAAAAAGTCAAAAGCCACTTTATATTCTCTGCTTCTATGACATTCAACTAAAACACTGTTTTTTTGACTGTGTGCAAATGGCTTTGTATTTCTTAGTAAGTCCCTTGGGTAGAAACCATTTCACTGCTTGCCTTGGTATTGTACCAAGGACAGTGTGAGCATCCCATAAGGAGTTATCCCATATTTTCATTTTTGAATTTAAAGGGTTTTTTTTGGAATGTGAATTATGCGCATTTGAAGGAGAATGCCTTCTTTCAAGTCATATACATTCTAGTCTTAAGTATTGACTAGAAAAAGATTCAGGGTTCAATTATTTCCATGTCAGCATAAGGGCAATGGCGGCTATTGCTTTCTTTTCTAAGGTTCCCATTTTTTCTTAACATTAAAAAAATACTTCTTTTCTGTGTGGCTGCTTAATGCATTTATAGATGCAAGACCTTTATCTTACTACTTATAGACTTCTAACATTTAACCCGCATGAATCTGATATTTGAGATGAAATAGGAGGTATGACATGGATACTTGAAAAGTTAAGGCTGCAGCATTCTTCAAAGACCTGGTTTCAAGTTCTTCTGATCTCTTTTGAGACATTAGACCTTTTGGTCCAATACAGTGTTTTGCTGTAAAAAAAATAAAACCAATTAGGCTGTTTGTTACTGCTCATTAAATGAAAGGCCATTTTTTGTCATGAAATATTAATATGGATGATAAAAGAAATAACTTACTTTTGAATAATAAACTAAATAATTTAAGTCATATTTTGAAAGAAGTCCATATGTTAGTTTAGTAAATGAATTTTGGTGTTCTTAGTTAAAATTGATCAATTCTGTTAAGATAATGACTATTTGAATACAGAAGCAGATTATACTTCCTTTGGTATTGATTCAATTCTTCATAATTTCCACCAAAAGTGGTACATCAAACACAATGTTGTTCTTGTGCTGTCATAGGGAAAAAATCAGTAAACATTGTTTTTTCAAGGTGATTAACCTCTCTTTTTTTTTTTTATTAACTTGTGTATTTCTTATATACATTTCAAGTGTTATTCCCTTTCCCGGTTTCCGGGCAAACATCCCCCTCCCACCTCCCCTTCCTTATGAGTGTTCCCCACCCAACCCTCCCCCCATTGCCGCCCTCCCCCCATAGTCTAGTTCACTGGGGGTTCAGTCTTAGCAGGACCCAGGGCTTCCCCTTCCACTGGTGCTCTTACTAGGATATTCATTGCTACCTATGGGGTCAGAGTCCAGGGTCAGTCCATGTATAGTATTTAGGTAGTGGCTTAGTCCCTGGAAGCTCTGGTTGCTTGGCATTGTTGTACTTTTGGGGTCTCGAGCCCCTTCAAGCTCTTCCAGTTCTTTCTCTGATTCCTTCAACGGGGGACCTATTCTCAGTTCAGTGGTTTGCTGCTGGCATTTGCCTCTGTATTTGCTGTATTCTGGCTGTGTCTCTCAGGAGCGATCTACATCCTGCTCCTGTTGGTCTGCACTTCTTTGCTTCATCCATCTTGTCTAATTGGGTGGCTGTATATGTATGGGCCACATGTGGGGCAGGCTCTGAATGGGTGTTCGTTCAGTCTCTGTTTTAATCTTTGCCTCTCCCTTCCCTGCCAAGGGTATTCTTTTTCCTCATTTAAAGAAGGAGTGAAGCATTCACATTTTGATCATCCGTCTTGAGTTTCGTTTGTTCTAGGGATCTAGGGTAATTCAAGCATTTGGGCTAATAGCCACTTATCAATGAGTGCATACCATGTATGTCTTTCTGTGATTGGGTTAGCTCACTCAGGATGATATTTTCCAGTTCCAACCATTTGCCTACGAATTTCATAAACTCGTTGTTTTTGATAGCTGAGTAATATTCCATTGTGTAGATGTACCACATTTTCTGTATCCATTCCTCTGTTGAAGGGCATCTGGGTTCTTTCCAGCTTCTGGCTATTATAAATAAGGCTGCGATGAACATAGTGGAGCACGTGTCTCTTTTATATGTTGAGGCATCTTTTGGGTATATGCCCAAGAGAGGTATAGCTGGATCCTCAGGCAGTTCAATGTCCAATTTTCTGAGGAACCTCCAGACTGATTTCCAGAATGGTTTTACCAGTCTGCAATCCCACCAACAATGGAGGAGTGTTCCTCTTTCTCCACATCCTCGCCAGCATCTGCTGTCACCTGAGTTTTTGATCTTAGCCATTCTCACTGGTGTGAGGTGAAATCTCAGGGTTGTTTTGATTTGCATTTCCCTTATGACTAAAGATGTTGAACATTTCTTTAGGTGTTTCTCAGCCATTCGGCATTCCTCAGCTGTGAATTCTTTGTTTAGCTCTGAACCCCATTTTTTAATAGGGTTATTTGTTTCCCTGCGGTCTAACTTCTTGAGTTCTTTGTATATTTTGGATATAAGGCCTCTATCTGTTGTAGGATTGGTAAAGATCTTTTCCCAATCTGTTGGTTGCCGTTTTGTCCTAACCACAGTGTCCTTTGCCTTACAGAAGCTTTGCAGTTTTATGAGATCCCATTTGTCGATTCTTGATCTTAGAGCATAAGCCATTGGTGTTTTGTTCAGGAAATTTTTTCCAGTGCCCATGTGTTCCAGATGCTTCCCTAGTTTTTCTTCTATTAGTTTGAGTGTGTCTGGTTTGATGTGGAGGTCCTTGATCCACTTGGACTTAAGCTTTGTACAGGGTGATAAGCATGGATCGATCTGCATTCTTCTACATGTTGCCCTCCAGTTGAACCAGCACCATTTGCTGAAAATGCTATCTTTTTTCCATTGAATGGTTTTGGCTCCTTTGTCAAAAATCAAGTGACCGTAGGTGTGTGGGTTCATTTCTGGGTCTTCAATTCTATTCCATTGGTCTATCTGTCTGTCTCTGTACCAATACCATGCAGTTTTTATCACTATTGCTCTGTAATACTGCTTGAGTTCAGGGATAGTGATTCCCCCTGAAGTCCTTTTATTGTTGAGGATAGCTTTAGCTATCCTGGGTTTTTTGTTATTCCAGATGAATTTGCAAATTGTTCTGTCTAACTCTTTGAAGAATTGGATTGGTATTTTGATGGGGATTGCATTGAATCTGTAGATTGCTTTTGGTAAAATGGCCATTTTTACTATATTAATCCTGCCAATCCATGAGCATGGGAGATCTTTCCATCTTCTGAGGTCTTCTTCAATTTCTTTCCTCAGTGTCTTGAAGTTCTTATTGTACAGATCTTTTACTTGCTTGGTTAAAGTCACACCGAGGTACTTTATAATATTTGGGTCTATTATGAAGGGTGTCGTTTCCCTAATTTCTCTCTCGGCTTGTTTCTCTTTTGTATAGAGGAAGGCAACTGATTTATTTGAGTTAATTTTATACCCAGCCACTTTGCTGAAGTTGTTTATCAGCTTTAGTAGTTCACTGGTGGAACTTTTGGGATCACTTAAATATACTATCATGTCATCTGCAAATAGTGATATTTTGACCTCTTCTTTTCCGATCTGTGTCCCCTTGATCTCCTTTTGTTGTCTGATTGCTCTGGCTAGAACTTCAAGAACTATATTGAATAAGTAGCGACAGAGTGGGCAGCCTTGTCTAGTCCCTGATTTTAGTGGGATTGCTTCAAGTTTCTCTCCATTTAGTTTAATGTTAGCAACTGGTTTGCTGTATATGGCTTTTACTATGTTTAGGTATGGGCCTTGAATTCCTATTCTTTCCAGGACTTTTATCATGAAGGGGTGTTGAATTTTGTCAAATGCTTTCTCAGCATCTAATGAAATAATCATGTGGTTCTGTTCTTTCAGTTTGTTTATATAATGGATCACGTTGATGGTTTTCCGTATATTAAACCATCCCTGCATGCCTGGGATGAAGCCTACTTGGTCATGGTGGATGATTGTTTTGATGTGCTCTTGGATTCGGTTTGCCAGAATTTTATTGAGTATTTTTGCGTCGATATTCATAAGGGAAATTGGTCTGAAGTTCTCTTTCTTTGTTGTGTCTTTGTGTGGTTTAGGTATAAGAGTAATTGTGGCTTCGTAGAAGGAATTCGGTAGGGCTCCATCTGTTTCAATTTTGTGGAATAGTTTGGATAATATTGGTATGAGGTCTTCTATGAAGGTTTGATAGAATTCTGCACTAAACCTGTCTGGACCTGGGCTCTTTTTGGTTGGGAGACCTTTAATGACTGCTTCTATTTCCTTAGGAGTTATGGGGTTGTTTAACTGGTTTATCTGTTCCTGATTTAACTTCGATACCTGGTATCTGTCTACGAAATTGTCCATTTCCTGAAGATTTTCAAGTTTTGTTGAATATAGGTTTTTATAGTAAGATCTGATGATCTTTTGAATTTCCTCTGAATCTGTAGTTATGTCTCCCTTTTCATTTCTGATTTTGTTAATTTGGACACACTCTCTGTGTCCTCTGGTTAGTCCGGCTAAGGATTCATCTATCTCGTTGATTTTCTCAAAGAACCAACTTTTGGTTCTGTTGATTCTTTCTATGGTCCTTTTTGTTTCTACTTGGTTGATTTCAGCTCTGAGTTTGATTGTTTTCTCCCTTCTACTCCTCCTAGGTGTATTTGCTTCTTTTTGTTCTAGAGCTTTTAGGTGTGCTGTCAAGCTGCTGAGATATGCTCTCTCCTGTTTCTTTCTGCAGGCACTCAGCGCTATGAGTTTTCCTCTTAGCACAGCTTTCATTGTGTCCCATAAGTTTGGGTATGTTGTACCTTCATTTTCATTAAATTCTAAAAAGTCTTTAATTTCTTTCTTTATTTCTTCCTTGTTGTAGAGCATTGTTCAATTTCCACGTATATGTGGGCATTCTTCCCTTATTGTTATTGAAGACCACCTTTAGGCCGTGGTGGTCTGATAGGACGCATGGGATTATTTCTATCATTCTCTACCTGTTGAGGCCCGTTTTTTGACCAATTATATGGTCAATTTTGGAGAAAGTACCATGAGGAGCTGAGAAGAAGGTATATCCTTTTGCTTTAGGATAGAATGTTCTATAAATATCTGTTAAGTCCATTTGCCTCATGACTTCTCTTAGTCTGTCTACGTCTGTTTAATTTCTGTTTCCATGATCTGTCCATTGATGAGAGTGGGGTGTTGAAATCTCCTACTATTATTGTGGTGAGGTGCCATATGTGTTTTGAGCTTTATTAAGGTTTCTTTTATGTATGTAGGTGCTCTTGTATTTGGGGCATAGATATTTAGGATTGAGAGTTCATCTTGGTGGATTTTTCCTTTGATGAATATGAAGTGTCCTTCCTTATCTTTTTTGATGACTTTTAGTTGGAAATTGATTTTATTTGATATTATAATGGCTACTCCAGCTTGCTTCTTCTGACCATTTGCTTGGAAAGTTGTTTTCCAGCCTTTCACTCTGAGGTAGTGTCTGTCTTTGTGTCTGAGGTGTGTTTCCTGTAGGCAGCAGAATGCAGGGTCCTCGTTGCGTATCCAGTTTGTTAATCTATGTCTTTTTATTGGGGAGTTGAGGCCATTGATATTGAGAGATATTAAGGAATAGTGATTATTGCTTCCCGTTATATTCATATTTGGATGTGAGGTTATGTTTGTGTGCTTTCATTCTCTTTGTTTTGTTGCCAAGACGATTAGTTTCTTGCTTCTTCTAGGGTATAGCTTGCCTCCTTATGTTGGGCTTTACCATTTATTATCCTTTGTAGTGCTGGATTTGTAGAAAGATATTGTGTAAATTTGGTTTTGTCATGGAATATCTTGGTTTCTCCATCAATGTTAATTGAGAGTCTTGCTGGATACAGTAACCTGGGCTGGCATTTGTGTTCTCTTAGGGTCTGTATGACATCTGTCCAGGATCTTCTGGCCTTCATAGTTTCTGGCGAGAAGTCTGGTGTGATTCTGATAGGTCTCCCTTTATATGTTACTTGACCTTTTTCCCTTACTGCTTTTAATATTCTTTCTTTATTTTGTGCGTTTGGTGTTTTGACTATTATGTGACGGGAGGTGTTTCTTTTCTGGTCCAATCTATTTGGAGTTCTGTAGGCTTCTTGTATGTCTATGGGTATCTCTTTTTTTAGGTTAGGGAAGTTTTCTTCTATGATTTTGTTGAAGATATTTACTGGTCCTTTGAGCTGGGAGTCTTCACTCTCTTCTATACCTATTATCCTTAGGTTTGGTCTTCTCATTGAGTCCTGCATTTCCTGTATGTTTTGGACCAGTAGCTTTTTCTGCTTTACATTATCTTTGACAGTTGAGTCAATGATTTCTATGGAATCTTCTGCTCCTGAGATTCTCTCTTCCATCTCTTGTATTCTGTTGGTGAAGCTTGTATCTACAGCTCCTTGTCTCTTCTTTTGGTTTTCTATATCCAGGGTTGTTTCCATGTGTTCTTTCTTGATTGCTTCTATTTCCATTTTTAATTCCTTCAACTGTTTGATTGTGTTTTCCTGGAATTCTTTCAGGGATTTTTGTGTCTCCTCTCTATGGGCTTCTACTTGTTTATTTATGTTTTCCTGGATTTCTTTCAGGGATATTTGTGTCTCCTCTCTATGGGCTTCTACTTGTTTATTTATGTTTTCCTGGAATTCTTTCAGGGATTTTTGCTATTCTTTCAGGCATTTTTGCGATTCCTCTCTGTAGGCTTCTACTTGTTCTCTAAGGGAGTTCTTCACGTCTTTCTTGAAGCCCTCCAGCATCATGATCAAAAATGATTTTGAAACTAGATCTTGCTTTTCTGGTGTGTTTGGATATTCCATGTTTGTTTTGATGGGAGAATTGTGCTCCGATGGTGCCATGTAGTCTTGGTTTCTGTTGCTTGGGTTCCTGCGCTTGCCTCTCGCCATCAGATTATCTCTAGTGTTACTTTGTTCTGCTATTTCTGACAGTGGCTAGACTGTCCTATAAGCCTGTGTGTCAGGAGTGCTGTAGACCTGTTTTCCTCTCTTTCAGTCAGTTATGGGGACAGAGTGTTTTGCTTTAAGGCGTGTAGTTTTTCCTCTCTACAGGTCTTCAGCTGTTCCTGTGGGCCTGTGTCTTGAGTTCACCAGGCAGCTTTCTTGCAGCAGAAAAGTTGGTCTTACCTGTGGTCCCGGGGCTCAAGTTCGCTCGTGGGGTGCTGCCCACGGGCTCTCTGCATTGGCAGTAACCAGGAAGCCCTGTGCCGCCGTTTCCGGGAGCTTCAGTGCACCAGGGTTCCAGATGGTCTTTGGCTTTTTCCTCTGGCGTCCGAGTTGTGTGTGCAGAGAGCAGTCTCTTCTGGTTTCCCAGGCTTGTCTGCTTCTCTGAAGGGTCAGCTCTCCCTCCCACGGGATTTGGGTGCAGAGAACTGTTTATCCGGTCTGTTTCCCTCAGGTTCCGGCGGTGTCTCAGGCAGGGGTCCTGCCGCTCCTGGGCCCTCCCCCACGGGAGCCCAGAGGCTTTATACAGTTTCCTCTTGGGCCAGGGATGTGGGCAGGGGTGAGCAGTGTTGGTGGTCTCTCCCGCTCTGCAGCCTCAGGAGTGCCCACCTGACCAGGCGGTTGGGTCTCTCTCTCACAGGGTCTGGGGTGATTAACCTCTCTTGAACAGCCCACCAATTTTAATTGTATGTTTCCTCAAGAAAATTGTAGAATAAAATTGGATAAAGTGAAAGACAGAATCTTTGATAAACAATATGTGGTAGAACATTTGGTATCTTGGGGAAGCAGATTACCAAAGGGTTTCAGCTAGTAATCTAAATTCTATCGAGTTAAATAAAATGCATATGTAGTTTTTCGGAGGATAAACAAGTTTTGCTCCTTTTGTAAAATCCTCAGCTGCATACTCCTTTCCTCTATTAAATAATTAGTGTACTGCTATGATGGCCTTCCAGGTATCACTGCCTTCCTCTCTACAGTCTGGGAACCAACTTTATGAGGCTTTTATGAGGGAAAAGATCAGTTATATAAGGGAATATTTGGCCACAGATAGGATCTGCACTCAGTTAAGTTAGTTCTGGAAGCAGATAAAGTTGTGTCTATAATATGACTGTTGTAAAGCTGCAACAATCTTTCTGGAAAAGAATATTGTTTGAGGTTGATGAAGGCTCTAGGCTAGTAGCCATACCTAGCCAAGGAAAGGGGAGGTAATCACCAAAGGTGTCAACAGCCCTTCGGGACTGAAAGCTCTCTGAGTTAGAAGGTAAGGGTATGACCAATTAGAAATACTGTGTGGTCCAGGGCCATATGCATGGAGACTTACACTTGAAAAGCAGTGTGCCTCATATCAAGATGGAGTTTCCTGCACTGAGAAGTGAGGGACACCTATGATATGAAGATCTCAAAATGTAAACAGTAGTCCACTTGGTTGGAGGAGACTAAGGAGGAGGAATACAAAGACACAGTTTAGGAGGCTGTGTATATCAATGACTACTAGTCTAGGGTACTATGAGCTCTTTAAAGTATACTTCATTATGTAGTTATAAATTATTAATGTGAATTAAGAACTTCAAATGCATTAACCAAGCAATGTTATAAAGTAAAAAAGTATTAGGTTAAAGGTACAGGTGATTGGCAACTATGTCCTCATATCTCCAACCCCAAATTCTTTCTCTAAAATCAGGCTGACAATGTCTACTCTATCATGTATTTTATTATTAAATAATAATATTCTTTGTAAGAATATTAAACCTTGCAGTTCCTGGTATACATCAGGACCTCAAGAAATTGTCACTACTTGTAACAATCTCTTGGCACTTGTTAACTTTCTAGTAACCCTGAGTTCATAGTAGCAAGAATTATACATGTAATTATGTGTCCAGTTCTGGCAATAAATTTGTGTCAGTAATAAAAATATCTCCTCTTTTTTTGTGGTGAGAATAGACTTTTCTGAAAAACCCTTCAGAAACTGAGCTTTGACCAGACCTTGTAACAAAGATAACAATATGCTTTGAGACCATTTAAAACTACGTACTCAAGTCAGTTTCCCTACTGTATATTCAGCCTGTTTAAATTTAACTATCCTTTATGAAAGCAGTGTAACCAACCTTATGATAGCTTAGACTTTCCATGTAATTACCTTTTATAACCTAAGCTAAATATGTAACCTTTTATGTACTCTTCCATACTCCAGACACCCAGAATAGTGTGTGTGTGTGTGTGTGTGTGTGTGTGTGTGTGTGTGTGTGTTGACAGTTCTGGTTGGTTGCTTTAAAAACACAGAAATAGGGCTGCTCCAGATTGTCCACAACAACTGGTTACGATTTGCCTCGTGCTTTAGCAGGGATGTGATTTTGCCAGCTGTAGATAGTTTCTACAATTGTGTGACATTTAGAATTATGGGGGCTTTTCAAAGTGAATGTAAATGCTAGGGCTCTGAGAGGCATTTGGGGTTGTATATTAGTTGGTTGTTGGTTGCTGCTGGCCCCTGTTTCTTGTTTGTTAAGGAGTGTGCAAAGAGGAAATAACAAGAAGAAATTAGATATTCTGATGGTGAAGATCAAACTTTCTCAAAGGAATTCGATACCTTTAATCAGTCTAATGATAACATTGCCCTTTTCAGACCTACTACTTTTGTCTCTAACCTTTTGTCTCTTATCTAGTATCAGGGTGTTAAAAGAGTGGAAGAAAAGTAGTGAAGAAGGGTGGAATAAAAAAGAACCCACAAGGTAGAAAAGACACCCCCTCCCCTCCCCCCTCTCTTCGACCACTCCTCTGCCTCTCTCTGCAGCATTTTTTTATTGAGGTTTTAAAATTTATATTTCAAATGTTATCTTTTTGTTCTGGTTTTCCCTCCATAAACCCCCTATCCCCTTCCCCTCCCCCTTCTTCTATGAGGGTGTTCCCCAACCCATCCACCCACCCCTTCCCGGGTACCTGCCCTGATATTCCCTTACACTGTGTGCAGGGTGGGGAGAGTCCAGCCTTGGCAGGACCAATGGCTTCTCCTCCTGTTGTTGCCCACAAAGCCACCCTCTGCTATATATGCAGCCCGAGCCATGGGTCTGTCCATGTGTACTCTTCGGATGATGGTTTAGTTCCTGGGAGCTCTGGTTGGTATCGTTGTTCTTATGGGGTTGCAAACCTCTTCAGCTCCTTTAATCCTTTCTCTAACTCCTCCAGTGGGGACCCTGTTCTCAATTCAATGTTTGACTGCTAGCATTCCCCTCTGTATTTATCATGCTCTGGCAGAACCTCTCAGGAGTCAGCTATATCAGGCTCCTGTCAGTATGCACTTCATGGCATCAGCAATAGTATCTGTGTTTGGTGGCTGTATGTATATAGGCTGGATCCCCAGGTGGGGCAGTCTCCGGATGGCCTTTCCTTCAGCCTCTGTTCCAAACTTTGTCTTGGTATTTCCTCTCTATTAATATTTTTGTTCCACCTTCTAAGAAGGACTGAAGCATCCACATTTTGGTCGTCCTTCTTGAGCTTCATGTGGACTGTGAATTGTATCTTGGATAATTCGAGCTCTTTGGCTAATATCCACTTATCAGTGAGTGCATGCCATGTGTGTTCTTTTGTGATTCGGTTACCTCACTCAGGATAATATTTTCTAGTTCCATCCATTTGTTTAAGTATTTAATGTAGTCACAGTTTTTAACAGCGGAGTAGTACTTCATTGTGTAAATGCACTACATTTTCTGTATCCATTCTTCTGTTGAAGGGCATCTAGGTTCTTTCCGGCTTCTGGCTATTATAAATAAGGCTGCTATGACCCTAGTGGAGCATGTGTCTTTTTTGTTTGTTGGAGCATCTTTGGGTATGTGCCCATGAGTGGTATACCTGGGTCCTCAGGTAGCACAATGCCAAATTTTCTGAGGAACCTCCAGACTAATTTCCAGAGTGGTTGTTCCAGCTTGTAATCCCAACAATGGAGGAGTGTTCCTCTTTCTCCACATCCTTGCCAGCATTTGCTGTCATCTGAGTTTTTTTTTAATCTTAGCCATTCTGACTGGTGTGAGGTGGAATCTCTGGGTTGTTTTAATTTGCATTTCCCTGATGACTAAGGATGTTGAACATTTCTTTAGAAAATCTTCCTTGATTGCTGCCGCAGACCTATGGACGGAGGGAAATTGGGCCTTCTCTGTGTGTGGATACAAGTTTCCTAGGGCTTGCTGTACCACCTTCCCAGGCAAGGAAAGGATGTTTCTTGGTATGAGAGAAGGGTATTAGGGAAGCTGGTAGGATTTCAGCCTTGTATCTAAGAATTACTGGTCTTTTCACACATACCTCTGTTCTCTGGAGGTGCACTCTCCTTCCTGCCTTTTCTGACATTTGTGTGCTCTAAATTGTGAATGCTTCTCATTTGTTCCAAATGGTCACTTTGGTTTTTAATGTCCTACTATTGGAACTTCTCCAGGTCTGCCAAAGTTGAATCAGCTTCTGTGTCCTGCTCCCTTTGGGGGCTGTCACTGCCTGAGATTCATTTCATTTGTTGGCCCAGTGACTTTGACTTTTTTCCTAACTCATAAAACGTTATGATTTTGTAAGTGTTTTCATGTCATTTTCTTCTCTTTTTGCAGGAATGATGGCTTTGAAGTGATACTATTTTGCACCTTTCTCCATCTTTGGTGAAAGTCACTTCAACACCTGAGACTTTTTGGAAGTTACATAAGAAGTAAATGATTCAAGCTTTCATAGCTGGGAAGTCGTGTTGAGCTTCCAAACTTAACTTCCCTCAATTCTCCCTCATTGAATTATTGAGCTCTTTGTAGACCTGGAATGATGCTGGTAAATTACATTTATACAGGAGTTTTCCAGTTAGGAACACTTTAGCTTTACACTTAATAGCTAATTGAATCTCCAAAGGTTATAATTTATATGTTATTAAGGTCCCCAGTTTACAGGTGAGAAAATCATGATTTAATAGCTAGAGCTGGTAAAGTAATAAAAATAAAATTCAAACCTACTTCCTAGCACTTAGAGCTTTTGATAATTCCACACCCATGCAGCAATTTAAAGTAGACAAAGCCATGTACAGTACTTAAGTGTTACATTTATTCCCTAAAAGGTAAAGAGGAGTTAAGAAGAAGTTTAGTTCCTCAGTTGGAAAGCTAATTAGTGAAAAGTGACATTTAAAACAAACTATATTAGTTCTAGACATTTATATCTATTTATACAGTTACAATTATTTTCTTAGACTAATATGAAAAAGATAACTTTATACGATTATTTTATCAAACAATTTTTGCAATAAGCAAATAATGTCAAGATGCTAAGAAGTAACATTTGTCTATCAGTGGGATATCACTTAGAGCACAAATCACTATTTTATTAATATCATCACTTACACATACCATTTTAACAATCCATAAACAGTGGTGTATTATCAAGATGCAAGAACATTATGTGAAAGCCAACATCAATTTGAACTTGAATACATTAGACCCATAGGATTTAAAGTTGGTACAAGTGGATGGTTCATTTATACCAAACATATGTGATGGCCCATGCTTTTTTAGTGTACGCTTTATGTGAACTGCACTTTATTCCTAATTTTTGTCCAAGGTCAGGTAAAGAAATGTGGAAAATTATTGTGTTGAGTTTTAAGATGGGAAATGTCTTCTCCTAACATGGTAACATTTTGATAGATTTTAGTTCAAAATCCTAGAAGTAGTTAGGTTATGGAAGAGTTTAAGTAAATAACAAACCTATCTTTTTTGAAATGTGTTCTGAAGTATCTAAATTCATAGTAGCGATGCCCCTTGCAGCGTTAGTACATTGCTTTTAGATGAAAGCTGACATCAATTCACAAAAAAATGATGACTTTGCAAGGGTGGGATTGTGGCCAGAAGAGTATGATTAGGAATAGGCCAGAAAAGATACAGAAGCCACAATACTTTCTCAAGGAGAAGGTGCTCCTACATGACATTGATCATCTGAGAGAAATGAAGGCACTAATATTAAAGGAACTGTTTTAGTCTCTAGAGCATAAAGAATGCACTCATAAACATATGTAGCATGCAGTCCCATGAACACCAAACCAGGGAATGCATATCATTTACAAAATAGCCACCATGGCCACAGCACTACTCTAGAAACCATGAAATGTAAAATAAGAATATATTATACATATATATATACATATATATATATATATATATATATATATATATATATATATATGGTCTTTATATGTTTGGAGATATATTGATATTGAGTGGTGGCAGAGCAAAGACAGATAATAGCAAAAATACATATTGATTAAAGAAACAGAGAGTCCCACCATATGATACAGACAAATGACATTTTTCATTCCTAGAATGAAATCATTGATATCAATAGGGAGTAAGATATATATAATGGCTTCTGGTGATCGTGAAGATAGGAGATTGAGGACATGACGGGCATGTGGCCTCTATTGTTCTTATCTCTCTTTTCCCAGTCTTCAAATATTGGCACTGCTTTAGTCTATAACCTCTAACTATTTCTTTTGCATAATTTCCCCAGAGATGCATACTCTTTCAAATATTCAGTTATGAAAAATGTGTTGACAATGTTTTCTCTCTAGCCACTTTCTTCCTGAATTGCCTGCAGGCTAGTATATTTAACCTCTTATCATGCTTGATCACTTGAACATCTTACTACCAAGAATAAGACATACCAGTCTGAGTTTATACATTTGTTTTTATAAAAGCTCCTTCTATAATTTTTCTACCCTATGTTATTACCTGGGTGACACACATGTTATTCTTTGTACTCTAATTGCTGTGTTTGGAAAAGAAGGATAAAATATCTTCAGGCATATGATAGTTAGCTTTTTGTCAACTTGACACAGCTGGTGTCATTCAAGAAGAGGGAACCTTAGTTGAGAAAAACCCCCCTCATTTTAGCTTCTAGGTAAACCTGTAGGCCATTTACTTAATGGATGATTGATATAGAAGCACCAAGCACATTGCGTTGTGCCACCCGCGGGCAGGTGGTCCTGTATGGTATAATAAAGCAAACTGAGAAAGATGTGGGGAGCAAGTCAGTCAACCACTTTCCTTTCTGGCCCCTGTTTCAATTTCTGCCTCAGGTTTCTGATTAAGTTCTTGCCCAAATTCCCTTTCATGATAAGCTGTGATTGGGACATAGGAGTTGAAATGAATATTTTCTTCACCAAGCTGCCATTGATTGTGGTGTTTTATTACAACAATAAAATGCTAAGTATGTATGGATTTACCTGGAAGCACAAGCAAGTCAGTTCATATAACCCCTCCCCCAACTGATGTTGTCAAACATAATCAGGTTTATTCCAATACTTGGTCACAGAGCTATCAAATACATACCTCTCTATGACCTGCTTTCAGTGTTATCCATCTATCTATAACAACTTTAGTCCAGATGCTTATTAACTTTTGGCAGCATTGAGACTATAAATTGAGACTCTTCTTATCTCCAATTTCACTTCTTCTCTGACTCCCATATCTTACTGTTGTGATAATTTGGGACTGCCCGAGGAAACACTTCAGGCAATCATAATGTCATGCTCATAAGAAGACTCGATCTCCTTGACTAGCATTTCTATCCTCTTCTTTGGCTACTTGTTCTATTGCTTTTCTGTGTCTCTTGATGCCCAGGCACATCTGATACTCAACATTCTCTACATTTTTTTGTAGATGCAGTTCCTCCCAACACAGAGACTGTTTTCCACACTATTCTTCAGCCCTGTGGTATTTCCCAACCTACTCTAAATCAGGTAATAGTTTTGGAATTCAGAGGAGGGGATAGAAAGATGAATTAGTCATTAAGAGCTTGTGTTGCTCTTGAACAGAAGCAGAGTCAGATTTCTAGTTCCTAGAATGAGTAGTTGAAACCCATTCATAACTCAGACTGGCATACACAAACATCTGAATTTACTTGCCCAAACATATATACAAGAACACATGCATATATAAGATTTAAAATAATAAACATCAATCTTTAAAAAAGAACAGTGTCAGTAGAAAATAACACAGTTAGAAATTTGAGTAGAGTTTAGTATTGAGCTTACTTATAAAGATGTATATCAAATTAAGGGAATCACAAATAGATTAGGATGCTGACATGAGCAGACACTGAGCATCATTATTAGCTCTTTTGCTGGGGAGAGAGTAGTGCCTGTGATTTCTCCTTACAAGAGACATGGCCTACTATATGACTTGTAGTTTCCCCTTAAGAAGGATCTGGGGGTAAATCTTTCTCCCTGTGTCTGTGCCCAATATGGAAATAGAATTTACAGCGGCTAAAGCTGCATAACATCTGCTTCTTGGGGACACTAAGCACTCCAGGGAGGTTGAGAAGGGAGCTTCTTAAGGACAACTGAAGGCCATTCACCCCAGATGCTTCTGTTGAACTCCAGAACATACCTTTGTTATAATGCTCCCATGCAGTGCTGGTCATAGCTACTTTGTTATAAGTCAGGAAGCCCTTGACCACAGGGGCTGGCATTAAATGGTCTTAGTATTTTGCCAGAAAAACAATATTCTAGCTACTTGAATGAATGAATGGTAATGTCACAGTGAGGATGGGATACGATAAGCATGAGGTTAATTATCTATGTTACTTCCAAGAACTCCAGGTTTGAGTTTCACATCTTTGTCTTTCTATTTCATGTCCCGTTTTCTTCTGTGTGATGTATAAATGAGTACGAGTGTGTGCATGTGCTGTCTTCTTCCTAATTTTTAAAAAACGATGGTGGGTCAGACAAATACCAGACAATTCACAAGCTGTAGATAAATACAAGAAAACAATTTCACTGAGAAAATGATCTCCATGTAGTCATTTATTCATTGGTTTTAACCCCACGATGCTATTAGTTATGCAGTGAAAATAGTGTTTTAATGACTCTTCAGAAAATGTTCACCACAGGAAGAAATGCTGTGTGACTGGAGTAGACTGAGACGGTATTTGTCTTTCTGTACATTTTGTGGCTCTTAATGTCAACACACCTATGTGCTTCAAGAAAGACACTGCAGTGGGACAGATACAAGAAGCTGTATATAATTCTTATGCAAATTAAGACATCAGAACACATTCAGTTTTCCAAACACCAGAACTGTCACCATTCACCCTTTCTATTAAACAGTCTGACTGTGGCTGCAATTAAAGATAACTTAAAAATAGGAAAAGTTATTAGTACACTTCTGCATGTTGTTTTAATTTTGATGAAGTTCTTTCATGAAGGAAGTGTTAGTAAATAGTTATGGTATTTATGAACAAGTTAAATTCTCTTGTGACAAGAAAAGCAAGTCTCTAAAAATTTAGAGACAATGTATTTTTTATCATAAATTAAGAAACTGATTTTTTATAGAGTTGGATGCAGTGTTGGAGCCTAGATCTAGATTTTTACTCCTGAAATTCTTTGTCACATTGTGTTCTGTCTCAATAGCATGTTCTCATGTTAAAAGGTATCATCCAAAACTAGTTAGAATTGGTTAGATGGCTCCACAGGTGAAACAACTTACTCTCAAGCTTGATGACCTAAATTCAACTCCAGGAGCCTTCACTGCAGGAGAGGACAGACACTTGCAAAACTGTCTTCTGACCTCCACACATGCCCAATGGCACCCAAGGACCCCTGCCCAGTTGATAGGTAAAATAGATGATTGGATTGATAGATAGTTGATAGATGGATAGATGGATGGATGGATAGATGATAGATAGATAGATAGATAGATAGATAGATAGATAGATAGATAGATAAAGTAGAGCTATTTATGTGGGGTTATGATTTCTGAAGACAGCGAGGAATCTTGCTACATCATACAATACATTGTTTATAAAGAGTTTGAATACAGATGTCTATATTCATTGACAAACTGTGATATAAGAAAAATTTCTGTTAAGGAAATATTATGAGTTCATGGTTGTGAGATAAGAATAATCATTATTTTCCTTCATCATAGGACAGCAGAAGTGGCCCTACTTTAGTCTGGAGAAAGCTGTTAATTTCTATTGTCATAAGAAGAAAGGATTATTGTTATCTAAAATACTTCTTACAATAGTAAATTGGTACAGGAATTCTACTTCTACTGACATGTTTTCCTATTAGTCTGATGGAAATATGATCCTAATTTGGAAGACGGGAATACCAGGAGGTAATTAAGAATGAATGTTGAGACTTGCAGTAAATACCTAGAAACTTATCCTACATTTCTCCATAATTGTATTAATTATGGTACATCTAGGACATATTTTTGTTTCCCTGTTAATATTTTATTATAAATATTAAAATATAATAATGTCTTCCTTCCCTTTCCTTCTTCCAAACCCTCCACTATAGCCTTCCCCACCCTCTTTTAAATTCATGATTTCTTTTTTAACTAATTGTTATGGCATGCCTGTATGTATATACATATATGTTTCTAAATATAACCTGTTCAGACATTTAATGCTATTTGCAAATATTTGCAGGGCTATCCTTTTGGTACTGAACAACCAACTGGTGTGCTGTTCTCTAGGGAAGACCATCTCTCCCAGTTTTCCTTCTTGCCTATAGTTCTTTGTATAGGGTTGAGGCTTCATGAACTTTTCTTTGTCCATTGGTGTCATCCTTGTTCATCTCTCATTTGTTCATCAGTCGTGTTGATGAGCATTCATAGGTGTTGCTTCTGATTTTACCAGGAGACACAATCTCACACCAAATCCCTCTGGCTCTTCTAGTCTTTAGGAAGGAAATTAAAAGTTATTGAGTATTCCTTCTTGCCTTGAGTCACTAACTACACCTAAATTCTAATTGTTAGGAGAAGTGAGTCTCTGATGTTATTTGGAATGCATTTTCTGATGGAAGTGTTATGACTTGTATGTGAAAAGATACACAGAAAACTCCATTCCAACTCAATATGAGATACATATTCAAAATAAAGGTAAAACAAGGTCTGTGGTTTTAGTTTATTTGGTAGAGTGTCTTGTTAGCAGGTCCCAATGTAGCACAAAATTGAATGTGAATTACGTGTCTGCGATTCCAACACTCTGGAGAACAGGGAGGAGAATCAGATCAAGATTATTCTCAGGCATTATAGCAGGCTTATGGCCAACCTGAACTACACAAAATCCTGGCTCAAGCAAGCAAACAAATGAAACAGTTGTACTCTATTTTGTGAATAGAGCATTTTAAAGGGGAAGCCTGGAACTGTTAGAGATAAAATTGGGTTACTTCTCCATTCTAAGGTATTTTGTGAAATAATTGGGAACAGAGAGGGGCTTGGCTTTAACAAGGATTGGAAAGCCTTCAGAGCCAGCATTTGATGTCTATAATGGGAAAAAGTTGACTACATGCCATAAATCATGCCAGTTTATTGGGAGTGGGTGGGATAAATCCTGAACTATGTGAAGAGGGAATTAACAAGAGAGTGCTTTATTCTGAAAGCACTTTATAAGATATACAGCAAGTGAAACAGCTTTAAATAAAAGATCTGGCAAGAAGAGCAGGAGGGAGGGCTTTAGGCAGGTGCCATGCTCTGGAACTAGGTAACTACCATCTGCCAAACCCCTTGATTTGGGAACGTGGGTTACTTGACATTGCAAAAACAGTGACTTGTGTATCTGAAGGGACCATACAAGATGACAGCCTGGGAAGAATCATCTATGTGTTTAAAAGAATTTAGCACTGGCTCATAGCACAAGTGAATTGAAGGTATTCGGAAGATACTGAGAGATTGAAATAAACAAAAGGAAAACCCATATGCAGAACTCAAGCCCTGTTAGTCGTGATTACTGTCTCCACACTCATCCACTTCACTACTTCTTTGAGATCCTTGGACGTTTCTTCTTCACTAGCCCCTTATCAGCTTGTCAATATATAAAAGCTGCAGCACTTTCTGATTCCCAGGCCCATACTTCTCAATATTCTCTGTAGCCAAATTATAAAGATGCATATATGTTCACTACTTCAGACTCCTTCAACCTCCCCAGGACTCACATATTCTTTACTGCCAAAGCTCCATGTCTTGAAAGTTCTTGATAGCCCCACATTGCCATGTCCCAGCTGCTAATCTTCTGAAGTCCTGGGTGGTATTTACCATTGCCAAGCAGTATATGGCTTCGGTCACTGCACTCCGACTTTTTTGGCCCATTGTTTTTCAATCTTCATCAAAATTTCTTTGTTTTCGGAGGACTTTAGAAGTTGATATTAATCATACTGGTATGTAATGGCTAGTACTATTCCATGTCCATTGCTGTGCAGGCAACCATGTTGATTTCCACTGAACTCTATCCTCAGACAGACTTAGGACTAAGCATTCAATATCATCTTCATTTCTTGGTCTTGGGCTGTCTAAGAGGTCACATACCTAGCTCTTGTTCTTTCTTAGCTATTCTCCTATTCTGCACTTCCATACTTTAGTGAGATTCCTTTGCAGGTGTACCTGGTGGAAACTGAGCCAGCTATGACTTTCATTTCTCACCCCTTCACAAATCTGTAAACCATATTGGTACATATAAGTTTATAGATATATTTACTTTAAGGTGGTAGATAGTTCAAGGGGTCTAAGAAGTAAGGAAGAGAGAGGGAAGGAAGACAGGAGGGAGAGGGACAGAGAGATTTTAAAATTCCCATGTGACCCTAGAGTCTCAATAACATCATTACATTTGTGGTGTAGCTTCCTTTCTATTTCCAAGGATAAGTCATTTATCTGTCTTTTGTTTGGTTGGTGCCTGACAGAATGTGCTTCTTTGGGGTCCATCCAGCTTCTCTAGTCATTATTCTCTCTCAAAATGAAGTCAAAGCTGCTTGTTAAAATGAGTCTCCTGGGGCAAGATACAGCCTGAAAAAACACTGTGATTATATAATATGGAGTGACTCAGAGTAGGGCATTGCCTCATCTCAACAGGTTATGTGATTTTTTTTTGATTGCTTAATTTGATGTTAATGATATCAGAAAGGCTATATGGTCTAGATTAACATTTACTGTCAAAATTTGAATTTGATAACCATATAATAAATATTTAGTGAAAATCCAGAATATTCCAGACTTTTTGAAGTCATGTAGAAGATGCAAGACTGATTTAGGATAAGGAACTTGTGGATGTAGTATAATTATCTGCCATCCAATGCTTCCTAGTAATTCACATATCCTTTTTACCTTGATGCTTTTTACCATGAGAGACAGGATGTGGAAGTAGAAACATAAATCTGACTGTCATTGTTTCTGCTTCTCAAGATTGTTTTATAGAGCAGAACAAAGTGAAAAGCTTCTCCAGGGTCCATTCAAAAGAGAAAATGTGGGGTGTGGGGGCATCAGGCTACAGCATTTACTGCCCCAGTGGTCATCAAAGTTGACTTGACTGATCTGGCTTGCTAGGTAGGTGTTTCTATCCTTTCTCATGTATGTTCTCCCCAAAGCTGCCTTCTTGGTTAAGAATGTACCTATCACAGCTGGATTCCTCTGCTAAAAACTCTAAATAGGTTCCGAGAAGGACTGTGTGCATGTATGACTGATCATGTTTACCAGGATGATAAACTCCATACTGAGAAGACAAAGATTCATGGATATGATCCATAAAATAAAGGATAACCACGCTAAAATTCACAGCTCAGAGAAACTAAGTATCAAGGATGGACCAAGGGACATGCGTGAGTCTTACTGTGAAGGAGAAATACAATAGATATTGCATGTGGATATCTGGGAGGGGTTGTGGTAGGGATGGGAACAGGAAGGATCAGGCAAGGATCTCATGGAAGGAGAGAACACTGGAAATGGGGGCCATCTCTGGGATGAGCTAGAAACCTAGTGCAATGGAAACTCCCAGGGATGTATTGGGGTGATCCTTGCTAAGATTTCTAGCAATGGGGGATATGGAGCTGAACAGGCCATCTCCTATAACTAAGAAAGACTTCCAGTGGAGACATTGGAATACCAACCAAGCCACACAAACTTTGACTTCCAATCTATCTTGGCTATAAGATGTGCTGGGGTAAAGGTGGTGCAGAAATTGTGAGTGGCCAACAGTGACTGCTCTAGCTTGAGGACCATGCCATGAGAGGGATGCAACCCTCACACTGCCTGCAGAGCCAGAGCCCAGAGACTAGATAGCCCAGAGACATAAGATAGAACCAAACATGACTGTCAAAAAAAATTAATGAAATTATTCCTATGGTATTCTGCTATCCTAATAGATTGACACCTAGACCAGTTATCAGAGAGTATTTGCACAGCAACTGATTGAGACAGATGCAGAGATCCAAAGCCAAATATGTGCACCTTGGAGAATCCTGCAGAAGAATGGAAAAAATTGTAGGAGCCAGAGAGTTCAAGAACACCACAAGGAAACCTACGAAAGTCAATTAACCTGGGTTCATAAGGGGATCATAGTGACTGAAGTGACAAGAAAACATGCATAGAATTGACCTAGGGTCTCTGCACATATATTATTATAGTTGTATAGCTTGGTCTTCATGCGGCACTCCTAACAGTGGGAGAAGGGGATGTCTCTGACTCTGTTTTCTGCTTTTGGGAACCTTTCCTTTTACTGGATCCAGTCTTAATATGAAGAAGGTGCCTAATCTTACTGCAAATGTATATGCCATGAGTAGTTGATGTCCATGAGAGGCCTGGCCTTTTCTAAAGAGATATACAGAGGAGGAGTGAATGGAGGGGTTGGGGGTTATGGGTTGGGAGGAGAGGAAAGGGGGGAAACTCTAGGGATATAAAATATATATATATTAATTTTAAAAAGAGGAATTTTCTAAGGCAAGAAAAAGAAAATAGAAAGAAAAATAAAAAGTATCTATGGCATATGGTGGTTTGTTCCTTATCCCTTGCTTCTTAAAGGAGGAGGTAGAATCTAAAAAAATAAGACCATTGGGCATTTCTTCCGTTTTGTTCAATATCCTCTGAGATTGATTTGACATTCAAAAGCTACCTCAGGTCGCCAGCTCAGCTTTTGTTCTTATACCTAGAGAGTCTAGCCTACATGGCAGCTACAGAAAATTAGCTGTACAGAATTATCCTACAGAAAATTCAGTCTATTTTGAACATAATTAATCTCCTTTCTTTTACCTTGCATTTGTTGCTTTGCTCCTCTGGCACTTACAAAGTTGGTGATGCTATCATTACTAAGCTTTATTCTTTGCTAGATGTGTGGGATGCATTTTATGTTTTCCCAGGTCTCTGCATTCTCTTACTCATAGGTCACTGAGCCTTATTCAACATATTGTCTTAGATGTTTATAAAGTTGAGTTAAAATTTCCCATTCCATTCTGTAGGCCCACAAAATTTCTCCTTCTCTTGGAAATTGCAACTGGTTTGGTTATCATAACTTCCTTACACTGTTATTGTATAAGGCTACCCCCTCCTGCCTTCCTGCTATGTGTACATACAGGTAATAAATAAAAGCAAAGTCGTCTTTCTGACAGTCTTTCAGTGGTCCAGTCAGCCTTGTGCTCACTTTTCTGAGTTTGTTTTGTTTGAAGGAATGGCCACATCTTCAGACTCTCTCAGCAAGATCAGTCAGCATGATTCTGAGTAGAACACAGTGGGAATCTGAGGAATTTTTCTTCTTTTCTATGTCCTAAAAGAATAAAAGCCATTGGCACGTGCCTAGCAGGATTGCTATATGGCTTAAAAGTTCTCCACATGCTGGGCATAGCTGTCTTACTGTGGACTTCGTGTACCTTCTTAACCCCTGGAGATTGTAGTTCTAGGGGAAACCCTATCTCGGCAGATTAGATTGCTAGGGACAATTGGATAGGGAAACTTAGAGAATTCTTACCACTGTTGGCTTTATATTTCCATTTTCTTTCTCTTAAAGTGCTTATGTTTCCTTGGAAAGACCCAAAAATACTAGAAGTGATGCTATGATGCTAAAAAATGATCAATTTCCTTGTGAGATACTCAAGAAGGACATGGCTCTTCTTCCCCAATATGAGGTAAAAATAGGTGGGTTTTACTTAATCTTCACAGAATGGAATTCTGTATTCTAGAAACTTTTCTGTAACTTTAGCAGGTCTCAGGGAATCCCTGCCTTATCCTTTAGAGAAGGCAATATTTCTAAAAATTCCAATTAAATATTATACTTTCCTCTATAAAAGCCTTCAAAAGTGTCTAAGTATGTCTATAGTATGAAATTTATATTGAAAGACTCGCTTTCCACATAATGAACTGTAACTTTTTTCCACACTTGTCTTTACCTACTCCCCATGCTTTTCCCTGAGCCTCTCCTGTCCCCAGCATCCTACAGTTTTCCATCATTGGCCTCTGTACCCACCATCTCTAGGTCAGTGCCAATGTCACCTGTTTAGGGAAGGCTTTCTTCACTGATAATATTTTCCTCCCTTTCTATCTAGTTCTTTATCCCTTTTTTCATAAAATTTACATATCCCTTGCCTTGGCCGAAGAACTGTTCTAAATCCTCATTATTTATCAGACTAAGAACAAGATTATAATTTCTGACATATTTGGAGTTTGTATTCCTTTGTGCTTAATAGTGTGTTTGAGATTTAGTATTATACACTAAGAATTTTGAGTGACTTTGTTGACTAAGAATTAAGAGTGAGGAATATGGGGTTGGAAAATCAGTGGTTAAGAATGATAATATTTCGCAAGGCCCTGGGTTCGGTCCCCAGCTCCGAAAAAAAGAACCAAAAAAAAAAAAAGAATGATAATATTTAAGAAGATCTGAGATCAGTACCCAGCATCCACATGGTGTCTTAAAATCAACAGCTGCAGGGCCACTATGGCCTCTTTTGAACAAGCCTATATGCAGATACACACATATACATAATCACAATCAGAGCAAAAACACACAAAATAAAAAAATCCCAGTTCCAAGTATAAAACCATGTAATCATTGTTTTAGATGAAATCTCACATTTTCTTAAATCATCCCCCATAGACGAAATAGAATTTATAGTGTCATACTCAGTAGATGACTTGTTTAACATTAAAGTTAGACTAAACAGCTAATATAAATTATGCATATATGTTTATAGGCTTCTTAGTAGCTTCCTAGAAAGTACCCTAAACGTATCTCACTAAATGTTTCAGACTGTTACTAGATGAGCTTTTTAGAGAAGAGGAGGGAGTTGAAAATACTGTAGCTACCGCTTTTTATTTCACCTGGGATGGGATTGGATTAAGACTAAATTTTTATGGATCACATGGTAGAGCATAGAAAAAAATACAAAGTTTGACTTATTTTCTCATCCTGACTGAAATGGGGGAGATTCTAAAGACTTTCTGTCTAGGGTCATTGAAAAAGGTAACCCAGAAACACAAAGATTGGAAGACCGTGCTCTTCTATGCTCAGATAGCCATTCTGTTCTCATTCTGTTAGCTCTGAATTAGTAAATATGAGTAGGTTTTCTTAATAGCATAAAGAATTTTCAGGTCCACCAAAAATGCCAGACTTCTCTGATCTTGGAGTGTGTTAAAATGGGGGTCTCTCCCTGAGCAAGGGAGCCCGGTGGTGATGAGCTGTATCAGCCACAGGATGTCACTGAATTTTCAAACAAATGGCTTTAAAGAACATTGGCTTAAAGGCTATCATGAAACTGAAGTTTTCTGTGTTCTTCTCCATGGCATCTATGGAGTAAGTAATGGAGCTATCATTCATTGGAACACATTTTCTCCATTTAGGTTTTGGAAATTATTTTGCCTTATCCAACCATTGCATTGGGAACTGGCTACAATTCATGAATGGTGCTTTTCATAATGCATTGCTGATCCTGACTTCACTTACAAAGATATGGAAACTATTCAGAAGAACAAAACAATATATATTTAATAGCCTTTCCATTATAGAAAGCTAATAAAAATTCCACCATGAATAGATTTTACTTAGGAAATTACATTTCCATTTCTCTTGGGAAAAATAGGTACTTTATTTTTATGTTCCTCTGTAAATGACTGCAAAATCTTACATCTTCTGCGCCTTCTTGTTGTGCAGCAATTTCATCAACTTTTAGAAAAAGTGCTACTAGATTATTGTCATCAATTATAAACTTTCTTCTATGAACTCCTGACATTATGTTAGTTACATTTGATCAAGGGGCTGAACGTGCATCTGTTTTTGCACAAGAAAAGTAAGATTAAACGTAAGAAAAGGTAATCAGTGAAGCACAGCAATCTCATCCTTGCATATTTTATAATCTCTGATCACAGCAGGGATAATAGTTATCTAGCTGCATATTTAAATAATAAGCTTTAAAAATCTCAAACCAAACAGTGCCATTATGAACTGATGCATGTTCCTCGTTTATGCTTTTTTCTTTTTTTTGCAAAGATTGTTAATAAGTTGAACTTCTTATAAAAGACTGATCTTTAGCATTGGAAACCTCATTTTCTGCTCCAATATTTTTACTTTTCTGTCTATTTAACTGCAAACATAGAACTTTGCTGATTTAAACCTGAATAGAGATCTCCCTTCAATGCCTTCATCCTATTTAATTTATTTTATTTCTATACTATTCCTGCAATAGAGGAATTTCTTCTAGGATAGCCAATTTTTCCCTATTAAACCTTTACATATGTAAATGGATATTGTTAAAGTTAGTATTCTAAACTTGTCCACAAATGCTAGTAAAGTTGTTTAGCTCTCTGCTGGATTAAATACTAATCTAGGCCTATCCTGGAATAGTGTACCCCTCTGGAGCTGTTTCTGTGGGGATGAAATGACTGGTAACTTCCTCCCTACAGTGACTCCTTGAGGAAGTCATGGATGTAGCTCCTTGTGGTGTGATGAGTATATAAGGATAATTTCATCTCTATCAGAGTACAGGTGAGTGACAGATAGTTTCTAAATGAACAATAAGGATCAAAAGTGTTCTTCTGAGCAGATGATATTATACACTTGCCACCTCAGTCTCACTGGGCAGTTTGTCACCTTTTTCTTGTATGTGTTAGTAAGAGAGGAGCTGGATAGACAGTTATGTTATAAAAGGAATTTAAAAATATATGTTGGTGTTTCTTTGCTACTATTATGAGGTCTATAATTCTGTTTATGAAAAATTATGCCATGATTTTAGTAAGAAAATATCTTAGTGTGGTACATGTAGTGTCATAAATTTAAGCATCTCCCAGGGCAGTTGGATTTGGTGATGGTTAGATTATGTTCTCTTGCTCTTCTATGTTGGTTGCCTGCATTGCTTGAAGAGAGAAGGCTGGGATAAGGAGCACAATATACTTTATTTCATAATAATATGAAAAGAAAGACCCTCAGAAGGGGAAAAGGGCCGTTCCTGTGTAAGGGAGTTTATTGTGCCTAAAAATGCAAACGTTGTCCTGGAAAAAACCATAAGTCATGGTACCTACCACATGAAAACCAAATTCATTGCCTCTTGAGTGCATGCTTTTGTCCACTGTGATTGCCAGGCATTTCTTGGTTATGTAAAGGAGTGTCACGTGATCATATTTCCCCACCATCATGGCACCTCTATTGCAGTTATATGTGATAGTTCTGAACATCTCTTGCTGTCGCAGGGCTGTTTATGTTTGATACTGTACTTCTGCTCAAGAATAGAAATGTCAAGACACTGATTTTTATCTCATTTAGACACATGTGCATTTTAGATACAACTTGAGGAAGTTAAACATACAAAGGTTATGTGAACTTAAAAATATTAATTGATGAAAGAAGAGAATTCCACCTAGTTAATCAAAGCAAAGGTGCTTTTATAGATGTTTATTTATGACAGGTTCCAAAGGAAATTTCACACAGAACAGAAGACCACATTTGGGAGTTGTCTATCCCAATCATTTCTTCCCACCCAAAGCAATTCTACCGCATCCGTTTAACCAGTTTGCATTGGTGTAGGTAGGGTGTGACTGGGATGCTGAGATCTACCTCCTGGAATCTGAGCCCTTCCACCACACACTTGCTCATACATGCAGTTGACTTGAGCTCAGTGTCTCTTTCTTCATGTGACACTAGAGATACTAGTATCACCTACCGTCAGGTTATAATGTGACATTTGAATAGACGGATACATACATTTAAAAAGTTCCAAGTGTGCAAATGTGCTAACTGTTGTTATTGCTACTAGTAGTTATTGCAGTATATTTCTGCCTAGTCATTCTTTTTGGGAAAAAAAATAATTTTCTTCAGCTAAGGAAATTTGAACCCTACCAATTTTTACTATTATTATATGAAATTTCTCTTTAACTACACTAAGCATTATGCCTGGTAAAATTGGAATGGGTCCTGCAGATCAGAGCAATGAAGAGCTGGGTCAGTGCTCAGTGAACCCTGATAAATTGTTCTTTGATGAGTTGTCATTTTCTATTCTTAATAGAGGCATTAAGAATTTATAACAGTGTTCTAGTTACATTATCATTTGGATGGTGTGTTTATGGTAATTTCTACTGCCAATCCTAATTACCAGAAGTTAAATTCATTAAAAAATAATATTTTTCCAGTCTCTTGTCTGATTCACCTTGCTTCCTAGAATATATCAATTTCCTTGTGGTACACTTGCCACAATTATGAAATAATTTATTCACCAAGTGGAGTATATTAGAGGTACCCTGCTTTATTCACCAGGCTGCTTCCAGGCACTTCTGGATGCATTGTGGGTGTCCACAAATTTCCCATAGAACCTTAAGGGTGACCTCATCTAATAGATCAACCTACTTTCATATTCTCAGTGACAGCAGCTTCTCAATCTGTTTTTCTTTTGCTTTTATCTTTTTGAAGAGGGGATTCTAGCCTGGAAATTGCATGTGCAATAGTTAGGGAGACTATCTTAGAGACAAAGTAAAGTTATAAACTCTTATTCATTTTAGTATGATTGGCAAATGGATAGTATTAACAAATGTCATTAACAGCATTGCGGAGGGTCAATGAAACTTTTTAGATACCCCAATACTAAAACACACTACCATTATGCAACTTTTCCTCACAGCAATTGTTTCCCATACAAAGTGCCATCAATGGCAGTGAGATAGTTAGGTGGGCTAAAGCACTAGACTTTATTAAAGAACATTTGTTTCTGTGGTCAGACACCCTAGGCATGAAGCCAGGGTTTGTTTCTACAAGAGACATGTGAGATGCAGAAAACTTCTTTAAGCCACTCTTTCTTTACAGTGGAAGAGAAAAGATTGTACACTGTTCTGGCTTATTCTGAAAACATTCACGTTCCAATGCTATAAACCACACACTTTCTATTCTTGGATGACCTGGCAAGAGGCCTTTATCTTATAGGAGTTTTATGATGAGGAAAATTCCTTTTTTATCTCCATTCAAGAAAATAGTGGATCTGCTATTCTTTTGGGTGAGAAAGCTTATAAAAGGACTTTATGGTTTCTATTGTGAAAACTAAGTCTCTATGGGATTTGAAAGCTGGTAGTTTCTCTACATTAAAAGAACCCATTAAAGACTGAATGGGGAGTAGGAAGGGGACTGTAGAAAAACAAACAGTAAGGTAGAGGGTTACATGGTATCACAGTTTCAGAGAAGTCCAGGGGAAAATTGATTCACATTGCAGAGAAAAGGTGAAATGACTCCCACGACTTGTTAACTACAGAAGGATTACACTGATTTTAAAACTTTGAAAGCTGGTGCCCAAAAGCATGATGACATCTCAGTGGCTATCAACCTGTGCTTCCCATTCACCTCCATAAAAAACATCTTGGACTCAAAATCCGTTGTGCCTCCTTAGCTGCTACCATGCCGAGGGTTGGCAGTGAGCATCTGTAACTATTGATTGTGTTCTTCATTATTGGCCTACAGATTTCAAGTAGATTTTAGATGTAAGGAAAGGGAAATCATTAAACGCCATTCCTGCATCTGCTTTTCTCTTTTGATCAAGTTCTAAGTCTTTTTCTTAGGCTGTGCTAGGAAGATAGGACTCTCTGCAATCCTGGAGATGCAGGTTAGTCACAAATCCATTTCCTAAAATGGAAGTTGAGTGTAGATCCCAATCCCCTTTTAGTCTGAGGGAACATTTTGGGGATATCTTTCTCCTTTCAAATTTATTTTGTTCAAAGGGCTGAGCTTATAAAAACTGTCAGGATGGCAACAAAGAGCTGCAGTAAACAACGTGAATCCTGTCCTCTGCTTCAATAGTAATGAAGACAAAGACATTTTATGGTGAGCCATAAATTATACTCTTACAGGATTGTGTTCCACTTATAACATCACATACACTTTACTTGTAGGCTGAGAACCAGCCAATGAGAACTTAGCCAAGCATTCCATCTTCTGAATGTCCATCTGCCTTGTGATCAGTGGTAGCCTGGCTGGTGAGTCTTTCTGCTCTGTTCCACCCAACCAGAGAAGCCTTGGCCACCTGCCTTGCTTCCAGGCTTTGAGCATTCATGGTTCCAGCTTTTTTCTGCTGTGAGGAAATCTGCTTAGATTCTCCTCTGGGGACCGTCAGCTTCTCCCATGCTCATTGTGTTCTTTGTTCCTTGAACTCCAGGATTCTCAGGACTGGCAAAAAGAAAATACCTTACATTTTGGACAAGAGAATGGCAATTTTTCTCTCAATTACAATAGCAGAACTATTTTTCTTTCTTCCCCGATGTCTGGCATCTCTTATCAACCCACGTTCCAAAATTCCCCGACATAAAACTCAACTCACAAAGCATTTTTATGAAGCATACAGTGCCTCTAACAGAGTGGGATATTTTTCTGAAATAAAATAATTGTATTCACAAAACTTTGATTTTTTTCTGAACTAATTGTATTCAAGGGAAAAATTGTTAGTTTTGAATAGAGGAGAATAAAGCAAGAGAGTGATTTTGGATGTTTTCAAATGCTTGATAAATCAATAGCTGGTACTCTTTTTGTTTCTTATGTTGGGGCTGTGGTGAGGAAATAGAGTCCAGGCTATAATGGGCAACTGCACTGTAGGATCAAGTTCCATGAAAAGACACAGATCATCTGTCAAACAGTTCTCAGAATCACTACAACTGGGAGTCTGATGGGCACCTGCAGTTCCTGACACAGTGAGCAGAAAAGGTTTAAATGTTTCTATCTCTTACAGCTGTGAACATGCATCATGTGGGAAGACCTGCTTTTAGCTATGATTCTAGTCATGGCATTTGTGTTTTCCATAAACATAACATAACATTTTCATAAACAGAGCAAATGTTTAAGACATTCAATGTTTATCTGTCATTCTTATCAGAAGGCAGCCAGAGCATTGGACTCACAACAAGACCATCAGGCTATTCTGCAGAGGAGAGTCATCGGATATTCTAAAGAATACTTTTAAAGGCACAGAACTAAATATGAACTCTAAGTGATTACTGGGTATCCATACCTGCTGGTATGCTTCCTAACCCTGGAAATCTTCATTTGCTATTTATTGCCATTAGCATAAAAATGACTAAGGTCTCTGAGGAGCCACATGCTATAATTTTGACCTGGTCTATTATTTCAGGTTCAGTACAAAATACGTTCCCTATTTCTCAACCCAGGCTTGTAAAATCCCATGCATTAGCCGCGTGAGACAATTGGTGCTTGGATATACAGAACAAAGAGTAACATACCCATACATAAATCCATATGGTAGAATATTAATAAAATATATTCAAATCTGAAACCTTATGTTAGTATTCAGACATGAATTTGCACTGCTTAATTCTACTAATGAGGAATTAAAGTAATTCATGGTGATATTAATTAGAACAGAGTTGTACCATGGTTGATCTAGACTGACTTAAAGAGGTTACAGGAGCTCTGAGAGAGGCAGTGATATATATTTCTATTATGAGGAACAGAGTTGAGTATGTTTGTCAAAATTCATCAAGGAATTTCTTTTTTTTTCTTTTTTTTTATTAACTTGAGTATTTCTTATATACATTTCGAGTGTTATTCCCTTTCCCGGTTTCCGGGCAAACATCCCCCTCCTCCCTCCCCTTCCTGATGGGTGTTCCCCTCCCTATCAAGGAATTTCTTACATTGAAACTATAATCTCTTTTCCCCATCTTTATTAAATTGAGTATTTCTTATTTACATTTCAAATATTATTCCCTTTCCGGTTGCCAGGCCAAGATCCCCCTACTCCTCCTCTTCCCCTTCTATATGGGTGTTCCCCTCCCCATACTCCCCCCATTACGGCCCTCCCCCCAAGAATCCCATTCACTGGGGATTCAGCCTTGGCAGGACCAAGGGCTTCCCCTTCCACTGGTGCCCTTACAAGGCTATTCATTGCTACCTATGCAGTTGGAGCCCAGGGTCAGTCCATGTATAGTCTTTGGGTAGTGGCTTAGTCCTTGGAAGCCCTGGTTTGTTGGCATTGTTGTTTGTATGGGGTCTAAAGCCCCTTCAGCTCTTTCAGTCCTTTCTAAGATTCCTTCAACAGGGGTCCCCTTCTTAGTACAGTGGTTTGCTGCTGGCATTTGCCTATATATTTGCCATATTCTGGCTGTGTCTCTCAGGAGAGATCTACATTCAGTTCTTGTCAGCCTGCACTTCTTTGTTTTATCCATCTTATCTAGTTTGGTGGCTGTATATTTACGGGCTGTATATATATATATATGTGTATATATATATATGTGGGCAAACTCCGAATGGGCATTGCTTCAGCCTCTATTCTAAACTTTGCCTCCCTATCCCCTCCTAAGTATATTCTTGTTCCCCTTTTAAAGAAGGAATGAAGCATTCACATTTTGGTCATCCTTCTTGAGTTTCATGTGTTCTGTTCACTTAGGGTAATTCGAGCATTTGGGCTAATATCCACTTATCAATGAGTGCATACCATGTGTGTTTTTCTGTGATTGGGTTACCTCACTCAGGATGATATTTTTCAGTTCCATCCATTTGCCTATGAATTTCATAAAGTCACTCTTTTTAATAGGTGAGTAGTTTTCCATTGTGTAGATGTACCACATTTTCTTTATCCATTCCTCTGTTGAAGGACATCTGGGTTCTTTCCAGCATCCAGCCATTATAAATAAGGCTGCAGCGAATACAGTGGAGCATGTGTCTTTGTTGTATGTTGGAGCATCTTTTGGGTATATGCCCAAGAGAGGTATAGCTGGGTCCTCAGGCAGTTCAATGTCCAATTTTCTGAGGAACCCCCAGACTGATTTCTAGAATGGTTGTACCAGTCTGCAATCCCATCAAAAATGGAAGAGTGTTCCACTTTCTACACATCCTCGACTGCATCCTCTGTCACCAGAGTTTCTGGTCTTAGGCATTCTGACTGGTGTGAGCTGGAATCTCAGGGTTGTTTTGCTTTGCATTTATTTCCCTTATGACTAAAGGTGTTGAACATTTCTTTAGGTGCTTCTCAGCCATTCGGCATTCCTCAGCTGTGAACTCTTTGTTTAGCTCTGAACCCCATTTTTAATAGGGGTATTTGTCTCTCTGCAGTCTAACTTCATGAGTTCTTTGTATATTTTGGATATAAGCCCTCTATCAGATGTAGGATTGGTAAAGATCTTTTCCCAATCTGTTGGTTGCTATTTTGTCCTAACAACAGTGTGCTTTGCCTTACAGAAGCTTTGCAGTTTTATGAGATCCCATTTGTCGATTCTTGATCTTCGACCACAAGCCATTGACATTTTGTTCAGGAAATTTTCTCCAGTGCCCATGTGTTCGAGATGCTTCCCCAGATGTGGAGGTCCTTGATCCACTTGGACTTAAGCATTGTACAGGGTGATAAGAATGGATCGATCTGCATTCTTCTACATGCTGACCTCCAGTTGAAACCAGCACCATTTGCTGAAACTGCTATCTTTTTCCCATTGGATGGTTTTGGCTCCTTTGTCAAAAATCAAGTGACCATAGGTGTGTGGGTTCATTTCTGGGTCTTCAATTCTACTCCACTGGTCTATCTGTTTATCTCTGTACCAATACCATACAGTTTTTTTTTTTGTGACAATTGCTCTGTAATACTGCTTGAGTTCAGGGATAGTGATTCCCCTGGAAGTCCTTTTATTGCTGAGGATAGTTTTAGCTATCCTGGATTTTTTGTTATTCTAGATGAATTTGCAAATTGTTCTGTCTAACTCTATGAAGAATTGAATTGGAATGTTGATGGGGATTGCATTGAATCTGTAGATTGTTTTTGATAAAATGGCCATTTTTACTATATTAATGCTGCCAATCCATGAGCATGGAAATCTTTCCATATTGTGAGATCTTCTTCAATTTCTTTCTTGAAGTTCTTATCATACAGATCTTTCACTTGCTTGGCTAAAGTCACACTGAGGTATTTTATATTATTTGGGACTGTTATGAAGGGTGTTGTTTCCTTAATTTCTTTCTCAGCTAGTTTTTCTTTTGTGTAGAAGAAGGCTACCGATGTATTTGAGTTAATTTTATACCCAGCCACTTTGTTGAAGGTGTTTATCAGGTTTAGTAGTTTTCTGGTGCAACTTTTGAGATCGCTTAAATATACTATCATATCATCTTCAAATAGTGATATTTTGACTTTTTCCTTTCCAATCTGTATCCCTTTGATCTCTTTTTGTTGTCTGATTGCTCTGGCTAGGACTTTGAGAGCTATATTGAATAAGTAGGTGGAGAGTGGACAGCCTTGTCTAGGCCCTCATTTTAGTGGGATTGCTTCAAGTTTCTCTCCATTTAGTTTAATGTTAGCTACTGTTTTGCTGTATATGGCTGTTACTGTGTTTAGGTATGGGCCTTGAATTCCTGTTCTTTCCAGGACTTTTACCATGAAGGGGTGTTGAATTTTGTCAAATGCTTTCTCAGCATCTAATGAAATGATCATGTGGTTTTTATCTTTCAGTTTGTTTATATAGTGGAATCCGTTGATAGTTTTCCGTATATTAGACCATCAATGTATATTAAACCCATGCATACCTGGGATGAAGCCTACTTGATCATGATGGATGATTAATTTGATGTGTTCTTGGATTTGGTTTTCAAGAATTTCGTCGAGTATTTTTGTGTTGATATTCATAAGTTATATTGGTCTGAAGTTCTCTTTCTTTGTTGGGCCTTTGTATGGTTTAGGTATAAGAGTAATTGTGGTTTCATAGAAGGAATTCAGTAGTGCTCCATTTCTTTCAATTTTGAGGAATAGTTTGGATAGTATTGGTATGAGTTCTTCTATGAAGTTCTCATAGAATTCTGCACTGAACCCATCTGGACCTGGGCTCTTTTTGGTTGGGAGACTTTTAATGACTGCTTCTATTTCCTTAGGAGTTATGGGGTTGTTTAAGAGGTTTATCTGTGTCTGATTTAACTTTGGTACCTGGTATCTGTCTAGGAGATAGTCCATTTCATCCAGACTTTCAAGTTTTGTTGAATATAGGCTTTTGTATTAGGATCTAATGATTTTTGGAATTTCCTCTGATTCTGTAGTTATGTCTCCCTTTTGATTTCTGATTTTGTTAATTTGCACACACTCTGTGTCCTCTGGTTAGTCTGGCTAAGGGTTCATCTATCTTGTTGATTTTCTCAAAGAACCAGCTTTTGGTTCTGTTGACTCTCTGTATAGCCCTTTGTGTTTCTACTTGTTTGATTTTAGCTCTGAGTTTTATTATTTCCTGCCTTCTACTCCTCCTGGGTATATTTGCTTCTTTTTGCTCTAGAGATTTTAGGTGTGCTGTCAAGCTGCTGATATATGCTCTCTCCTGTTTCTTTCTGCAGGCACTCAGAGCTATGAGTTTTCTTCTTAGCACAGCTTTCATTGTGTTCCATAAGGTTGGGTATGTTGTACCTTCATTTTCATTAAATTCTAAGAAGTCTTTAATTTCTTTTTTTATTTCTTTCTTGACCAGGTTATCATTGAATAGAGCATTGTTCAACTTCCATGTATATGTGGGTGTTCTTTCCTTATTTTTTTGAAGACCAGCTTTAGCCTGTGGTGGTCTGATAGGATGAATGGGATTATTTCTATTTTTCTGTATCTGTTGAGGCCTGTTTTGTGCCTGATTATGTGGTCAATTTTGGAGAAAGTACCATGAGGTGGTGACAAGAAGGTATATCTTTTTGTCTTAGGATAGAATGATCTATAAATATCTGTTAAATCCATTTGGTTCAAAACTTCTGTTAGTCTGTCTATGTCTCTGTTTAATTTATTTTTCCATGATCTGTCCATTAATGAGAGTGGGGTGTTGAAATCTCCTCCTATTACTGTTTGAGATGTAATGTGTGCTTTGAGTTTTAGTAAGATTTCTTTTATATATGTAGATGCCCTTGTATTTGGAGTATAGATATTTAGGATTGAGAGTTCATCTTGGTGGATTTTTCCTTTCATGAATATGAAGTGACCTTCCTTATCTTTTTTGATGACGTTTGGTTGGAAATCAACTTTATTTGATATTAGAATGGCTACTCCACCTTGCTTCTTTAGATCATTTGCTTGGAAATTTGTTTTCCAGCTTTTCCTCTGAGGTAGTGTCTGTCTTTGTTTCTGAATTGGGTTTCCTGTACGCAGCAAAATGCTGAGTCCTCATTACATATCCTGTTTGTTAATCTGTTTCTTTTAATTAGGGAATTGAGTCCATTGATGCTGAGAAATATTAAGGAATAGTGATTATTGCTTCCTGTCATCTTTGTATTTTGAGGTGAGATTATGTTTGTGTGCTTGTCTTCTCTTTGTTTTGTTGCAAAACGATTAGTTTCTTGCTTTTTCTAGGGTGTAGTTTGCCTCCTTGTGTTGGGCTTTACCACTTATTATCCTTTGTAGGGCTGGATTTGTATAAAGTTATTGTATAAATTTGGTTTTCTCATGGAATATCTTGGTTTCTCCATCTATGTTAGTTAAGAGTTTTGCTGGATACAGTAACCTGGGCTGGCATTTGTGTTCTCTTAGGGTTTGTATGACATCTGTCCAGGATTTTCTGGCTCTCATAGTCTCTACTGAGAAGTCTGGTGTAATTCTGATAGGTCTGTCTCTGTAAGTTACTTGACCTTTTTCCCTTACTGCCTTTAATATTCTTTCTTTGTCTTGTTCATTTGGTGTTTTGACTATTATGTGACACGAGTTTTTTTTTTTTTTTTTTCTGGTCCAATCTATTTTGAGTTCTGTAGGCTTCTTGTATGTTTATGGGGATCTCTTTCTTTAGGTTAGGGAAGTTTTCTTTTATGATTTTGTTGAAGATATCTACTGGTTTTTTGAGTTGGGAGTCTTCACTGTCTTCTATACCTATTATCCTTAGGTTTGATCTTCTCATTGTGTCCTGGGTTTCCTGTATGTTTTGGGCCAGTAGCTTTTTCCATTTTCCATTATCTTTGACAGTTGTGTCAATGATTTCTATGGAATCTTTTGCTCCTGAGATTCTCTCTTCTATATCTTGTATCCTGTTGTTGTTGCTTGCATCTATGGCTCCTTGTCTCTTCTTTTGCCTTTCTATATCCAGGGTTTTTCTCCCTTTGTGCTTTCTTTATCATTTATATTTCCATTTTTCAATTCCTTCACCTGTTTGATTATGTTTTCCTGTAATTCTTTCAGGGACTTTTGTGTTTCCTCTCTAAGGGCTTCTCCTTGTTTACTTGTGTTTTCCTGCATTTCTGTAAGGGAATTCTTTGTCTTTCTTAACGTTCCTCATCATCATGATCAAATGTGATTTTAAATCTAGATCTTGCTTTTCTGGTGTGTTTGCATATTCAGTGTTTGCTTTGGTGGGAGAATTGGGCTCTGATGATGCCATGTAGTCTTGTTTTCTGTGCTTCTTCTCATCATCAGGTTGTCTCTGGTATTACCTTGTTTTGCCATTTCTGACAGTGGCTTGACTATCCTATAGGCCTATGTATTAGGAGTGCTGTAGACCTCTTTTCTTTCAGCCAGTTATAGGAATAGAATGTTCTGCTTTCAGGCATGTAGTCGTTCTTGTCCACAAGCTTTCAGTTGTTCCTGTGGTCTGTGTCCTGAGTCCACCAGGCAGGTCACTTGGAGCAGAAAAGTTGGTCTTACCTCTGGTCTTGGGCCTGAAGTCGCTCCTCAGAGCTGGGTTTCAGTTTTCTATGAGGGCAGCAACCACAAGGGTCTGCCCCTACTTCTTTGGGTCCCTGTGCGCAGGGGGCTCAGATGGTGCTAAGTGTTTTCCTCTACAATCAGAAATATGGGCAAAGAGTAATAGTCTCCTCTGGTTTCCCAGTCATGTCTGCCCCTCTGAAAGTCTAGCTTTCCCTCCCACAGGATTTGGGTGCAAGGAGCTGTTTGACCGGTTCGTTCAGATTCTGGTGCAGTCTGGATAGCCTAATCTCTTCTTTATAGATCAGAGTACACTACTTCAGGAGTCTATCCTTGTGCTAATGCCTGCTGCTGAGACTTCTCACCAGGTATAAATGACTTATTTACTCATTTATAGCCTAAGGACTACATTTTCATTATTCTTGTTTCTATGAGATGGTTAGTCAAGTTGCAAAGGAACACTGTGGGGAATATCCTCATTGTCTTTTCTAAAGCTCAGAAGTGGTGATGAAGATGATAAGGTAAAGTCTGCTGTCAGTTTCATGGTCCTTCTTTATAAAGAACAAAAATAAGAATAATATTTATTCTCTTTTCTACAAAAATTCCAGTGTTTCTCATAACTAGTACAATTTAACGATTAGTACTATCATTAAATTGTAGAGTTTTAGCTGACTTTTTAATTCATATATCAAATAAGTAGCAGGAACACACATTTCCCCGATGTTAATGCCTAACACTAATGATTGAGGACATATGGCATGAACGGAAGGGTAAACAAGGCATAGAAGTAAAACAATATCTTTGTATTAGTTACTTTGCTTATTGCTATAAAATACCTGATAAGGAGCAATCCACCAGAAAAAAAAAAGTTTATTGTTTATAGCTTTAAAAAAGCAGCCCATTGTGATTGGGAGAGCATGGTTGTAGAAGAATGAGTTATCCACAGTCAGGTATAGAAAGGGATGGATACTAATGTGCAGCCTGCTTTATCCCTTCTCTTCAGTATGGTGCCTAAGCCCATGGAATTGTGTCACCCATATTTAAGGCAAGCCTTTCCTCCTCAGTCAAACCTTTCTGAATACACCCAGAGAGTTACGTTTCCATGGTGATTCTGAATCCAAGCAAGCTGATGACGGGTAAAAAATTAACCATTGTAATGTGTGTTTTAGACAAGAGAAAAATCAGGACAATGAATTACTGTAATATATGTGAGGAAGGCAGAAAGTAGGGGCCATATAAGCTGTCATCTATGCCTTCAAGACAGAAAAAAGGCAGCTCTTTCAAAGATGACAGCTCTCCCCAGTGACTCCATAGTTAGTCTGTGAGTTCTGATTAGTGAACAAGAAGAGGGTTTGGAGCTGCCACAGGGAAGGTGATAAAGAGAGTAGCAGAAATCTGGAAAGAGACTAGTGGGATATGTGAACCAATAGGCTGGCACCTTAAAATTATGTCTTCCAGTGCATCTGTCATTATTCATAGGACATTCAGAGTGTGGTGCATTTGCATAAGAAGCACAACTGGCAATGAACCTTGTTGAAACACTATTCTGTTAGAAGGCTCCATGCCTTTATCTGTCAGCCTAGCTTCTAATCCTAGCTTCTAATGGTACTTCTAATAAGATTGTAAAAGATTCATTTATGTGCCTCTGTGTTGTATGAAAGATTTTTCCAATGGAAATGCCAACAGAAACACACACACACACACACACACAGAGAGAGAGAGAGAGAGAGAGAGAGAGAGAGAGAGAGACAGACAGACAGACAGACAGACAGAGACAGAGACAGAGAGACAGAGACAGAGATAGAACCAGAGACAGAGAGACAGAGACAGAGATAGAGAGACAGAGAGAGACTTATTCACTCCAGAAAGGAAACTCACCACAGACCAAGGTAATGAGCTTACCAAAGTCCAGCTTAGTTAACCAATGACTTTTTACTGGGAGAACTTATAGGTATCAAAGTGCAGAGAAAGGGGTTGCTATAGGAACAGGGGTAACTCAAATGCAGTTGCATTATCAAAAAGCCTGCCCATCATGGCTGACCTTTCTCAAAAGCTGCATTTTTGGAGTTCTTGCTTGGCTTAGAGGTAGACTCTACATGTCTGAGACATATCCTTGCAGTACTTTTGCTCGTTAGAGTTTCCACTCCCAGTAATTGCTTACTGCTTCTATAACTCTGGTGAGAGGACCTATGCGTTGTGCAAGTTTTAGCTTTCTTAGACATGTCAATCTATTTTATCCCCCGGGGTCTCATGAACCTTTTTCCATGCAAGGAATGTTTCAGTTTGGAGGAAACTGTCATACAACAGCCCATTCATCTAGATTTACAAACAACATCATTAAGTAAGATTGAGTATCTGAGCCAATATTTATGAATTATAAATGTTAATCATATTAAATATACTTTATGTCAATATGTGAAGTAATCGAATGTGATACGCTGTATGAGTGGGAACTGAGGATTTGGATGCCAAGGGAATGTTCTATTCTGGATCTGTTGTGAGCTTTCTTTCTTCCTTCCTTTCTTTCTTTCTTTCTTTCTTTCTTTCTTTCTTTCTTTCTTTTTTTAAATTTTGTGGATAATCTTCCATGTTTTCTATTATCTTTCTTTATAATATATTTGAATATATGCTGATTGACTTATTCTTGGTTATTTTATTTGTATAAGTATAATTGAATAAAAATTCACTAAGCATAGGTTTTGATATTAGCCATATAACTTCTTAGTTTGAGGTATTGTGTGCTCACATAAGGATTCTCTTAAGAGAAACAGTTAAGTGGTAATAGCTACTTAATAGTCAGTTCTAGTGAATAATGTATTCCTTACAAAACCCCATGAGGCCTCCCTCATTTTATTGTTGACAATGTCCAACACTATGCCATGTGCCAACAAATTGAATTAATTTAGGGATTCAATAAATGGACTTTCATTATAGCTTATATATTCTTCATAGTAAATTATTGATGTAATTAATATACATACCTGCTCTCTAGACTCATTTACCAGTATACAGTTATAGAGTCTATTAGTGTGGCTCTGGAAGTGTTAGAGTGATCATGTTTAAAAGCCTTGCTAAATAACCGGGAATGATGCTTTTGATTGCAGATGTTGAATGTAAAGCAAGAATTCAGAAAATATGCAGAGACCTATGTTCCACGAAGAATAAGGAAGTGATAGGAAGGCTGGGCTAATGAAGTGAGTTTGTAACCTGGCTTTGAGAAAAAAATAGATTTGAACTGATGTCATGATACTAAGCAACTTAGGTGAGTGAGAGTCTGGGCAAAGTTTAGAGCGAAAAATGACCAAGATGTGGATTATCTACCATAATTTGTTGCACTTTTTCCTTACCAGATGCAGCAATATCTATTATTATGTCACTGTCTTTTGTTTTTGGGGTAATTTTAACTTCTTTTAGGAATGTTATCCCAACTTTATCTTTATTGTAACCAGATATGAGAAGATTCCAAGCAAGGGGGATTGTCTAAAAACACTAGGGTTGTGTAAAGCAGTCAGAGGTGGACTGTGTTAGTTGGTAAACAAAACCAAAACACTTTGCACAAATTACAAAATGGCGAAACAAAAATCTCCATCAAGATACACTGCTAGTTTATATATATCTGTTGAGTGTTATGCCATCTAGTTTATTAGATTGTTTCAAATGTAGACTTCCTATAAGCTATTATCTTTAGTCATTCATTTGTTCTTCTACTGGAGATGCAAAGGCCTCAAAAAGCATGAAAATTACAAGGACCAGAGAGACTATTGAATTCAACCCTGTGTTTTTGCAAATGACAAAATTGAAGTACAAAGAAAAGAAATGATTGTCCCATGGTCATGCCACAGGAAAGTAAGAGAAATGCTGGAGTTATGAAATAAGTGCTTGTTTTCTAAAGACTCACCTGAGTGGTCTCAATGACAATATTTGTAAGTTAGTACTTTAGGAAACTGGTATGAAACACACCATACATTATACACAAGCATTAAGGTGCATTATAAGTCATATGAAAGCATTATGAAATAAAATAAAATATAAGCAAGATTGAAGTTTTGCTTTATAACACATTAGGGAAATTGGAATTAGAGACAAGGACAGAGTGTTAAAAATAAAATAAATTTATATAGTGGCAGATCAAAGTAGATTCTTCATCAGGGAGTGATGTGATTAGTATGTGTTCTAGAAGATTAGTCTGCCTGTTATACAGATATTGGCAACGAGCTACATAAAAATCAAGAAAAGTGATAACAGAGGCTTCTGAGATAATCCAGGCTTGAAGCAAAAGTGCATCACACAGGGATGGTGGAGACAGTGTTGGCTCTGGCTTACCCTTGATCAGAAACTAGATAAGGGAATAATGTAAGAAGATAAAAATAATTTTACTCAGCATTGTTCCTCACAAAGGTGATTTGAATCTTTGAAAAGTTTAAAAGGTACAGCTACCCAGTTTTCAACCTTTGTGACTGTGATTTTGTCCTGAGTGAATCCTGTAAAATGATGTTTATATAATAATAAATGAGAGAGTAATGGGAGTGCATAGGAAAGGAATGAGTTTTTAAAGCAGACTTAGGGATCCCAAAGTTTATAAAAGAAATTTTATTCCTTTTTCTTCATAAGGTTTTGAGTAAGTTAAACAAATAAAGGTCATAGGTGTTAACAAGATAAATTGTGGATACAATGAAGGTTAGAGCCACATGCATAGCTTCCTGATAGATTTGTCTGTCCATTTAGAAATGAGTTAATATTACAAACACATCCTTTGAATGTCTTTTAATGTGTATTTCATACTTTCCTCTCCTTTTTCATTATTGTCCTTAAATCCTTTCCTATCACCTGAATTGATATAAGAGTGGAGGGTTTAGTAATGATGGGGACCTTTTTCATATAACTGCACCCACATATTATTTATTTTAAGATATACATATCAGACTTCAGTTTGCATACAGAGTCCTCTGTGAGGAAGGATGGTAAAGGAGGTTAATGGTGCTCTAATGTCTAGGAAACTACCCACAAACTCATGCCTCCATATTGTATTAATTTGAACCACTGATATCTATATTCTACTATCTACTCAATATCACCATTTGTATAACAAATTGGAACCTCCATTATTTACAAGTTGTGTGTGTGTGTGTGTGTGTGTGTGTGTGTGTGTGTGTGTTCAGAAAAAAGTGTGCCATGGTGGTTATTTGGAGACCAAACCACCTCTTGGTTGACAGTCCTCATTGTTCCCTTATTCAAAACACAATTTCTAGTTTTCTTTCATGTATCTCTGTTTACACAAGAGCCTTCAGAGCATTCTAGTTTCTTTTTTTTTTCTGTGTAAAATATGCTGACAAAAGTAAGACAGTGTTGGAGTGGGTTTTTTTATGTTTATGGTTTTAAGTTTTGGTGTTGTCATTTTAGGGAAGTCAAGACAGCAGCTCAAACAGCTAGCTTATATACTGGGGCCTGTAAGATGACCCATAAGGGAAGAGCATTTGTTACACAAAGCAGAAGAGCAGCCCCAGACCTCACTGTGGAAAGGGAGAGCTAACCAAGATGTTCATGTACACTGTCTTGATCCATTACTGGAGATGACCATGGGGACAACTCAACAACACAAAAACACAAACGTGCACTATTGACTCAGCTACTATGAGCGAAAATTATGCTGGAGACTATATTCAGGAAAAAAAGAGGAGAAGATGATACTTTACTAAAAACTGGAATCCAAAGTAAGGACTTAATGGGAATTTGAGAACTAAAAATTAATCATTTTTCGAATAGCAATCATTTTTGAAGTACCCTTTTGGTTGTTCTTTGTTTTTCTTGGTAAATCGAAGAGTTTTCAAGTTTTTTTAGTAATCTCAAAGAATATACCTTTGATGGCATGATGTTCTCTAGAGAAACAGTTTTAATTACTGTTTTGTTTCTAGCAGACAGTGATAAAACATCCACTAAGCTACTCAGGACTCAGTTTTTACTTATGAAAAATAAAATTTGTATATTGAATATTTTATTTCCTGGGTATTGGATGGTAATGAGCACTATGTGTTGAATGGCCATAGACTGAAGAGGATTGAGGCTTAGAAATGATGTCCAAGTTTGAGTTGCAAACAAGAGGGTGTCATCTGCTAGGGCATGTAAATTGAAAGGTAAAGGATGCAGCAGGAGGGAGAGCATGAACGGGATAGGAGAATTGATCCCTTAGTCTGTGCATTTTAAATAGGAATTATCAGTCTTCAAACCTGATGGCTAGACAAACTGGTAATGAGAAGTAAAATAGAATAGGGAGTTGGCAGTCATTTGACATGAAGATACAGTCACATGACATTAGAGTTTTTTCATATAACATTGTACCTATATTAAACAATAAGATACCATGGCATACTTACCATTTTTAATAAATTGGGTAAATCTAATATTTTTAGTACAATAAAATAGAGTTTTTAGTAATTCACATTATCAAATGGTCAAAGTATATTACATATGTATTATGGAGTGCAGAGGAAGCCCTGGCTGACTGTGTGTTGTTGAAATGGGAAAGGTCGTTCAAGGAACCAGTACCTCAGACCTAGCCTTCTCCTGGTCCACATGCAGATTGACCTTGTTTCTAGAAAATGTCAGCTGAAGCTTTCTTCTCTAGGATGTTTATAGCCTGACATTGCTACCTTATAGAGACTCTCTACCTAGGTTATCTAAACTTGCTTCCTTGTTTATCTGTATACAATAAACATACTCCTCTGTTCATATGCATAAAATATATGTGATGCTCCAGTACATTTCCATCAGAGTGTATGGCCCACCCAATTCCAGATTTTCTTTATGTCTGTACATATGTAAGTATGTATGTATGTATGTATGTATGTATGTATGTATGTATATCATTTCTTCATGTTCCATTGCCCCAGGTCATTCCTTTTGGGACAGCTTGGTCAATTATGTAGGTCTCAGAAATGTATGAGATTTGGGAAGAATAAATCAATTTTAAAAATATGTCACACCAAATCAGTAACCTTTCTCTACTCAATGGAAAAAGAGGCTGAGAAAGAAATTAGGGAAACAACACACTTCACAATACTCATGAATAATATAAAATACCTTGGTGTGACTTTAACCACACAAGTGAAAAATCTATATGACAAGAACTTCAAGTCTCTGAAGAAAGAAATTGAAGAAGATGGAAAGATCTCCCATGCTCATGGATTGGCAGGATTAATATAGTAAAAAATGGCCATCTTGCCAAAAGCAATCTACAGATTCAATGCAATCCCCATCAAAATCCCAACTCAATTCTTCATAAAGTTAGAAATAACAATTTGCAAATTCATTTGAAATAACAAAAAAACAGGATAGCGAAAATTATTCTCAACAACAAAAGAACTTTTGGGGGAATCACCATCCCTCACTTCAAGCTGTATTACAGAGCAATATTGATAAAAACTACATGGTATTGTACAGAGACAGGTAAGTAGGTCAATAGAATAGAATTGAAGACCCAGAAATGAACCCACACACCTATGGTCACTTTTATCTTTGACAAAGGAGCTGAAACCATCCAACAGAAAAAAGATAGCATTTTCAACAAGTGGTGCTGGTTCAATTGGAGGTCAGCATGTAGAAGAATGCAAATCGATCCACCCATCTTAAAGTTTTTAACCCAGAAATGTTCTTGTGCAAAAGAAGAACAGAGACAAAAAATGGAACAGTGAATGAAGGAAAGCCCAACCAGGGACTGCCCCACCTGGGGATCTATCATGTCTGCAGATACCGAATCCAATATTTTTGCTGTGGTCAAGAACCACTTGCTCACAGGAAACTAGTATAGAGTTTTCTAAGGAAGTCTGGCCAACAACTGACCAATGCAGATGTAGATGCTTGGAGCTAACCATCAGACTAAACTCAGGGAACCTAGTTGGGGAGCTGACAGAAGGACTGGGGGGAGTGGAGGGAGATTGCACTCACTGATAATTGGATATTAGCCCAAAAGCTTGGAATTGCTAATATGCAATTCACAGACCACATGAAACTCAAGAAGATGGAAGTGTGGGTGCTTCAGTCCTTCTTAGGATGGGGAACAAAATACTCACAGGAGGAGAAGGTGGGAGGGACTTGGGAAGAAGAGAGGAGGGGGAGAGGGAAAATGATGGGCAAGATCAGGTATAGGAGAAGACAGTGATGGTATACAGAGGGTTAGGAAGTTGAACAGAGTTATGTAGCACTGGGGGATGGGGAACTGAGGTAGTTACCAGCAAGACCCAGAGGCCAGGAAAGCAAGAAGCTCCCAGGACACAACAGGAATGGGATTAGCTGAAAGGCCAACAAAGGGGAGGGAGAGCCTATACAGTCCATATCCAGAGGTTAGGCGAGGCCTCACTCATCTCCAAATTTTTAACCAGAATTTTTCCTGCCTTAGGGAAATATGGAGACAAAGTATGGAACATAGACTGAAGGAAAGGCCATCCAGAGACTGCCGCATCTGGGGATCCATCCCATGTACAGACAACAAACCCAGACACTATTGCTGATGCCAAGAAGGGCTTGATGACAAGAGTCTGATATAGCTATCTTCTGAGAGACTCTACAAGAGCCTGACAAATACAGAGGCAGATGCTTACAACCAATCATTGGACTGAGCATGGGGTCCCTAATGGAGGAGTTAGAGAAAGGACTGAATGAGCTGAAGGGATTTGGAACCCTGTAGGAAGAAAAACAACATCAACCATTTAGACATCTCAGAGCTCCAGCCACATGTGTAGTAGAGGATGGCCTTGTTGGGCATCATTGAAAGAGAGGCCCTTGGTCCTGTGAAGGCTCGATACACCAGTGTAAGGGAATGCTAGGGTGGTGAGGTGGGAGTCAATGGGTGGGTGGGGGAAAAGGATAGGGGTTTCCGGATGTGAAACTGGGAAAGAGGATAACATTTGAAATGTAAATAAATAAAATATCCAATAAAAAATAGTCATACAACTTTTTTTTTATAGATTTTTGAGACATGTAGTCCAATCTGGCTTCAAACATGATATGTAGTTGAGACTAGGTTTGAATTCCTAATCCTCCTTCTTCTGAGTCCAAAGAGCTGGGAATAAAGGCACATAGTGTAGAGAGCGGTGCGGCGAAACAAAGATGGCGCCGACATCCAGCCTTGTCTGGATATAAACGACTTACTGCGCATGTGCAGGCTTGTCCCCTTGCTAGGGCTCCCTCTAGTGGTGAACAGCGGTACTGCACATGTGTGGTTTATGCACCAGGTGTTAGTTGACCATTAATATGCTAATGAGGTGATTCATTCTCCGCCAATCCCTGGAGGACAAGTAGTGGGGTGATCCAAGCCCCATCAATCCCTGAGAGATAATTAGCATACTGTTGTGTATATAAGTTGAGTGACTTTGCTGCTCGAAGTCCCTGTTCAAGAGAGCTGTAACACTAAGAAGAGCTGTAACACTAAGAAGAACTGTAACACAGTAAAGGCTTGCTCGCAGAAGAATCCTGTTGCCGCGCATCGTTCTTGCTGGCGGGACATTGGGCGCGCGACAAGTGGTGCCGAAACCCGGAAACCAACATCGCCAGTGCCGAGGGGACCCTTCAGTGTGCTGAAGAGGATTCACAACTGCGAGAAGGTAAATTAAAAGGCAAGCTCCAAGAGGCATGCCCCTTTTTGGATTTAGTCTTGCCGTGGAGGGATTGTTGCTCTTTTTTATAGTGACTGTTGTCTTCTTACTAGTTGTGTTAAAATGTGAGGACATAGTCAAGGCAGGACAGAACATTCAAGAGAGAATGTCAGAAACGGAGCAGAGTGAGAAATTAGGAGCGCGCAAAAAAGGAAAAGGTTACTAAAACAAAAGTGAAAGAGATACAAAAGGCGGAAGAAATGCTGCTGGAGGAAAAAATAAGTGTGCCCTAGAGGATGAAGTACAAGTCATCCGGAGAGGATACTTTGTATCCATTAAAAGAATCAGAAGCCTTAGAACTGACTGGTAGTGACTCTGAGCAAGAGTTGTCAGAGTGGGAGGAAGAGGAATTAGAGGAAGAGGCAGCCATATATGAGGAAGAAAGATATGGGCCTAGGTGGAGAGCCACTGTGAAGAAACCTAAAGTTATGGATCCTTTGTGGGCAAGGCTGGTAATTTTGTTTCTTTTTTTCTTTGTGTGGGATAGAGAAGCCACAGACAGCAAGCTTAAGCCCGGACCAAAACCTCTTTGGCAAATGGTCCCTGCCTGCTTAGAGGATAAACAATGTGAGGAAGCTGTTAGGACAGGTCAGAGGGTCCTTGCAGAGCAACAAGAAAGTATGTCAGAGGGAGAAAAGGTCTCGAAAGAAAAAAAGAAAAGAAAAGGAGATAAAAGGAACAGAGAGAAGGTAGAGATAAAAAATGGGGTCAGTGCAGCTTTTGTTGTGGCTCAAGTTGAGGCTATTGCTAGGTATGTGATTAGGCTCTGGAAACTTCACAGAGTCATACTGATCAGATTTGATAGAGGTAGACCGCCTGAAAATTTATTCAGGAGAATCAAACAAAAAGATAAACTTGAGTGTGCCTACTTGGATTCCTAGTCTCAAGGAGATTTAGCAAGTGACAAGGTGCTTCTCTTAAAAAAGCAGTTTCAATCGGCCCTTGGAGCCTTGCACCTGTAGCTAAGATATGTGTAGCCACTTCAATTTTGTTTTCTGATTGGTTTTAAATGTATAAATATTCTGTACATGCCTTGGTTATGGACTATTGGCTTTTAAGTTATTGGATATGGTTTAAAAAATGTAACATTGATAACAGAAAGTTGACATAAAACTGGTAAAATTTAAAATATGCTCATGTTTCTGTTGATACCTGTTCCGGTATTATACACGCTACTCTGATGACTGGTGAAAAGGCTCATAATGCCATTAGCCATTGCTTAGAGGCATGGGCAGCCTGGGGAAAGCCTGATAGTCTCAAGACAGACAACAGGCCTGCCTACACTGCAAAGTCCTTTCAGGCATTTTGCCAGACAATGCAGGTCAAACATACTACAAGATTACCATACAATCCCCAAGGTCAAGGAATTGTGGAAAGAGTACATCGTACCTTAAAAGATCTTATACAAAAACAAAAAGAGGGAATTGCCAGTGGCCAAACACCAAAAGGACAACTTTCTTTGGCTCTTTTTACTCTAAATTTCTTAATTTTGGATGCGCATGGCCGCTCTGCTGTGGATTGCCATGCTGCTACTACACCTATAACTAATGCAGAAGTAAAGTGGAAGGATGTCTTAACTGATGAATGGTGTGGCCCAGATCCCGTGATTTCGAGATCTAGGGGAGCGATTTGTGTTTTTCCGCAGAATCAAGAAAATCCAATTTGGGTACCTGAGCGTTTGACTCGAAGATTGTCTTCTGCTCTTCCTGAAGATGAGACTACGAACCCTACTATTACTACTGGAAATGGTAATACAGGTTAATTTGCTCACCCTGTGGGCTATTGCCAGATCCTGGCCAGTACCCATGTCAGTTCATAGCAATTCTACTGTTTTGAGAATAAGACTGGCAAACATAATCTCTGGCCTTGGTTTCTATGGGTGCTGTCCAATGAGCAAGGGGCATATACATCCCTGACCCCCTTTGCTAGGTTGATGGGAGAGAACTTCGTGCTGTATAATGTTTCAGTTACCAGAAAAAGGTGATACCAGGTTGATCAATATTCAATATAATAACCTCTTGGTAAATAATACTGCCACTAGTACTTCAGTATGTGCTAGATCACCTTTTTTCTGATAAGCACTAATGTAAGCAGTGGTGCTTTAAATTGTAATAGCTCTGATGTGGTCTGCTATTTAGCTGAATGCTGGGATGGCACCAATGACACCACAGTGATGGTTAAGATTCCCTCCTTTGTGCCAATCCCAGTGGAGGCAAACCCAGATAGCTTTCCTATTCTTAATTTGCTGAGAGCCAAAAGAGATTTTGGAATTATGGCAGCCATAATTTCAGCCATTGTGCTGTCTGCTGCCACAGCTACCACAGCTGCAATCACTATGACCAATCAAATACAGACGGCTGAGACTGTCAATCAGAACTGCAGTGGCGCTAGAGATACAAGAAGAATTTAATACCCATTTGGCATCTGGCCTTTTATTAGCCAATCAAAGGATAGATTTAGTTCAAGAACAATTGAAGCACTGTATCATATGACACAGCTATCTTGTGTTTCCTCCCTTCGAGGTTTAGGCATTATTCTTTTGCGAGCTAACTTTTCTCAGAATTTTCAACAGAACAAAGAAATCTCGAATTATCTGAAAGGAAACTGGTCCATGAAAGCAGAGTAACTATCAAGACAATTGCTGATGCAGATTGCTGTCCTCAACAGCACTAGACTGGACCCCATCACAGTTGAAGACTTTACCTCATGGATTACCAATGCTTTCTCCCTTGTTAAGGAGTGGGTGGGCATGTTTGTCCCGGGGATCTATTGTCCTCCTGGGATTCGGAGTAGGTCTCTGGCTTATTGGCCGTTTAAAAAGAGAACATGCCAGACACAAAGTGGTTGTTTACCAGGCTATGACCACCATTAAAAAAGGTGCTTCTCCCAACATATGGCTGGCCTCTTTGAAAGATCAAGAGTTCGCCCTAGATCATTTCTGTCACAGTCATGTGGGGTCATTGTATCCAGGGACGGGCAACTTTCCTCGAACTCGGACCAACCTAAGACACGGGGCCCGGTGGCGATAGGGTAACTCTTTGATGGGTAAGGCCGAGTTTGGATGAGAACGACCTAAGACAGGAGCAATGACAAGATTGACGTGACACCCAGATCTAGACCAGTCATTTTATTAAACAAAAAAGGGGGAGATGTAGAGAGCGGTGCGGCGAAACAAAGATGGCGCCGACATCCAGCCTTGTCTGGATATAAATGACTTACTGCGCATGTGCAGGCTTGTCCCCTTGCTAGGGCTCTCTCTAGTGGTGAACAGCGGTACTGCACATGTGCGGTTTATGCACCAGGTGTTAGTTGACCGTTAATATGCTAATAAGGTGATTCATTCTCCGCCAATCCTGGAGGACAAGTAGTGGGGTGATCCAAGCCCCACCAATCCCTGAGAGATAATTAGCATACTGTTGTGTATATAAGTCGAGCGACTTTGCTGCTCGAAGTCCCTGTTCAAGAGAGCTGTAACACTAAGAAGAGCTGTAACACTAAGAAGAGCTGTAACACAGTAAAGGCTTGTTCGCAGAAGAATCCTGTTGCCGCGCGTCGTTCTTGCTGGCGGGACATTAGGTGTGCGACAACATAGCACCACTCTTAGGCCAAAAAAGAAAATCTCATTATCAAAGACATAATCATACTATATTGCTCCCATATAAAAAATAAAACAATTTATACCGGTTAAGTCACTGTCTTCTACTTTTTAAAGCTTTCTTCAAACATATGGGATGCATAGATGTGTGAATATATGAATGTGTGGATTACACTTTAAAAGAACAGGGGATTTTATAGGGAACAGTATTAGCACAGAACACCCCAAGGCCAACTTGTCAGCATAAAGGAGAATTATTTATCCCCAAAAGGACAAAGGGTGGAGAATAAGAGACAAAGACAGGAGATAAAGGGCAAGGGAGAAGGAGGAAAGGAACAAGGCAAAGTGATTTTGTCTTAGGGGCAGAGGGGTAGGGGACTGTGGTGGGATAGAGGGAGACCACAAAGGACTACCCCTATATTTAAGAACAGATGTGGCCCATAGACAAATGGCAGTTTATTAAGGTAAAAGGGGAAACCCCGTGCTGGGATGCGATCTTTAATTTTAATTTAGCGTGTTAGTTAAGTCCGAGGGGGCTTTTGATTGCTGCACTTCAGTACTTTGGAAGGTGGACTTTTGTAGGCAGTCAGGAGGAGGAAGTGGCCAAATAAGGGAATAGACCTTAGTGGCTAGCTTTTGGAATGTAATCTAACAGTTCTTAGCAAGGGGAAGGGAATGGGGAAGAAGGACAAGGCATGCCAGAGCCATGCTTGCCATTTGACGACTGGTAGAGTCCCTTCAGTTTTGAGACATAGCAATGGAAAAATGTTTTAAATAAGTCCATTGAGGTAACTCAGTGAGTAAGGACACTTGCTACCATACCTGATGTCCCTGATGTCTCTTCAATCCCTACATGTTGATCGGAAAGAAATGACTCGCTCATATATCTCTGCTCTCTACACATACATACATGTATCATGGTTTCTCTCTCTCTCTCTCTCTCTCTCTCTCTCTCTCTCTTCCCATTCTAAGTAAATAAATTAACAAAACATCTTAAAAGAAGGTACAATAAGTGGAAATAATTATACACTCTTATGTGATCAATTAATTTAGGTAGAAGATAAGATTACTGGAATGATCTGGACTGTTGCTAACTCAAAGGGATATTTGTAGGGGAAGTTTCCAGAAGCATATGACTTAACAGCAGGTGCTAGCTTACAAGGAAAAGACTTGATATATCTATTGAAGTCGCATATTTATCACAATTGATGTATCTTCAGCTCTTTTCTTTCAGTCATTCGCTGTGTGTAAGATTGAGTGCTTTTAATTTCTTGAGCATATTGACCATAAATAGTGTGTGAACTTGATGAGATGTTAGTCGAAGGCCTATAATCCCAAATTGGAAACTGTGCTGATCTGGCATACTGTGTAAGAAGTTCTCATCTCTCTACTATTATCAAAATCCTGACAAGCTTTTAAATAATTGTTAAAATTAACTATGACACTTGCTTTAGTATACACATTGCCTTACAATTTACAATGTGTTTGCTATGCTAAAAGATTGATTTCAGATAGGCTGGGGAAAAATTGTCATTCTGTTTTATGGAACTAAAGGAAGATTCCACCAGACATATTCAGTTAAAATGAAGCAAAAACCACAGTGTTTGAGAATGGTAATCCCTTGTGTTATCTGGATTTATTGATCAAAATAAAATCAGTGTTCCATTTCAAGTCAGCCTGTAGAAGCATACTTTTTTCCCCCACCAGTTCAAATGTTTGAAAGGCTTCCCACTGTACTGCCCCCACTTTCTTTAAGCATTTAAGCTCTTGCAGAATTAGGTACTAACTGGGAGATTACTGAGTTGGTTTCTATAAAGTAAAGATGAAAAACGAGCCAATAAATTAAAGATGCAAGGCAGGGCAACTATTAAAAGGAACTCTTGAGAACCTGGAGTCATGAAGTAGCTTCCATTTCACCCAATAGGTCAGATCTGAAAATTTGTAATTTTACATTCGTTTCTCATAGCAGGGGAGAATGTAGAAAACTCTCAGATGGGCTTTAAAACATTTCCATTTTGAAATGAAATTTTATAAATAATATGATGAGTATTAAAAATAACTTTTAAAATAATTTTTTACTGTGTGTCTGTGTGGATGTCGTGTGTGTAGATCAAAGAATTACTTGCCAAATTGTTATGCTCTCATCCTAGGTCATCAGACTTGGTGACAAACACTGAACCATTTCCCTGGAACAAGGTACTTAGATTCAGTTAAATAGGAGAGAAACATCAAGGAAATAAAATAAGGACCATCTATTTTAGATAGCTATTGCTTTTAACAACTCCACAATGAGTGTCTAAAAAGACTGCTTTGACATTTCACCTCTAAATTATATGACTTAAGAATCAGAGGAAACTTGTGTAGATATGAAGTATAGTTTTTCCATAAAACAGATGTTTATTTTGTATTAAAAATACCACTGTACTTGTTTTACACCATTTGTATACATGTGGTAGTATTACTGCTAAACTGTAAAATTCAGGAATTAAAATGTGACCCTATTTAAAAAAAAAGAATCAGAGGAAGCTTGGTTGTATTGGATGTCTGCACTGATGAAAGAGATGGCTTGGAAGAATTCAGCTGACAGATGTAAGGGTTTGGAAGGTTTCATTTACATTTACACTTCTAAACCCCTGATGTGGATGGCTGAAAGGTCACCTCTGGCATTTATACCTTTTTCAAAGAACTATGAATAATATGTATTAATCTTTTGTTTGTGATGTAATTTAGTTGGACAGAAATTCACTATGTAGCTCACGCCTTGAGTCCATGACAATCCTCCTGACTTAGCCTTCCTAATGGTGGGATGAGAGGAGTGAAGAGCCATACCCAGGTGAATTTGCTTTAACACAGCAAAAACAGGCCCCTCAGGAGGTCAATGCAATTGGATGTTCAAGTTATTGAGAGAAAATATTTGTGAAGGATTAAAAACCAAGTAAGTCAGAGTGACCTCCCACCACCTTGGAGTTTAACATGCATGCACAGAAAGAGTTGGGGAAGACTTGGATAGAAAAATATCAAAAGTTCTGTGAGATTCTGACAAGTCTCAGCTCTGTGGAGAACATGACCCTTCAAGATAGAAATAAGTGCTGATTCATTGTCTGAGAGCAGGAAGACAATGAATCAAAAAGGCAGCAAGTAGAGTTGTCAATCAGCTCTGTGTTTGACAGTATTTCCCACTGAATCTCTGTGCAAATGAGACACTTCCATGGCATTCCACGAGGTAAGGAATACATAAACAAAATATGGAAGATAAAGGCAATAATAAGAAGAATTAAATTCATGAGTAAATAACAGTCTAGAAAAAGAGCGAATCCAGGAGTTAAACTCACTCTCTTCTTGACCTAAGAGAAAATCTGTAGACTGGCAACAAGCACTCAAGTTGTGAGCAGGCCAATCTTATGGGATATTTCTGTCTTAATACCCAGCCTTCTCAATTTTGTCATTTCACAGGATATTGGCCTGGGCCAGAGCTGTTGGGATGATTAGGGAATAGTGTTGTCGAGGCAATATGGAAATAAATGTGAGGAAAATACTACTGAACACAAGCCACATAGACCATGCTAAGCACCATTATGCAAAATCACTAAGGCCAGAACAATTCTATTTGACTTATAAATTATTTATGCCCTGAGGAAACGTGAAAATAAAGTTTCTTGGCAGCAGGATGCTAATTTTCTTGCTTTGCTTTTCAACTGGAACTGGTCTAAATGACTTCCGGGACCTCCTTTTACCTTCCACTTTTGAGTGCTTTTTTCATTTCTTCTCCATCATCAAAGGAAGCATGCCAGTTGTGACCAACATTGATTGTCTTTTGCTGCCCTCATTGTAATGCACTTCAATGTCTATGCTCACAAAGAGGAAACAAATAAGAATGCACACTTAGTACTTGTCCCAAGACAAAAAGTTGTTATGGTTAAATCTTGAGGCTACAGTGCATTAGGCTCACCTGAACAGCCTGTGGACATCAGGGCTTTTAGCCCCAGGGATTCTGACTCAGTAGACTGGAGGCTTAAATTTCCTAATTTTAAGAAAACTTTACAGGTATGCCTGGTACACAAGAAAACTTCCAAATAATAGATGTCAAAATTAGGTAAGAATAGTTTTAAGGGTAATTACTCAATTTCTTGTTAATAGCCAATATATTGTTATAAGTTAATTATGGGCCTATCTGTTTTCAAATGATTCCTTTGAAAAATACATCATGAATAACTGTTCCATACTTGGAGCTCTTTTAGAAGATGGAGCCATTCCCAAAGAATAAAATATGTCTTTCCGGGGTTGGGGATTTAGCTCAGTGGTAGAGCGCTTGCCTAGGAAGCGCAAGGCCCTGGGTTTGGTCCCCAGCTCCGGAAAAAAAAATATGTCTTTCCCCTAAGAGACCAGAGTTTGTGATGGCAATAGGCAAAACATGCAGTGCAAATGTGTCATAAGCAGAAAGTTTACAAAGGGAAATGGTATGGCATGAGGCCATGAATAGAGTCTTACATGAAGACATGTACAAGCTGGATTTTTGAGGATTCATTGCTAAATGCTAAATATTTTAGTGTAGGTTGATGTCTATATGCAGACGAGGGCTGGCACAAGTTAGGTCAAGGCCATGATTGGACAGTAAAAAATAAGGCAGGGACAAAGCTTTTGTAAGGTGAGAGAGAAGGGGAAGGAGAAGGAGAATTAAGACTGAGATGGAGAAGATCTGGGTGGTCTTGTATGACCCTAGGTAGTTATGCATATTTCTTAAGGGATGGATTTCTATAGGTCAATTTATCTTATCTAGGTGGGTGGTTTATAACCTTATCAATTGGTTGGGAGTTCATTGTTTGGATGTATTGTGAATTGAGAATTTAACATATAAATCTGATTGTTGGGTTGCAGTTTGTTGAGTCTTGATTTAATTGGGTAGCTGGAACCAGAGAGTTCATGACTAGTATAGAGCTGCCAGGAGAGATACTAACCAGAGATAAATTATGGTTAGTTCCATATGGCCCACGAGTGCTGGAAATGACTCTAGGAATCAGCATGGCAAGGTGCCATGCTGGAAGAGCTCATGGACTGTCTGGGTCAGAGAGTACTTGGGGGCAGTGTGGAGCCATTGAAATAAAAGTACCCTGCAGTGCCATACAGCCGCACCAGTGCTGAGGCTAGTGGGGGATAAAAGTTTATCCATTTTGTTAATATTTGCTGCAACATATTAGAACACCAATAATAATTTAGAAAGAAGTTCTGGTTTGTATTTATATAAAATGGGGGTGAACATGAGTAACTGAAAGCAAACATATTGAATGAGTCTCAGAGGCAGGTAATGAACACACTACGAAGGGTCTTATGTTCCTCACTAAATATCCTAGTGTTTTTACTTCTACCTTCAGTAGTTTTTAAATCGAATTACTGGTCCAAAGAGTTCTCTAGAATAAACTGTCAATGGGTTACATGTTCACACAGTTGAAGAGTTTTCATCTGACTTTATGACGGGAGTTTTTATTGTAAGAACCTTTCTTCCAGGCAATGCAGCTTTGTGTTTTAGACTAACTGCTCCTGTTTGTGACAGTTCAATAACTTGTGCTAGATGAGGAAAAGCCATACCAGAGTGACAGAAATGCATTTGGAACAGTGGCCCTAGAATGCCATCAAGATGATTGGATTTTGAGATTGTTTACATTAAGAAAATAAGATGATGGATAACTTTCTCAGGCATCTGGCAATAGTGAGCGATTCTCTCTCTCTCTCTCTCTCTCTCTCTCTCTCTCTCTCTCTGTGTGTGTATGTGCATGTGTGTGTGCGTGTTTGCACACATGTGTGGTGTATGTGTGTATAAAGTGGTATCTGCTTATGCTTTCATGCATGAATACCAATTGTCAATGTTCAGTGCCTTCCTCTATCTGTCTCCATAGTTTTTGAGACAGGGTCTCTCACTGAGCTTACACCTTACAGATTTGACTGAGTGGCTGGCCAGTGACATCACCGGATTATCTCATCTGTCCACAATTCCATCGTAGTTAAGTTATGGCTGTTTGCAATCAGGTTCAGCTTTTATGCAGGCATCGTATACAAATCTTTAGGTTTGCATGGAAAATGTTTTTCCCACCAGGTCATCTCCATGGCCACCCTCCTCCATGGGATATTTTATTGTTTGTATGGAATGTGACGAGATGCAACAGGACACGTAAGAGGATCCCACAAAAGGGGAGGGCAGAGAACTTTGCTGAGCTTGGCAAAAAATGGACACAGTTGTACATGGGTCAGGAGTTCATGGCATGCAGCAGTGGAGAACAGACAACCATCAGGCATGAAGCCTTTACTATATCAATCTTTTTGTCTTGCTGACAGAATCATGCAGTTGTGCCTTTACCCTCCTCTGCAGTTCTGTGAAGGGGAGACTCTTGAGGAACTTGCAACAGGAATGATGGTGGTGTGCTGTTTGCTGGCTCAGGCTCATGCTTAGTTAGTTTCTTTGTATAGCCCAGGACCACTTGCCCAGGACCACTCACAGTGTGCTGGGTTTTCCTACATTAATTAATAATGAAGACAGTTCTTCACAATTCTAAGACAATTACTTAGATGAAACTCTTTTTCAGGCAACTCTAGGGGATATGTCAAGTTGACAGTTGATACTAATCAGGGCACTGTTTTTTTAAAAGTGAGATACCATTCACACTCGCCTCGTTCCCAGCATCTCATCTCTCCCATTCTCAACTTGATGCGTTGAGCATTTCTAGGTAGCATGGCACTAACCAGCAGCCAGTGCTGCAGCTGCTTCAGAGATCTCGATGCCTGAATGAGCAAATGGATTTAGAGCACTTTTGTGTCAGGTTTGCCTTATCTTGGTGAAATCTGTAACTCCCTTGGCTTACACTTACATAAACATCATAGAAGAATTATTGTTTCCTTGACAGTTAGAATTGAGTTTGTAATATAAACACTGTTCTAGTCTTAGGGCTATCTATGATGGGAGACACATTTGGATCTTTATACTGCTGTATCTAGAAAGTCTCAAATGCTTTAAAAGTAAAACACTTTATTAATTATTATCTATTTCTTTATATTCTTGTTTACGGTGAAAATTAGTTTTATATAGTAACAAAGACCAATTTTTTCCACGTTTTTCCTCAGAATGTACAAATAAATATTTTAAAAATGATTGTAATGGTGATGAAGCCAGGTTGGTGTGCTAATGACATTTATCCCTGAAACTGCAAATTTAGAAAATTTTTAAGAGATCCTGCATATGTTCAGGGTAACTTTGAAAATAAATTTTTTTGAACTGCTTCCACTTAACCAGACTGAATTTCTCTTAAAGAACTTAGTGGGCCAGGAACAGCTGAATACCTGTAGAGAGGAAAAACTACACGCCCGAAAGCAGAACACTTTGTCCCCATAACGGGCTGAAAGAAAACAGGAAAACAGGTCTACAGCACTCCTGACACAGGCTTATAGGACAGTCTAGCCACTGTCAGAAATAGCAGAACAAAGTAACACTAGAGATAATCTGATGGCAAGAGGCAAGCACAGGAACCCAAGCAACAGAAACCAAGACTACATGGCATCATCGGAGCCCAATTCTCCCACCAAAACAAACATGGAATATCCAAACACACCAGAAAAGCAAGATCTAGTTTCAAAATCATGTTTGATCATGATGCTGGAGGACTTCAAGAAAGATGTGAAGAACTCCCTTAGAGAACAAGTAGAAGCCTACAGAGAGGAATCACAAAAATCCCTGAAAGAATTCCAGGAAAACACAATCAAACAGTTGAAGGAATTAAAAATGGAAATAGAAGCTATCAAGAAAGAACACATGGAAACAACTCTGGATATAGAAAACCAAAAGAAGAGACAAGGAGCTGTAGATACAAGCTTCACCAACAGAATACAAGAGATGGAAGAGAGAATCTCAGGAGCAGAAGATTCCATAGAAATCATTGACTCAACTGTCAAAGATAATGTAAAGCAGAAAAAGCTACTGGTCCAAAACATACAGGAAATGCAGGACTCAATGAGAAGATCAAACCTAAGGATAATAGGTATAGAAGAGAGTGAAGACTCCCAGCTCAAAGGACCAGTAAATATCTTCAACAAAATCATAGAAGAAAACTTCCCTAACCTAAAAAAAGAGATACCCATAGGCATAGAAGAAGCCTACAGAACTCCAAATAGATTGGACCAGAAAGGAAACACCTCCCGTCACATAATAGTCAAAACACCAAACGCACAAAATAAAGAAAGAATATTAAAAGCAGTAAGGGAAAAAGGTCAAGTAACATGTAAAGGCAGACCTATCAGAATCACACCAGACTTTTCGCCAGAAACTATGAAGGCCAGAAGATCCTGGACAGATGTCAGACAGACCCTAAGAGAACACAAATGCCAGTCCAGGTTACTGTATCCTGCAAAACTCTCAATTAACATAGATGGAGAAACCAAGATATTCCATGACAAAACCAAATTTACACAATATCTTTCTACAAATCCAGCACTACAAAGGATAATAAATGGTAAAGCCCAACTTAAGGAGGCAAGCTATACCCTAGAAGAAGCAAGAAACTAATCATCTTGGCAACAAAACAAAGGGAAGAAAAGCACACAAACATAACCTCACATCCAAATATGAATGTAACAGGAAGCAATAATCACTATTCCTTAATATATCTCAACATCAATGGCCTCAATTCCCCAATAAAGAGACATAGATTAACAAACTGGATATGCAACGAGGACCCTGCATTCTGCTGCCTACAGCAAACATACCTCAGAGAAAAAGACAGACACTACCTCAGAGTAAAATGCTGGAAAACAACTTTCCAAGCAAATGGTCGGAAGAAGCAAGCTGGAGTAGCCATTCTAATATCAAATAAAATCAATTTTCAACTAAAAGTCATCAAAAAAGATAAGGAAGGACACTTCATATTCATCAAAGGAAAAATCCACCAAGATGAACTCTCAATCCTAAATATCAATGCCCCAAATAAAAGGGCACCTACATACATAAAAGAAACCTTACTAAAGCTCAAAACACACATTGCACCTCACACAATAATAGTAGGAGATTTCAACACCCCACTCTCATCAATGGACAGATCATGGAAACAGAAATTAAACAGAGACGTAGACAGACTAAGAGAAGTCATGAGCCAAATGGACTTAAACATATATTTATAGAACATTCTATCCTAAAGCAAAAGGATATACCTTCTTCTCAGCTCCTCATGGTACTTTCTCCAAAATTGACCATATAATTGGTCAAAAAACGGGCCTCAACAGGTACAGAAAGATAGAAATAATCCGATGCGTGCTATCGGACCACCACAGCCTAAAACTGGTCTTCAATAACAATAAGGGAAGAATGCCCACATATATGTGGAAATTGAACAATGCTCTACTCAATGATAACCTTGTCAAGGAAGAAATAAAGAAAGAAATTAAAGACTTTTTAGAATTTAATGAAAATGAAGGTACAACATACCCAAACTTATGGGACACAATGAAAGCTGTGCTAAGAGGAAAACTCATAGCGCTGAGTGCCTGCAGAAAGAAACAGGAAAGAGCATATGTCACCTACTTGACAAGACACCTAAAAGCTCTAGAACAAAAAGAAGCAAATACACCCAGGAGGAGTAGAAGGGAGGAAATAATCAAACTCAGAGCTGAAATCAACCAAGTAGAAACAAAAAGGACCATAGAAAGAATCAACAGAACCAAAAGTTGGTTCTTTGAGAAAATCAACAAGATAGATAAACCCCTAGCCAGACTAACGAGAGGACACAGAGAGTGCGTCCAAATTAACAAAATCAGAAATGAAAAGGGAGACATAACTACAGATTCAGAGGAAATTCAAAAAATCATCAGATCTTACTATAAAAGCCTATATTCAATAAAACTTGAAAATCTTTAGGAAATGGACAATTTCCTAGACAGATACCAGGTATCGAAGTTAAATCAGGAACAGATAAACCAGTTAAACAACCCCATAACTCCTAGGGAAATAGAAGCAGTCATTAAAGGTCTCCCAACCAGAAAGAGCCCAGGTCCAGATGGGTTTAGTGCAGAATTCTATCAGACCTTCATAGAAGACCTCATACCAATATTATCCAAACTATTCCACAAAATTGAAACAGATGGATCACTACCGAATACCTTCTATGAAGCCACAATTACTCTTATACCTAAACCACACAAAGACCCAACAAAGAAAGAGAACTTCAGACCAATTTCCCTTATGAATATCGACGCAAAAATACTCAATAAAATTCTGGCAAACCGAATCCAAGAGCACATCAAAACAATCATCCACCATGATCAAGTAGGCTTCATCCCAGGCATGCAGGGATGGTTTAATATACGGAAAACCATCAACGTGATCCATTATATAAACAAACTGAAAGAACAAAACCACATGATCATTTCATTAGACGCTGAGAAAGCATTTGACAAAATTCAGCACCCCTTCATGATAAAAGTCCTGGAAAGAATAGGAATTCAAGGCCCATACCTAAACATAGTAAAAGCCATATACAGCAAACCAGTTGCTAACATTAAACTAAATGGAGAGAAACTTGAAGCAATCCCACTAAAATCAGGGACTAGACAAGGCTGCCCACTCTCTCCCTACTTATTCAATATAGTTCTTGAAGTTCTAGCCAGAGCAATCAGACAACAAAAGGAGGTCAAGGGGATACAGATCGGAAAAGAAGAAGTCAAAGTATCACTATTTGCACATAACATGATAGTATATTTAAGTGATCCCAAAAGTTCCACCAGAGAACTACTAAAGCTGATAAACAACTTCAGCAAAGTGGCTGGGTATAAAATTAACTCAAATAAATCAGTAGCCTTCCTCTACACAAAAGAGAAACAAGCCGAGAAAGAAATTAGGGAAACGACACCCTTCATAATAGACCCAAATAATATAAAGTACCTCGGTGTGACTTTAACCAAGCAAGTAAAAGATTTGTACAATAAGAACTTCAAGACACTGGAGAAAGAAATTAAAGAAGACCTCAGAAGATGGAAATATCTCCCATGCTCATGGATTGGCAGGATTAATATAGTAAAAATGGCCATTTTACCAAAAGCGATCTACAGATTCAATGCAATCCCCATCAAAATACCAATCCAATTCTTCAAAGAGTTAGACAGAACAATTTGCAAATTCATCTGGAATAACAAAAAACCCAGGATAGCTAAAACTATCCTCAACAATAAAAGGACTTCAGGGGGAATCACTATCCCCGAACTCAAGCAGTATTACAGAGCAATAGTGATAAAAACTACATGGTATTGGTACAGAGACAGACAGATAGACCAATGGAATAGAATTGAAGACCCAGAAATGAACCCACACATCTATGGTCACTTGATTTTTGACAAAGGAGCCAAAACCATCCATTGGAAAAAAGATAGCATTTCAGCAAATGGTGCTGGTTCAACTTTAGGTCAACATATAGAAGAATGCAGATCGATCCATGCTTATCACCCTGTACAAAGCTTAAGTCCAAGTGGATCAAGGACCTCCACATCAAACTAGACACATTCATACTAATAGAAGAAAAACTAGGGAAGCATCTGGAACACATGGGCACTGGAAAAAATTTCCTGAACAAAACACCAATGGTTTATGCTCTAAGATCAAGAATCGACAAATGGGATCTCATAAAACTGCAAAGCTTCTGTAAGGCAAAGGACACTGTGGTTAGGACAAAACGGCAACCAACAGATTGGGAAAAGATCTTCACCAATCCTACAACAGATAGAGGCCTTATATCCAAAATATACAAAGAACTCAAGAAGTTAGACCGCAGGGAGACAAATAACCCTATTAAAAAATAGGGTTCAGAGCTAAACAAAGAATTCACAGCTGAGGAATGCCGAATGGCTGAGAAACACCTAAAGAAATGTTCAACATCTTTAGTCATAAGGGAAATGCAAATCAAAACAACCCTGAGATTTCACCTCACACCAGTGAGAATGGCTATGATCAAAAACTCAGGGGACAACAGATGCTGGCGAGGATGTGGAGAAAGAGGAACACTCCTCCATTGTTGGTGGGATTGCAAACTGGTACAACCATTCTGGAAATCAGTCTGGAGGATCCTCAGAAAATTGGACATTGAACTGCCTGAGGATCCAGCTATACCTCTCTTGGGCATATACCCAAAAGATGCCCCAACATATAAAAAAGACACGTGCTCCACTATGTTCATCGCAGCCTTATTTATAATAGCCAGAAGCTGGAAAGAACCCAGATGCCCTTCAACAGAGGAATGGATACAGAAAATGTGGTCCATCTACACAATGGAATATTACTCAGCTATCAAAAACAATGACTTTATGAATTTCGTAGGTAAATGGTTGGAACTGGAAAATATCATCCTGAGTGAGCTAACCCAATCACAGGAATACACACATGGTATGCACTCATTGATAAGTGGCTATTAGCCTAAATGCTTGAATTACCCTAGATGCCTAGAACAAATGAAACTCGAGGGATGATCAAAATGTGAATGCTTCACTCCTTCTTTAAAAGGGGAACAAGAATACCCTTCGCAGGGAAGAGAGAGGCAAAGATTAAAACAGAGACTGAAGGAACACCTTCAGAGCCTTCCCCACATGTGACCCATACATATACCGCCACCCAATTAGACAAGATGGATGAAGCAAAGAAGTGCAGGCCTAGAGGAGCTGGATGTAGATCGCTCCTGAGAGACACAGCCAGAATACAGCAAACACAGAGGCAAATGCCAGCAGCAAACCACTGAACTGAGAATAGGACCCCCGTTGAAGGAATCAGAGAAAGAACTGGAAGAGCTTGAAGGGGCTCGAGACCCCATATGTACAACAATGCCAAGCAACCAGAGCTTCCAGGGACTAAGCCATTACCTAAAGACTATACATGGACTGACCTTGGACTCTGACCTCATAGGTAGCAATGAATATCCTAGTAAGAGCACCAGTGGAAGGGGAAGCCATGGGTCCTGCTAAGACTGAATCCCCATTGAACTAGACTGTTGGGGGGAGGGCGGCAATGGGGGGAGGGTGGGGAGGGGAACACCTATAAGGAAGGGGAGGGATTAGGGGGATGTTTGCCTGGAAACCGGGAAAGGGAATAACACTCGAAATGTATATAAGAAATACTCAAGTTAATAAAAAAAGAAAAAAAAAAGAACTTAGTGGGCAAAGATAATCTGAAGCAATGTGAAAGAGACATTGGGAAGCCCTGGGTCCTGCTAAGACTGAACCCCCAGTGAACTAGATTGTTGGGGGGAGGGTGGCAATGGGGGAGGATGGGGAGGGGAACACTGATAATAAAGGGGAGGGGAAGGGGGATGTTTGCCCGGAAACCGGGAAAGGGAATAACACTCGAAATGTATATAAGAAATACTCACGTTAATAAAAAAAATTCAATCCTTAGAAATTATGTTGAAAATGAAACTTGGGTATCAATGGATGTCTCGCTTGACCATTTTAAATATATTAAATGAAGAAACTTCAATGTATAAGACATTGAGAGCATGTATTTTTCAAAGAGGCCCTGTGTGAAAAACCAATGTTTGTAACATTACTTTTCTGGGGGAAAATGAAGTGGGTGTAACTGGAGGAGGGGGAGGTTAGTATGGGGGACCTAGGAAGAGAGGAAGGAGGAGAAGCTGCAGTTGGATGTAATGTATGAAAGAAAAATAAATGATGATAATTATGATGATGATGATGATGATGATGACAATGATGATGACTATGACATCCAAACAGAAAAGCAAAACAACCAACTTGGTATTTTTGACAAATTAATTTATTCATACTCATGTGTTTCAGTATAGGCACAATATTCTCTGACAGACACTGCTTCTCTTGCAATTCTAAATCGCTACTTCTGACTTCCCATAAAATGATTCTCTTGAATGCTGCTTAAAATTCAGAAGCTGACTCCAGAGACTAAGTGTTATTGAGGTGTTAAAACTCTCTGAAATATGCAATAGAACTCAGAATGTGAGTGAACTACCTTTGAAATAGTGTGCTTAAAAAAAAAAAAAACCTTTGTGGGGCGGGAGTGCAACCTTTGCATATATAGATTGTTTCACAGACTGGTTTTTCAGTGAATGAAGTAAATTTTGGAGCAACTTGAGGCAGGAAATACCAATTAATTCCCAAAAGAACAGACACATGTTTAGATAAAAGAGAAAAGGATCTGGGAGAACAAATCATCTTGGGCTTCTGACTATTAAAATGAAAACATCTCACTGTTCTTCCAAAATAATGGTGTTAAATAAAAGACAGCTACTGTAAGCAATTCTCTTTGTGTTTATTTTGCAGCTTTGCAGTTAGGGTGTATGTTGGAATCCAAATCAGATGTCTGTTTATTCATTTGCTCAACCCCCCCAAAGGTCTCAAACTTTCTTCTTGGCCTTTAGGCTCTGTGTGTTCTTGAGGTTTGAAGATTGAGTCCGGTTCACCTTATGAAATAGCTCATGAAGCCAGATCTAATCTGAATATCACTTATGAGAACCCGCTGGCTCTTACCTTGATGATTTCAATTATTATTGGTGTCTTGTAAAATAGGAAGTCAATTTAAGGTTGTTGTTTCCAAGAATTTCTGGCAGTGGGAAAGGTAAAGAATGCATTTCTGGGTTAGGGATGCCCAGACAGAAGGGCAGCCTGAGCACAAATGAGAAAGTTAACAGACAGTGGTAACTGGATACATCTGTTCCTTCCACAAATTCCCAGGACAGCCAATTTAGTCCGGGAAGGCCTGCCATGGAAGGAAGAGGCATTGTTCTCCCATTATTAATGATGACAATGCATGTTTTTAATTAATTAACATCATAAAGTAAACTTTATATATAAATCAAATTAATTAATAATTAAATAGAATTATTAACATTATTCTGTTTTTAAAAGGAAAGAATACCAAAACCCAAAAGGAAAAAATAAAATCTATGGAGCGTTTTGAACTCAATAGGCCTGCAGGATGATTTTTTGCCCATGGGCCACTGATGTCCGGTCAGCTTCAAAATTCTCTCATTGTACATCCAGGGGAAGTTTCTTGCTCTTCTAAATTCATATAATGATTACTGTCTGCACAATTCATTTGGAAATTAATCATGAACTGCTTCGTGACATCTTTTCTATTATTTCTTGAGCTGTTGCTTAATTTTTAATATGTCTAAGACTTTTCACTTGTTTTGAACCTCTGCTCAAATTTTAACTCCTTTAGTGAAGAATCTGTCTTATATCTCATTGTTTCCCCCCAAATTCAAAGCAATAAAACTAATATCGGTATTTTTTATTTCATACAGATGTCCAATGTTATTTATTTATTGGATATTTTATGTATTTACATTTTAAATGTTATCCTCTTTCCCAGTTTTCTCTCTGGACCCCCCTCCCATTTTCTTTCTCCCTGCTTCTATGAGGGTGCTCCCCCTCCCACCCACTCACTCCCACCTTACTGCCCTAGCATTCCCCTACACTGGGGAAATCGAGCCCTCACAGAACCAAGGGCTTCTCCTCCTAATGATGCCAGACAATGCCATCCTCTGCTACATATGTGGCTGGAGTCAAGGGTCCCTCCATGTACACTTTTGTCCCTGGGAGCTCTGGGCAGGGTGGGAGGGGTCTGGTTGGTTGATAGTTTTGTTCTTCCTATGGGGTTAAAACCCCTCAGCTCCTTCAGCCCTTTCCCTAACTCCTCCATTGGAGACCCCATGTTCGGTCCAATGGTTGGCTGTGAGCCTCCGAATCTGTATTTGTTAGGCTCTGGCAAAGCCTCTCAGGAGACAGGTATAACAGGCTCTTGTGAGCAAGCCCTGCTTGGCATCTGCAATCCTGTCTGGGAATGGTGTCTGTATATGGGATGGATCCCCAAGTGGGGCAGTCTCTGGACAGCCTTTCCTTCAGTCTCTGCTCCACACTTTGTCTGTATGATAGCTCAGTGAATAAAGGTATTGCTCCCAAGCCCGTTGCTCCCTGAGTCCCGGATAGAAGAAGAAGATAGTGACTTTCAAAAGTTATCTCCTGTTGGTACAGACTTTCCATCCTACCTAAGGGTGAGCTCATGATAGACTCTTAAATCAGCAAGGTCAAGTTGTTCCTGGAATCCCAGGTTACTGGAAACTTAGAATGATTTGAAACCTCCAGGGGTATTTTAGGGGACTGGATCAGGACATTGTAAAGGCTGATGGCAAGACGCTCCTTGTCCTTAGGCCTTGATAGTATTACCAGTTTTTAGATGGACACTCTTTCAGTGATTAATATTCTTATGCACAGGACTAAGCCAGTGACTGACCTCGAGTAAAGCAGATAAGTACAACTGAAGGCTTAGATGCTCAGCTTTAATCTAGGTCTTAGTTATCACATGAGCCCAAATGTGTCATCAATGCTTTGCAGCAAAAGCACCCTCTAAGCGCTTGTTATAGGAACTTTTTAAATGATAGTTAAAAATTCTTTTTGTAACAGATACTTTGTGATGATTACATTCACGTGAGTGATGATTTACCAATACCACATGCATGAAAGTGCTACAGAGGTATCTGTTTCCCTATTCCGAGTAAGTGTTTTAAAATGAGGGCATGGGAAGGATTTCACAAAGGAGGGATAAAGTAACTCTATGGGCAGCCAGAGGCTCAGGTGGTTCCAAGCCCTGGGTTCTCATGCTCACAGAATGAGACTTAAGCTATGCCACCACGAAGGGCTGACTGAGCATTAGTGGAATAATCAGGGATTATCCACTGGGATAATCCAAAGAAGGCAAGTGCTCAAACTCTAACTAATCACAGAATTGCTTCCCTCTGCAGCTTCCAAATGCATCCCGGGAGCTTTAAACTCCTCCCTCAGAGCTTCAAATCACTTTTAGTCAAACACCACCAAACTCACATGTCCACACTGGCATACATATACACAAACATACATCATTAAATAGGAGTAAAACCTTTAAGATGTTGCTACATGGGTTCAACGGATAATAATTTCTAGTCTTCTGAAGTGTGATGGATGAGAGGAGGAGAAAGAAACTGATCAGTCAGTATCTTGCCAGGAACCACACAGTAAGCAGTTTTAATTCTTGTCCTTGGCTTTAGTTCTGTCTTGGCCTGAGTTAAGAAATGTCTTTAAGGGCTTTAATTTCTGGTCTAGTCTCTTATGGTCTGTCTTTTTCTTTTCCACAACTGCCTGGGCCAGTTTCTACCTCCTGTTTTCTTCAATGAGACCAGGAACCCAAAAAGGAGTTCCTAGTTCTTTGGAAATATTTCCTTGAGTTGGTGAGGTGCTGTCATAACCTTCCACAATTAAGTTCACCATCTCATCTGGAAAGACACAGTGCTTTAGATTATAGTGAACAATTATTTTATATTGTTCACTAGTGCCAAATATGAAGACAAAAATCCTTAATTAAAAGGGTATAGGGCTTCTAGTTTCCATCTGCACCTGGAGCTGACCCTGTACCACAGGTCTCCATACCTAAATTTGCCCTGAGACAGCTGATCTCCCAGGAGTGTTCACACACACACGGGCTTATAGGCCACGGTCAGAGATAGCAAGACCAGCTAAAACTACAGAGAACCAGATGGTGAGAGGCAAATGTAAGAACGTAAGCAACAGAAGCCAAGGCTACTTGGCATCATCAGAACCCAATTCTACCACTGCAGCGAACCGTGGCTATGCCAACACACCAGAAAAGCAAGATTCTGATTTACAATCACATCTCATGATGATGATAGAGGATTTTAAGAAGGAGATACATAACTTCCTTAAAAAATTCAGGACAACACAGGTAAACAGGTAGAAGCCTTTAAAGAGGAAACACAAAAATCCCTTAAAGAATTATAGTAAAGCACAACCAAACAGGTGAGGGAATTGAACAAAACCATCCAGTATCTAAAAATGGAAATAGAAACAATAAAGAAATCACAAAGGGAGACAACCCTAGAGATAGAAAACCTAGGAAAGAGATCAGGAGTCATAGGCACAAGCATCACCAACAGGATACGAGAGATAAAAGAGAGAATCTCAGGGGGAGAGGATACCATAGAAAACATTGACACAACAGTCAAAGAAAATGCAAAAAGCTCCTAACCCCAAACATCCAGAAAATCCAGGACACAATGAGAAGACCAAACCTAAGGATAATAGGTACAGAAGAGAGTGAAGAGGCCAGTAAATATCTTCAACAAAGTTATAGAAGAAAACTTTTCTAACCTAAAAGAAAGAGATGCCCATAAGCATACAAGAAGCCTTCAGAACTCCAAATAGATTGAACCAGAAAAGAAATTACTCCTGTCACATATAGTCAAAACACTAAATGCACACACAAAAAGAAAGACTATTAAAAGCAGTAAGGGAAAAAGGTCAAGTAACATACAAAGGCAAACCTATCAGAATTACACCAGACTTCTCACCAAAGAGTATGAAAGCAAGATCTTGGACAGATGTCATACGGAAACTAAGAGACTACAAATGCCAGCCCAAGCTACTACATTCAACAAAACTCTCAATTAACATAAATGGAGAAACCAAGATATTCCGTGACAAAACCAAATTTACAAAATGTCTTTCCACAAAGCAAGCCCTACAAAGGATAATAGATGGAAAAGCCCAACACAAGGAAGGAAACTATACTTTAGAAAAAGCAAGAAATTAATCTTTTAACTGACCCAAAAGAAGAGAGCCACACAAACATAATTCTACCTATAACAATAAAAATAAAAGGAAATAACAATCACTATTCTTTAATATCTCTTAACATCAATGGACTTAATTTCCCAACCAAACTATATAGACTAACAGACTGGATGCATAAACAGGACCAGCATTTTGCTACTTACAGGAAATGTACCTCAGTGACAAAGAGACACTACCTCAGAGTAAAGGACTGCAAAACAATTTTCCAAGCAAATAGTCCCAAGAAAGAAGCTGGAGTAGTCATTCTAATATCAAATATAATTGACTTTCAACCAAAATTTATCAAAAAAGATAAGGAAGGATGCTTTATACTTATCAAAGGAAAAATCTACCAAGATGATGAATTCTCAATTATAAACATCTATGCTCCAAACGCAAGGGCACCCACATTCATAAAAGAAACTTTACTAAAGCTCAAAGCACACATTGCACCTCATACAATAGTAGTGGGAGACTTCAATACCCTACTCTCATCAATGGACAGATCATGGAATAATAGCCAGAACCCAGATGTCCCTCAACAGAGGAATGGATATAGAAAATGTGGTATATTTACACAATGGAGCACTACTCAGCTATTAAAAACAGTGACTTCATGAAATTCGCAGGCAAATGGATGGATATAGAAAATATCATCTTATGTGAGGTAAACTCAGTCACAAAAGAATATACATGGTATGTATTCATTGATAAGTGGATATTGGGCAAAGAGCTTGGAATACAAACGATACAACTCACGAACCAAATGAAGCTCAAGAGGAAGGAAGACCCCAGGGTGGATGCTTCAATCCTACTTAGACAGAGAAACAAGTAATCAAGGGAAGTAGAGAGTGGGAGGGACTTGGGAGGAAGAGAGGAGAGGAAGGGGAAAAGAGGGGCAGAATCAGGTATAGGAGGAGATAGAGATGTACAGAGGGTCAGGAATTTGAATAGAGGTGTGTAGCAATGGGAGATGGGGAACTGGGGGTAGCAACTAGAAAGTCCCACATGCCAGGAAAGTAAGCGCCTCCCAGGACCCCATGGGGATGACATTAGCAGAAATACCCTACAAAGGGGAGGGAGAACCTGTTGAGACCATATCCAGAAGTTAGGCATGTCCCGCTGATTGAGGGTTAAAAACACACACCCATTTCCATAATTTTAACCCAGAATTGCTCCTGTGTAAAGGAAATACAGGGCAAAGAGTGGAGCAGAGACTGAAGGAAAGGCTGCCCAGAGACTGCCCACCTGGGGATCCATCCCACATGCAGACACTGTTGCTGATGCCAAGAAGTATTTGCTGACAGGAGTCTTATAGAATTGTCTCCTGAGAGGATCTACCAGATCCTGACCAATACAGAAGATGGGGGTGCTCGAGACCAACCCTCAAACTAATCACAGGAGGAATTAGAAGGACTGAAGAAGCTGAAGAGGCCTTATCTGGCACCAATGGAAGGGGAGGCCTTGGTTCTGTAAAGGCTTGATGCCCTAGTGTAGAGGAATGTAAGGGCAGTGAGACAGTGAGGGTGGGTAGATGGGTGGGGGAGCACCCTCATAGAATCAGGATAAGGGAGGATGGAATAAGGGGTTTGCAGAGGGAAAACTTGGAAAGGGGATAACATTTGAAATGTAAATAAAATATCCAATTTAAAAAAAAGGGTATAGAACAAAAAAAGAATCATCACCAAGTCACCATAGTTAAGGAGAATCTACACAGTTTTTTTTTTTTTTTTTTTTTTTTTTGGAGTACATTAAACACAGGTGGCATGCTATACTGCTCACATTGCACAAAACTATCACTAATGTGTATCTTTCTTTGTTTACTTGGTTTTTGCTGTTTGTTTTTTGAGATAGGATTTCTTGTAGCCCCTGATGTCCTGGACCTTGATGGGTAGACCAAGCTGGACTCACACTCAGAGGTCTACCTACCTCAGCCTCCTGGGTGTGGAGTTAAAGGCACACAACACCAAAACATGACATGACTGTGTATCATTAACATTTTCCAGAGGATGGCTGATATTCTACACGAAGCATGTGTAGTATTTAGCCATTTGTGCAATCACTTAAAACCTCCATTTAAATGTTGACTTATATCCCACAGTGCTTGTCTCTACCTTTTCTGTTCTTTTTCTTCTTCTTTTTGGTTTTACAGGGAGTTATTGGGAAAGGTACTGAATTAGTGTTGGTTGAGTTGGCTCCTTGCTAAGGTTATCATGGTGCTTTTGTTGAAGTCCCCCTTAAGTGGCAGAAAGCTCTACATGTCAGGAAGCATGGCTTTGGCCTCAGTGCTATGTCACCGGGCAGTAGGCTGATATCCTTCATCCTGGAATGGTTGGCTAATAGGAGGCTAGAATGGCCAATTTCTGTTGTCCTTCCCAGTTGTGCCTTTGAGTAAGCAGTAGAGGCTGTCTTTGTAGTTTTTCATGTTAGAATATGCTAATATTTTCAAATAGCTTTTACATTTTCACTGTAAAATAATATGTGTGTTTTTAAAGAGAAGACTTAGAAACAAAACATAAAATGTATCATTTGCATTTAAACTAGTTAAATAAGATGGAAATTACTTATTTAAGCAAATCAGCATTTTCTCTTAGAATGTAATATGCCGTTGCCAATTTCTTAAGTTAATGTCTTTAGGAAGATGGCTGTGGAGGTGGTGGGTGGGTCGCAGCTAAGCAAGGTAGTTTAAAACATTCTTTTAATGTGTATCTGCTTAAATTAGTGTCTCCTTAAAAAATGAGTCTGGTCAGCATTTCAGAGCAAAATCAACCAGAAAGTAATATTGATGCTTTCTTTTCCTTACTGTGCTCTTGTTCCTTGTTGCATTTTTTAGGGAAAATGTCTTTTTAAAGCAAAATACTCAATGTAAAGCTCTATCTGTAAATGAAATGAGCAAGACTCTCAAAATATTTACTTATTCCTATGTTGCCCACACAAGCACATACACTACCACATGCATGAGCTATCTCTGACTAATATCATAAGAAACCATAGTCCATTAGGAGGAAGTTGATCCATAGAAAAAGTGGAGAGAAACCTTTTGAGAATTCCAACTTTGAAGGACCAATGTGGGGCCATATGTGGTTTTATCGTTTCTATTTCTTTCATAGCAAAGAACTTCTTATAGAAATGTTAACTCTGTTTTTTATTCCTTGAGCTTGCATCATTAATTTCAATTTCAGTCTGCATTTCTTTGTAGAGATTCCTGTGTAACCCTTGGCAATCCTGAGAAACTTTAGTATGAAAATGAACTGTTGGGCAAGGCTCTAGTTTCCATCCCTCATACTCAAAGCTAATCATCTGTAAATGTATTTAGTTAGTCAGATCAGCCTAAAACCCACTGTACTGAAATCTGAAGAGCTGGTGAGAGGGATGAGTTGAGGAAATCCCACCTGCTGTGAGGATCTTGCTCCAGACTGATTTCCCTGGGAACAACTTAGAAAAGACAGTGTAAAAGGTAGGTGGGAGACAGCTCTATCAGGCTCTTGTCAGCAAGTGCTTCTTGGCATCTGCAATAGTGCCTGGATTTGGTGACTCTATATGGCATGGATCCTCAGGTGGGGCCTCCAGTCTCTGCTCCACACTAAGTCTCTGTGCTTCCTCCTGGGAGTATGTTGTTCCCCCTTCTAAGAAGGACTGAAGCACCCACACTTTGGCCCTCCTCCTCCTCCTCCTCCCCCTCCTCCTCCTCCTTCTCCTCCTCCTTCTTTTCTACGTGAAGAGGCTTAATGAGAGAAGAAGAGGAGAGGAGAGGAAAGGCCGTGACAGGAACAGAGGGGAAGAGAGAGCTAGAGGGGAGTAAGAGCGGTCTTCCTTCTTCTTGAGCTTCAAGTTGTCTGTGGATTGTATCTTGGATATTCCGAGCTTTTGGGCTAATATCCACTTATCAGTGAGTGCATACCATGTGTGTTCTTTTGTGATTGGGTTACCTCACTCGGGATGATAGTTTCTTCCTTCCTTCCTTCCTTCCTTTCTTTCTTTCTTTCTTTCTTTCTTTCTTTCTTTCTTTCTTTCTTTCTTTCTGTCTTTCTTTCTTTCTTTCTTTCTCTCTTTCTTTTGGATGATATTTTCTAGTTCAATCCATTTGCCTAAGAATTTCATGAAGTCATTGTTTTTAATAGTTTTGCAATCCCATAGGAAGAACAAAAATATCAACCAACCAGACTGCCCAGAGCTCCCAGGGACTAAACTACCAACCAAAGAGCACACACTCCAGCTGCTTATGTAGCAGAGGACAGCCTTCATGGACATCAATGAGAGTAGAGACCCTTGGTCCTGTGAAGGCTCAATGCCCCTGTATACGGGAATGCCAGAGTGGGGAGGAGCGAAGGAGTTGAGGGTGAGCATCCTCATAGAAATAGGGAGAGGGGGGTGGGATAAGGGTTTCTGGAGGGGAAACTGGGATAGGGTATAACATTTGAAATATAAATAAATAAAATATCTAATAAAAGAAAAGAAAAAAAAAGAAGTTAGATGAGGTTTATTGTTGGAAGCAGAAAGGTCCTTGAATCCATGCTGGGGAGCATGGGGTGGGGGTAGGGGACCAGTAATGTTAAATACATAGGGTTGTTTCTTCAAAGAAAGGGTTGTGTAACCAGTTTTCTGCCCAGAAACCTGAGAATGGAGGTGGTTAATAGCCTAGGTAACATTTGGAGTATCTGTAGAGCCAGTCTTACCTGGTTCTCCCAAGCTCCCACAAGCAGGCCTGGAGGTGGTTAATAGTCTATGTGACCTCTGCACTATCTGTATGGCCAGGGGTTTCCCCAGCCTCTCACATATAGAACTAGAGATAGTTAATAGCCTAGGTGACCTCCATGCTATGTGTATGACTGAGATCATACCAGATCCTCCCCTAAGTCCTTAAGATAATACAGGTAGTTTATAGAAATCACTCTCACAGAAGAAGTGACATGTGGTTTTAGAAAGTTTCAGTGCAATGATGCCTCCTTGTGCCTATGGACTTATGTTACACCGAGAAACATATTTCAAATTGTACTATACTTAAATATGCCTAAAATAAACTGCCTGAGGCCAAACTCAAGAAGTTTGAACCAACACTGGCTCCTGGGTCATGTTGAATCTGATTTACTTCTTGACTCACACGTTTGTTACTCTGCCAATCTTGTATTGGCTCAGACCCCTGCAGTTTATTTCAAGGTAATATTGCGCTTTTTAAGGGTGAGGGCAGACAATGACCAGAGAGGTTGTACCAACCTTTTGATTTACATAGGCTTTGTACTGTTTAAAAAGTCTGTGGAACAGACAGCTTCCCCTTTGAGAACTTTCCTGACCACATAATTCAGAAGACCACTTGGATTAACTCTTCCAGGGGTTTAGTTGTACATCTCTGCTCTTTACCAGAAAAGCTTCCAGCTAAATAGCAACCTTAAGATCTTTTAGGCAGTTCAGGATGTCATGCCTTCACCCATGGCCCCAGGTTTAACTCAGATCCCATTGTTCTGACCAGCATTCAGAGGCTGACCATTTGTTTTAGTTGCTGCTTCGCAAGCTAGTTATGAGAGAGGGTCAGTTCTTAATGACTTTCAATCCTGTTGATACCCAACTCTATCTAGCAACAACACTTTTCTTATTGTTTTATGCATTGACCATATGACAAGTGATTTGGACATATGGGTGGGGCCCAAGATTCTTACTACAGTTATCAATAAGCTTGGTTGGCTTTTTAAGTTCCAGAATGAGATAATGCTCTGCTTCCAGCATTAATGCATGCTTTTATAATAAAAGGGAGGACAAAGAAGAGGTAATTTTTAGAGTTACAATTAGTAACAACCATAAAACAGATATAATGTTTCTCCTTCTCTCCTTGGTTCTTCCAATATCCAGCATGTGCTTGCTTAGTAATAATTAAAGTGAAAGGAATTTAGGCAAGGAAGAAAGGAGTCTTTCTGCCATTACCATTTCTCCATAAACATAAGCTGGACCCTGAGTTTGTGCCTGTGTGTTCTCTGGTCTCCTTAGCCAGGGATTCTTACTGCTGAGATAGTAATACTGAATTGTGTGTTGATACAGCCTCCAACACACAGTAGTTCAAGTGCAAATTATGTTTTCTGGTAGGAATTGTAATCCTTGCCACAGCAGAAAACCATTGAAATAGAATATGCTTCAAGGCTTTTAGATAACGATCAATATAGTTACCCAACTGCTTGTGTTGACAGTTGAGAGCCATGCATATTTTCCTTCTGTTTTCTTTGGTTCTTAACTATTCTTTGGGGCATGTTTTGTTGCCTATAAAGTTAAGCTCTTAACACTGGTGGTAGTTTTGCCCTGAATAAACATGTACATCCTACCCACACTTTCTCTCTCTCTCTCTCTCTCTCTCTCTCTCTCTCTCTCTCTCTCTCTCTGAGTGTGTGTGTAGATTGTCTCGGTAATCTCCCGGCTGCTTTTTAGTGCTGCACTTTACTTTCCCTAGTGTGAAACATTCTGTCTTCAAATGCATTTGGCACTTGCCGGTAGCAGAGTTAACTGAAAATGGTTCATTTTTTTCCCAAGCAATGATTTGCTTTAATCATGAAAGAACATTTCCTGGGATTGCTCTGTGATAGTACGAGAAGAAAAATGATTATCACAAACACGGTTTTGATATCCACCTTTAGATACACCAGTCTCAGATGGCTGTGGTACATTTAATATGTCAAAGGTACATAAACTCAGGAGAGAAGTTTATCTTATTTTAGGACCTGGAAATTTTTAGAGTTAAATAATGTAAAGGAAAAGTGAAAGGGTTTGACATTTTATAACCATTCCATGTTGAAATGAATACTTACGACCCACAACTTCATTGTGTCATTTTCAGAAAGAGAACAGAGAAAAGCTTGCCATGACAAAACACTCTGCAGTGTTATCTGCTACAAGCCAAGAAGGGAAGTTATAACCCATGCTTCTGCTTGGACGCATTTATTGAAAATTGATTTTAAATCTAAATTATATAAGTGATACATTCTTCTTGGAAAAAAAATTTAAAAGTTCCTCACTCTTCCCACAGACCATCTGCTTCCAAAATCCTACTCTCCAGATTTCCAGAAGAAGCCATTATTAACTATCATTAAATGTTCTATACATATATTTCCAGGTATTTTGTGTGTACATTAGAACACAGGAGAGTGCATACCCGCACATGCTCACGTGCACACGCGTGCACACGCACACACACACACACACACACACACACACACACCACACACACACACACACACTGTTTAGGAGTAGGTCAGCATTCCTGGAAGGAGGAGTTCTGTATGCATCAATACAAGCACAGCATGCATCATCATCTACGTGGGCATATGTTCTTTGAATACATGAGCAATTTCTTTCCCATCATCTCCCAGGATGACGTAGTGTCTCTGGACAAACTTTCTGCCATTTTCCAATTATTTAAGCAACTGTTGCCCAATCTTTCTAGAGTAGGTGTTAAGCACTGTACTCATATCTCAATTGGCTAAGATATTTCTTGATTTCTTTTCCTATTTACTCAAAATCCCTTTGAGCAATTTCAAACTTTTATTTAAATCAACAACGATGTGTCTCTCTCTGTGGTACATCTAGTAATCTCCTTAATAACTGCTTTGATTTAGATGTAAGATGTTCCCTATAGGCAGTAGTGTTTGAACATTTGGTCTCTAGCTGGTGGCAATGTTTGTGAAGGTTACGGAACCTTAGAAGTAGAACAACCTTGACATGTTATCTCCTGGCTTCACTTCTTGTCTACCCTCTGCTTTGGGGCTGTGGATGCAGTATGACCAGAATATGCATTCTGCCGTTCTTTTTCCTGTGTGATGAGCTATATATCTGTCAGTCTAAGGCATAACAAATACTTCATTCATTTTAGGTCCCATGTTGTCATAAATTGGTCATAGTAGCAAAGAAAGTAACAAAAACACAAACATTTCATTAATCATGATGAATTTTAGTTTGTTTCCCTGAAGATAAACACTTAGACAGATGTTATCATAATATAAACAATAACTTAAATAAAACCTACTCAACTTGTAATAATAGTCCTCATTAACTGAGTTCGGACTAATTAGATGAAAATTTATAGTACTTGATATTTCCTTTTAAGGAGTGTATTTGGAGAATACAGAATCTTCATATCACAGGAAAATTATCTGCATCCTTTTGTAATTATCTATTGCTTATTGCTTACTATTTATGCACTATGTAGCAACTGGCACAAATCATAATAGCATCAAACAATATATGTTGTATTACAGAGCTATGTAGAATTTATATGTGGGCCAGTAAGCAACATACTTCCATGGTTTCTGCTTCAGTCCTTGCTCTGATGTTCCACAATAATGGATTATGAGCTGCAAGTGTAAGCCAAATAATATCCCCACCACCCTCTTGCCCATAGTAGTTTTTTCCTCTCAGAAGAGTATTCTATCACAGCAACAGAAATGCTGAAACTGGACCAGATATTGGTACCAGAGGTGGTTTTGCTGCTGTGACAAACCTCGTCCTGTGGCTTTTTAATGCCATTAGATTATTTGTTGTGTGGAGGGTTTTGGAATTTTAAGCTGGAAAAGCCAGAGTGCTTAAGGACTAATACAATGTGTTGGTGAGATCTTAGAAGGTAAGAAGGCTAAGGGAAATGAAGACAATGGAGGTTTAACCTGAAGTGTCAGAGAGAAGCACAGACCGTATTGGAGCCATTTGAGTGTTCCTTTGTGTTAAGAATTTAGAATTCTGAGAATGATGGAACTAAAGAATCAGCCATGACTAATAAGAAATCAGCATCATTGAGTTGAAACTTGTGACTTACTGGGACAAGGGGTATAACAAGCTGTGATGAATAAGAGATTGATTTTATTGAGATGAAGTGTTCTGGGAAGTATTTTATCAGAGTTAACATGCAGAAACTGTGGTACAGGAGTGTCAAGGATGAACCTGTTAGCATGTAAGAGTGCCTGGCACTGGTGTTGAAGGCATAAGAGATACAAGTCTGAGGGAGTCATGGAGAACAGCTGGGGTCTGGCACCACGTGGCAGAGTCAGAGGCCAGAAGAGTATTATGAAGCTATAGTCTCAGTTGCAGTGTGGACTCTAGGATGTTGGAGATTCCAATATCACAGGATAACTGCCAATGACAGTGACAGATGTGGAGTGGAACCAAAATAAAGCTATGAAGGCTGGAGAGGTGGGGCTACCCACACCCTTTGTATCTTAGATCATAAGTAAGTCCCAAATGTCAGACATTGAATTATTTATATGGTTGGGGTTTTTGCTTTTTTTAAATCTGATTATAGCTGTGCTTCAGTTCTTACCTTTAGAATAAAAAAGTACATTTTGTTTCTTTGTTTCTTTTATCTTTTGATACAGTGTTTCTCTGTGTAACAGTTCTGGAGCTGCTAGAACTTGCCTTGTAGACCAGGCTGACCTTGAAATTACAGAGATCTACATGCCTCTGCCTCCCTAATGCTGGGAATAGGGGCATGTACCACTATACCTGGCCCAAACTTTATTTTTTATTTACAGAAGTCCACAGTTAAGAGACTTCGAAGTTTTAAAATATTGGGATTTTTAAAAGGGACTTTGTATTGTATTTCTTATTGTGATGTCAACATAAGATCTTGGAGATAATGAAATGAAAGTTTGTGCCTTAAAGAGACATGTTTGTATGCCAAGAGAAGAGGTGGAGTTCCCTTCAGCTGTCTGCAGACTATGCCATCTAAAGGGTGTCCATTGTGGGCTAACCCGGATTTGATTGCCATGTGGTCATGTCTGTGAGAGATTGTTGTGAGTAATGATTTATGTGAAGGGGTCCAATCCACTGTGGATGGCACTGTCACTGTGGAGTAGGCCTGGACCCTGTAAGAGGGCCAGCTGAGCATGACCAGTCAGTAAGCCAGTAACTGATATTCTTCCATGTTTTCTGCTTCAGTCCTGCTCCAACATCTCTCAATGATGGATTGCGATCTGAACAGGAAAACCAAATCAACTCTTTACTCTCCTAAGATGTCTTTTTGTCAGAATCTTTTAACACAGAAACAGAAAAGCAAGCTAGAAGAGATACGAAAGAAGAACAAATAAACAACGATAGCAAGGAAAGAAGGAAAACTAAAGACAGATGTATGTGATGAGCGTGATGCAAAATCCTCAACAAAGTATGCTAAAACCAAAGTCACAGTAGGAGGATAAATTATAATAAAGTTTGTTCCATTTCAAGGAACGCAGGGTGTGACAAATTAAAGCCAGTACATTGATATTTCATGTTAACAGGTTCAGAGACAGAAATCAGGTGCTCATTATGAGAGATGCAGAAAAGGCATTTCATACAAAGTTCAACTGTTTTTTATAATAAAAGTTCTAATGAAACTAGGAACAGGTAAAACATACCTTAAAATAATAAAGATTATATATGACAAATCTATAGAAAATATCTTAATGTTTTCCTCGTAAATGTGGCATGAAATGAGTGTGGCCACCCTCTCTACTCTTACGTAATATAAGTTTTGGAGCATGAGGTAGAGCAACAAGACAAGAGGAAGAGGTAAAAGAAATAAAAAATAAGTTACAGTATATCTATTTGCCACCAAAACCCCTGAATCTGATAAATACTTTTAATAAGTAGCAATATACAAAATTAATATACCAAAACCAGCAGACTTTATATTATCAAAATAAACTTTTTGCTTTTTTATTAATTATTTTATGTATTTTACATTTCAAATGTTATCCCTTTTCTGGGTGCCCCCTCTCCCATTCCTCTTCCTCTGCTTCTATGAGGATGCTCCCCATCCCACCCACCCACTCACTCCCACCTCACTACCCTGGCATTTTTTCTACACTGGGGAAACGAGCCTTCACAGGACCAAGGGCTTCTCCTATTGATGCCAGACAATGCCATCCTCTGCTACATATGTGGCTGGAGCCATGGGTCCCTCCATATGTCCTCACTGGTTGGTGATTTAGTCCCTGGGAGCTCTGGAGGGTCTAGTTAGTTGATATTGTTTTTCCTATGGGGTTGTAAATCCCTTCAGCTCCTTCAGCCCTTTCTCTAACTCCTCCATTGGGGTCCCCATGCTCAGTCTGATGGTTCACTGTAAGCATCCTCCTCTGTATCAGTAAGGCTCTGCCAGAGCCTTTCAGGAGACAGCCTGATATGACCCCTGTGAGCAAGCACTTCTTGGCATCAGCAATAGTGACTGGGTTTGGTGGCTGCATATAGGATGGATTCCTATGTGGAAAAGTCTCTGCATGGCCTTTCCTTCAGTCTCTGCTCCATTCTTTGTCCCTATATTTCCTTTTCAGTGTGTTGGGGTATCCAAGACTTGCTGTGGTGGGCTGATGATGCCAAGTTGCCTTGGCTTCTGTTGTTTAGGTTCTTGCCCTTGCCCCTTGACATTTTTGGTGTTAGTTGGTCTTGCTGTCTCTGACTTAAGCTTGTTCCACCTGTGGGCCTGTGAACCCGTGATCTTAGGGAATGAGAGCACTCCTGGGAGACCAGCTCTCTCCAGGTGGGATTTTGTTATGGAGGGCAGTGGGACAGCCTTAGCTCCTAGCACAGATAGAGACCAGAAGGATTCTGTCCCTGGCTGCTCCAAAATTCCTGTTCCCTGTGAGCTCCTGGAGTGTTCCTCTTTGGTCAGTTATTGGAGCAAAAGTGGGGTCTTAGGAGTGAGGGCACTCCTGAGAGACCAGTTCTCTCCGGGCAGGATTTGGGTATGGAAGGCTGTGTGACAGCCTTAGCTCTGGGTCACAGATGGAGATTGGACAATAATAAACTTTTAAAAAGAAATCAGGAATATATCCAATCCCAGTAGCCCCCAAACATTCTGGGAATAAGCCAAGTAACCTAGGAGGTGAAGAACATCTGTGAGGAAAACTTGACAGGAAAAGAAGATATGTGACTTCCCATGCTCCATGATTGGCAGAATTATTCTTGTAATGCTGGCAACACAACCAAAAGCAATCCACAGAGCAAATGCAATCCACAGTAAGAGTGGCCAGCACTGAGAGAAGCATGACTAAGCAAAAGAAGAAAAGCACAAGGAAGGCAGCACATTGTAGAGGAGATGTGGGGGAGGAAGAACCTTTGTCCACTTATGGTACTGGAAAATCAGTATAAACCATTTCTGAAAGCTACAATAAAAAATACCACATGACCTAGCTGCGACTTCAGGACTCATTATACAGAGATACTTGCACACCCAGCTTTATGACTGCTCTTTTCACAATATCAAAGAAGTTTCAGCCTAGATATGAATCAGTAGACGAATGATGATTAGGATGTGATACATAAATACATTGGACTCTTACTCAACTATAAAACTTTCATAGTGAAATTTATAGGAAAATAGATGGAATTGGAACCAATTTTTAATTCATTGAAAATTTTCTACTCGTGTACAATGTATTTTGGATATAACCACCTTTAGTACTCTGTCAGCTCTTCCAGGGACTCCCAACCCATCTCCCTACCAAGTTCATGTCCTTAAAAAAATTTAAAGACCTACTTAGTCTCATTGGTGCTACCCCATGTGCACATAAATGTATGGTCTTTTACTGGGGCATCGGCAGCCTACCATTACCCACCATCTAGAAAATGACTGCCTGTGTCCCCAGAAGCCATAATTTCCAATACTCTTCAGCAAAATTTGGGGCCTCAAGAACCAGTTCTCCATCTATGCTGGATATTTGATTGGTTGGGTTTTGGGCAGGTAATCACAGCTGTTGTGAGTTCATATTTGTAATAGTCCGGTTATGTACAGAAGATAGTATGATACACCTTCTGTAATTATAAAGCTGAGGTAGTAGAAGGAGCATACAAAAATTGTGATAGAAGAATAATGGAAACAGTGACAACTGTAGCTTGTAATATAGCTTTGCACGTGTAAATTAGGGAAATAAATGTAAATGAACTCAAATATAAACCTAGAGGTGGTTGTTCTTGGAGATGGTGCTTCACATGCTTCCTTCGAAACAAAAGTGGTTCTAATTTATCAGTTGAACATAAATAGGTAAATATTGAAAACATTTAACAGTAAGCCAGAGTAAGTAACTTATCAGTTAAAAGAAAGGATCTGAACTTGGAAGTTTATGTCATAGGTAACTTGCTTGCAGTCCTTCCTGTATCAGTGATTAAAGAAAATATCAAGAACTTGGCCTGGAATATGATTAAATCTTGTTATTCTTTACCCATTAATAATCTGGTGAACTCAAATTTGTCTGTCCAATATTGTCTGTTACTTAATAGTTGTCATCTGTTTTTATGAATTTTCATTTGATACCATTTATCAAAAATCACTGGGCTATTTGGGGTTCCTAAATTTTCAATTTTTCTGTGTCTGCTACTTTAGAGGAAGCTACGATTATCTTCCTGACTAAATCACAAAACATAGTCCATGAAAATATCTTGCCTTTTACATGTGAATGAATATTGCCACATCTAAGCCCTGTGTGTGCTTCATAAAACATTTCATCCCTTAGATTCCTGGACATGGAAATCTGCTAATAACACAACTTGTGTGGCCTGAATATCTTTGCTGGGCTTCAGGTTTGCCAGTGTTACCCATTGTCTCAAAGCCTACGACTAGCCAATAAAAATGAAAAAAATCAAGTCTAAAAATTATCATCATGTAATGATTATTTTTAAAACAATTTCCCAATGTGGCTCTTTTACAATACTACTGAAGAATATTAATATTCTGTATCAAATAGCTTAGTAGTAGCCTTGAAAACTGTAGTCATTTATGCAAAATATATTTGTACTGAATTTTCCTAAAATCATTCTACATTTCTTCAAAAGTAGCTCCTTGTATATAAACTTTTCAATTTTTGAGTTTTACATAATTAAATAGCAAGTTACTATAGATCAATTTGGGGTTTATTATCAGTTACTATAATTTGATCCATGAAAATGATCTCATCATTTCATTTGTTGTTGTTGTTTTTTTTATTGTTGTTGCTTGGTTGGATGTGCTCTGATATGTAGGCAGGGCGTTCTTTGCGTTTTATTAATATATATGGCCTTCTCTGGGTAGGGTTAGTATCTTTAAATTTATAGTGGTTGCCGACATTAGAAATGGGATAAACAGGTGTGCTTAGCTCTGCAGAAAATAGAATAACAAGTAATTCCATCAACTTTCTTTTTAGTTGTTAGTTCTAAATGCAATTCTCTTATAGGGTTAGTGGGACTGACTTTAACTCATCATCTGGGGCCCGAGCTGAAACACACTGGATTATGTATTTAAATGTGCTCACACATTATCTCCACACAGAATGAAACAAAGTAATCAGATTTCCACTTTCCTTCTCTGCCAGAACCTGCAGTATAATTCTGCACTCACTGGAGGGAATTTGGCAATGTGTTACTCTCCTCAGGCCTGTTTTCACACAATGGCAACTCCTCTGAAGTACAGTGGAAAAGTATTTATTAAACGCAATTCCCCTCTGGCACTTGGAAATTAAAGACAATAGGAGTATGCTGTTTTCGCTCTGGGAAGAGTTCTCATTTTGTGAGTTGATGAAAAAGTTTAGTGAATCACACACACACACTATATATATATATATATATATATATATATATATATATATATATTCCCAACCCTTTTAAATTTTAACTCTGGTGATTTTTCCCACCCAAAGGGTGAGTCTCTTTCATTGGCCATCAGCAGTTCCCTTCCCCGCCTTCATTTCAATAACATTGGAATGTGCTTAGAGTCTCTATCAATGAGCTTTCAGACTCTGGAGTTTTTCTGACTAACAAAACACCAAGGCTACATGAACAAGCCAGGAGCATCAGTGTGTTCAGGGAGGTTTAATGTTCGTTCAGATAATCTAGTCAGTCCTCAACTAAATTGGTAACTTCTTTGTATGTGCTGTATTATCGGTCCTATTGTAATATGAGTAAAATTCTATTCACTCAGGGTTAGGCATTCGTGGAGGACCAAAGAATTTATTCCATTCAAGCCTAAAACAACGAAGCAGTGATTTCATTAGGGTTACTTATAGGGGCAGGGTTGATTGATGGCAACCTTCCTGAAAAGTCCATCCCAGCAAGGGCAACAACCCTGAGAGTTACATTCTGGAATTACCTGCACAACATATAGGTGGCTTGTTGGACACAGAGTCGCTATCTCTTTCTTAGTTACTTTTCTATGGATATAAAGAGACAACATGGAGAAGGAAAGTATAAAAGGAAGCATTTAATTGGTATGTGCTTACAGTTTGAGATGGTTAGCCCACGACCGTGGATGCATGGAGCATGGCTGCAGGCAGGCAGGTATGGCAGTAGAGGTGTTGCTGAGAACTTCATCTAAACTACAAGTTGGACAGAGGAAAGAAGAGTAGGAGACAGGGAGGTAGGGAGAGAGGGAGAGAGAGAAAAAGAGAGAGACAGAGATAAAGACAGAGACACAGAGAGACAGACAGACACACACACACACACACACAAAACACAAAATTGGGTTTGATGAAGACTTTTGAAACCTCAAATTCCACCTCCAATGATACCCCTCCTCCAACAAGATCCCACCTTCTCATCCTTCCCAAAATCCTTCACTAGTTAGGTATTAAGCCTATGGGGGGAGTTCTCATCCAAACCACCACAATACTTACTAATCGTTGCTGCTTCTATTAAAAAAACAAAAACAAAAAACGAGGGGCCTTAGTGAATCACACAGCTGAGCTTCCTGAGCCTGAGAGGGGTTGCACCAGCTTCTCTCTGCCCTCTATGTGAGAGTGTCCCCATTCAAAATAGATGACTACATAAGGTGTGTGTGTGTGTGTGTGTGTGTGTGTGTGAGAGAGAGAGAGAGAGAGAGAGACAGACAGACAGACAGACAGACAGACAACAGATAGACAGAGACAGAGAGACAGACAGAGTCATGTGGGTTTATGTACATGTATACACCTATATTCTATTAAATCAGTATTGTTACTAATTCTAAATCTACCAGGAAATTGTTTTCTCCAAAGCGTATAACATGTTATAGGAACAAGTTCCTAGAAATTTACTGTTTACTTCATTAATAACAATTCTTTAAATACCAAAGAATTAATTATTAAAAATATTTCCCTTAAGCATGTAATTAGTGAACTGGTTTTATGAATGGCTTTGTAAAGCATGCTGATCCTAATTTGGAATCTTCTGATTCTTGTGCCAGACAGACACAGTCCTTGGTAATTGGTCGTGTGAATACAGAGGAAACCAGCGCACAGCTGCCCTGCACAGCTTCCCCTCCAGGAAACCTTTAGGGAACACCAGACAACACACCAGTAATGACTTGCATAGTATCTCACTGCTCCTTTTGGTAACTCTGTGTGTGTGAGAGAGACTCATTCTTTATAGATCATGTCTGGAGTATAAAATACTTATAAATAATATGAAACAGTTGGAACTTATTATGGGAAGGAAACTGGAACATTATGAAGTCCTGTTCAATACTTGATTTGGTCATTACTTTTTCCTTATGGAGAGTATCATCCATTGGGGTCATCAAAGAATGAAATTTTCTAGAAGTCAATTGCTTTCTTTTGCCAATTAGGATGCTTTATTTCTGATGAATGACTGCATGAATAACTAGTTATTAAGTTAATTTGCATTAGAAGCACTTCATGCATTTAATTGAAGAGGTGAAGCCTAAAGGAATTACTCTTTTTTTGTGAAATAAAGAACGAATTATAAGATAATGCTAATTCCATGTGGGCATTGGTTGCTGTTGCTGTTGTCTCAGAGCATGCTGCTGAGTATGTCACCTGCGGTTCTCTTACCTCCTTCTCAAGACTTTGACTTTTTTCTTATCCTCCTTCACTTGCTTGTGTTGCATCTAATTTTCATGGTTTGTGGTTATCATTTCTTCCTCTTCATTTTCACTTCTAAAGCTTGGTTCTCATGTTTCCTTTTGATGTAAACAATAATCATAGGCAGTTGGCTGAATATTTTCAGGTTTATTAATATGTATTGTGCTTTTGTCACTGCATTTCAGCAGTTCCTTGAAAGTTACCTTTGTAGCTGCTTTCTGGCAGGCATAGATGATGGAGCAGTCACCCAAACTTTATACTGAGAGCAAGTCAGTAAGAAAAGCAGCAAAAGCACTGTGGTATTTGTGTCAGGCACTCCTCCCATTTCAATTTTTATATTTTAGCCCTGTTTCCCTACAGCATCAGAATTATTAAAAGTTATGTTAATATGTTAAAAATTAACCCCATGGATAATAGTCTTAAGGGAGCAGGAGAGGTGGCAAGCAAAATGGGTTTCATGATGAGGGTTTGACTAGGGCAGGGATGATCATCTGAAGGAGACTGAAGCAAGAGAAGAGCATACCCTGGGATGAGGGGAGAAGACTTTGAATTGGAGGAGGGATACGGGGCTCTCAGCTGCTGCTCCATGCTGCAAGTGCCCGTAATTCTTGAAAAATAGGTCCTGTAAATAGTAGTTCATACATGAAAACAGCAGGAGTCAAGCATCTAAGACCATGTTGCTGAGAAAGGCACTTCACCTCTGTTAAGTGTGTGGATTTAAAAAAATAAAAGTCAGTGGAGAGGATTTTGGAAAAAAAGAATCCAGGAACCTTTAGTTGGATAAGATTGTCTGTTTTAAGAATCATCGAAGAAGGGGTTGGGGATTTAGCTCAGTGGTAGAGCGCTTGCCTAGCAAGCGCAAGGCCCTGGGTTCGGTCCCCAGCTCCGGAAAAAAAAAAGAATCATCGAAGGAAAGGGTTTAATTAGATATGTATTTAAACTCTAATTTGCCTTGTATTATTAGATTGAAAAAAAAGGGACTGAGAAATAGACCTTTTGCTTTTCTCTGAACATTCCTTGATGTTTCTCCCGATCTGTTAAGTACCTACGGTGTGCCAGACATGGACAGAAGTGGTTCAAGACTGAGAAGTTGATAAAAGTGTAACAGGCTTTGGCAGTTAATCCTAGAATTTGACATTTTCTTAAACTCAAAATGCTTGTTAGTTTTTCTAAAGAAGTTATTTAATGATAATCTCTAAATGTTTAGTGGTGAAATAAGATTGCTGTCCCATCAAATTGCATGCTTCCTTAGTGGTTCTTTCTGTGACAAATAATATGTGCTTGATTCTTTACTTATGCCTTAAATGTCTATGAATAGGAACCCTGTCCTATGTATTGCATCATTTGAATACTTAACACAATTTTTGGAACACAGTGAAGTTGGTAGCTATTCACTAAATAAACAAATTCCAGTTTAAGGTACATTGTTGGCTAAGAAACAAATTGTGACTTACTCTCTTTGAAAGAAGTAGAAATTATTGATTTGCCCTTTACCCATTTCAATAGATAAAATTCTAGGGAATGTAAATATATTCTACAATCTCTAACAGATTCCTTATGGCACTGTATTATAACCCATGAGGCAGACTAAAGTGCCAAGCTTTAGTAGAAAAGACCTGTCAAATTCATCTTGGTTAAATGTAAATATTGATCTGTTATCTTGAAATTACTAGGCAGCAATGCTATCATATAAGCTAAAGGGGCTAAAAATGAAGAATTTAAAACTGTAACATACATTTACTATTCTATTGTATGTTGAAGAGAGTATTTCTATGACATATTTTATATGTTCAGTACTTTGTACTTGTATTACAAGTGTGTAATATAATGAAAAGTATTAATTAGGGGAAATAAAATTTTTAAACAATATATAAGTACTAATATCTTTATATTTTATATTTTATAATTTTTTGCAATTTTTTTCTTCTAAGATTAATTCATGGGTTGGACAATATGTGAATGGTTTTTTAAATGATATGACTAAAATTTTTAAGATGGTAATGAAATATTCTCATGTTTGTTCCAGTCAGAGATACTTTTGCTGATAAAGGGGGTGATTTACCATAAAATGATTTTTAGTCTCTTCATTTATAGAACAAATGATGTGTCCCTTATAGCCCTGCATCATTTCATTCATCAGCCCGGGAAGCTAATGAAAGTTTGCCTGAACTCTCCTGTATGAGATGAGCAGATTTTAACTTTTCTCATATTAATATAAATTAGATGACTTTTGTCCTTGCCTAGAGTGACAATGTCAGTGTCTGGAGCTTACATCTTTCATGACTGTCAGCTAATTAGAATGCAGGGACGCTTCAAAGTCCTCACTTCTAATCTGCCCTTCTGGATTACATCCAGTGTGAGCACTCCTGCAGGCTTCTGTGGGGCCCGGAGCTAAGTTCCCTCAGCCTGTGATAAGCAGACTCACCAGGAGAGATTCCACAGCAGGAGGCAAAAAGCCACCATTTTATGCACGCGGGTGTAAAAATAAATCTGATAACCATATTATTGTAAAGTCCTCAATCCACTGCCACTGAGCAGATAGCATCTTTCTTGGTACTGAAAGATTGACAGTCAAAGAGGGGCTCATGCTGATTTCTGTTTACAGACTAGTATAGGACCAGAAACTGTGTAGTTAAAAGAGAGGGGATCTTTTTGTTACTGATTTCTTCTGCATCTCAGGATGATGTTGACTTTATTTACAGCCTCTTCAGCTTGTACTCTTCCTGATTCTTTGACCATTCTTCCTGATTCTCTTCTGGTCATTCTATGCACAAGTGCAGTCCCTCACTCTTCCTTGCCTCCTCGCTTCTCTCCATTTCACTGTCCCTTCCTTTGTTCCTTCCCTCTCCCTCTTAGGCTCCATTTTCCTATTTTCCCATTTTCCTCCCTTCCTCCCTCCCTCCCTCCCTTCTTCCTTCCTTCCTTCCTTCCTTCCTTCCTTTCTTTCTTTCTTTCTTTCTTTCTTTCTTTCTTTCTTTCTTTCTTTCTTTCTTTCTTTCCTTCATTCTGTTTTCTGAAACAGGGTCTTCATGTAGCTCACCCAAGCTGACTTCTAACTCACTGTAGTTGAGGGTGACTTTGAAATCTGGATCTTCCCACCTCTGCCTCCATGTACTGGAATCACAGGTATGTCCTGAGGAGGCATCTAGCTGACAGTTTCTCTTTGACTCTCACCATCTGACCCCAACCTCCTTTGTTGACATTGTTCCCAAACTTCCATGTCTAACCCTCACCTTTCTTTCTAACCTTGCATTCATTGGCATTTTTGTCACTGTCTTGCTATTTAACTGGAGTTTTTTTCTTTTTTTAGTGAATTCTGATTCCTGAAGAAGCTTGTTGGAAGTTGCCCTTCATATTCTGCTTCCCTTGTCAAAAGCAAGACATTGCTTTTGCCGGACGTTTTTCTTCTTCCAATGTTTGAACAAGTCTACCTTCAGACTGCCCAGGCTGTATCATCTATCAGTAACTCCTAATCTCTTCCTTTTCTTCAGACACATAAAACAAAGCAAACTAAACAGAGCCAACCAAACAAACTCCCCAAACCTGACACTTTGCCAGGTAACTTTTCTGTGACCCCATTCTGCAGCATTGATGTCTGCAGAGGGCACTCTTTGGACCCTCTAGTGTTCCTCCTCATGGTCTCTGCAGTTGATGTCTGCTATGCGCTCAGCTTTTGCTCCCATAATCCATTTCAGAAACTCAAGTCATTGCATTCCCACAGCTTCTTTTCTTTTTGCTATTCTAAGCCTTTCTTGTATTTGGTCCGGATATCTTTTAAGATCCCCATGTTCTATACTTTCTTGCGACTCAGAATGAGTTTGGTAGACTATCAGCAAGGGACTCACTGTAGAGCTCCTTGGAGATGTGGCACTCTCTGCCTCTCTCTATTTTGTAGTACACAAAGTTCCCAGAACAAGTATTTCTACTGACTAGCTTAGACAGGGTTATGCTGCTATCACTCTGGTCTATTCTTTCTGCCCATATTGGACCTCAGCTCAAGTATTTCAAGTGTTCTCACATTAGCATCTCCCACCTCTGTGTATTGGCTGAGTCCTTTCTGGGACCAATCAAACCACTCTGTTTGATCTTGTGCTTAAGTATTGCCAGTCTCCCAAGGAATACCTGGACTGGAACAATTATTTACTTATGGTTTGTGACCCTGGCAGGGCACAATGCTGCTGATGTTTGGTGGTGTTTCTGAGGTTCATTCTCCTGCTTGCCAAAACTATAGACTGTCCTCTTCTCACAGGTCATAAATGCAACTCTCCCATCCTAGCTCCAGCCAGCACTGCCCATTCCAGTATTTTCCCAGTTTTGTCAAGTAGTGGTGCCTCTTCATATCAATGTTAACACCTTTCTGATGCCAATTTCACGTAGCTTAATACTTGTGAGCTAGACTTTCACTAATTAGATTTTGCTGATGTTACAGATAAACCCAAGGCCACATGCATGCCAGGCGACCCCCGTAGTTCCACCCCTTCATGATTTCTGTCTAAAAGTGGAGCTTGGCTTTGAACTTCCACCTAAGCACTTCAGTGCAAGCTATCCGGATCCAGAGTGGATCCTAAATCCAATGTCAAACATCAAGTGACACAAAGGTAGGGCGACAAAGTGCGACTGGAGGGCAGCTAGCTGCAAATCCAAACTATGAAAGATGGAGAGAGCCAGCAGAATCTAGAGCAGTGTGCTGGCACTTTAACTTTAGGTACAGCTTCAGGTCTGGCCTGTGGACCTGTGAGAGGACAGGAAAGCAGACTCTCAAAGGCAGTAGACCCACTTCTCTCTGTGACTGTTGCAGTCTCTCTGGTGTTTACAGAATGTGTCCCAAAGCAGATGCATCGAAATTGAGAATCCAGTGGACTGTACTGCTGCTAGCCTTTTGAGAATCCCTAGCTTTTATAGCAATGTCCATTTTTTCTGACCCTGGATCTGCTGTAGGATAACATATCACATTTAGTCAGAGTGCCTTAGTGTTCCCTGACAATTGGCAGCTTCCCAGTCTTTGCTTTCTTATGGGTTTGCTAGTTTTGAGGAGCCCTGGCTGGCTGTTTAGTGGAAGTCAGTTCAGGTGTGTCTGATGATGCTCCTATATTGGAGAACATCTGGGAGGGACACCCTTCTTGCTGGTCAGTCTGTGGGTATGGGAGATCAGCATGGCCCCCAAAGAAATGGAGATCGCTCACACACTCGCTTCCTCTTGTTCCCCCTGTTTAGAACCTTCACTCCAGACAGAGGATTATTTGTGTATATGTCTTACGATATTTCTGTAAGAAAGATTTATTGCTATCCCCACTTATTTGCTTAATCAATCATTTATCCATCTGGATGTAGATTTGTGTCCTATGAATTTTTATAACCTTTTCTGTTGCATTTCTCATTTCAAACAAAATCCTTTTCTCTTGTTCTGTTTTTTCCCCCTTAATATTAAACTTCCTAAACCCACAACCCGAGTCTCTCCCTCCCTATCTTTTTTTCATTTTTCATTCGGTGAATATTAAAAGAGAATCAAAAGGTCTCTTTGAAAGATGTGGTAACTTATGATGGATATTTTAATATCTCCAGAGGACACAGCCTAGAAGATTCTACCATGTGCTGCTTATATATGCCAGGTCTAACATAGAGGCCTTTGGGAACATCCATAAGGGGGCACTGGTTCTTTAATACACAGTTGTTCCTCTCTCTAACAGTCCATAACTGATTCTAATGTACTGATTTCTTTCTTCTGGGCAGTGTCTTGGGAAGATTACATTATTTGTCTGGTTTCAGCTTCTAACAATGACTTTGAATCCACTCCCATGTGTGTGTGTGCATGTGTGCATGTGTGCGTGTGTGTGTGTGTGTGTGTGTGTGTGTGTGTGTGTGTGTGTATGTGTATGTGTGTATGTGCCGGTGTGTGCATATGCATGCACATGTATGCTCACATGTGTGTAGATACCTGACTAGACATGGAGTTTATACTACTACTGCTGCTACTAGGAATAGTCTAGAAATGCTTCAAATGCTGTTCAGGTGATACGGTTCTCCTACAAACCCCGACTTTATTTTTTTATTTATTTTGACATATTTCATGTTCTTTATTAAATGAAAAGCAAATAAGTGGGGACTGTGCTGAGATTTTTTTTTTTGGAAATTTCTAAAGAGAATGCTTTTATTTTTTAAAAAGAGACCCACTATACTCACACATGGATTCAAAAGATATACAATTAAAAGAAACTTCTCAGCAATGGTCAACTCAACAACATTTCAAAGGCAGACAGTGTAGACTTAGCAACCTTTTCCAGTTATGTGACACTTCAGTGTTCTAAGATAAAATAAAATGTAGTATGTTTCATTCTATATGCATTTGGAAAGGTTAAACATTGCCAAAAATTTAGAATCTTTGTTACTTGATTTTTTTTTAATATGAGGAAAGGTTTATTTATTTATTTTTTTTATTAACTTGAGTATTTCTTTTTTTAAATTTTTCTTTGGTCCTCTTTTTTTTTTTTATTAACTTGAGTATTTCTTATATACATTTCGAGTGTTATTCCCTTTCCCAGTTTCCGGGCAAACATCCCCCTAATCCCTCCCCCTCCCCTTCTTTATGGGTGTTCCCCTCCCAAACCTTCCCCCATTGCCGCCCTCCCCCATAGTCTAGTTCACTGGGGGTTCAGTCTTAGCAGGACCCAGGGCTTCCCCTTCCACTGGTGCTCTTACTAGGATATTCATTGCTACCTATGAGGTCAGAGTCCAGGGTCAGTCCACGTATAGTCTTTAGGTAGTGGCTTAGTCCCTGGAAGCTCTGGTTGCTTGGCATTGTTGTACATATGGGGTCTCGAGCTCCTTCAAGCTCTTCCAGTTCTTTCTCTGATTCCTTCAACGGGGGTCCTATTCTCAGTTCAGTGGTTTGCTGCTGGCATTCGCCTCTGTGTTTGCTGTATTCTGGCTGTGTCTCTCAGGAGCGATCTACATCCGGCTCCTGTCCGCCTGCACTTCTTTGCTTCATCTATCTTGTCTAATTGGATGGCTGTATATGTGTGGGCCACATGTGGGGCAGGCTCTGAATGGGTGTTCCTTCTGTGTCTGTTTTAATCTTTGCCTCTCTATTCCCTGCCACGGGTATTCTTATTCCTCTTTTAAAGAAGGAGTGAAGCATTCACATTTTGATCATCCGTCTTGAGTTTCATTTGTTCTAGGCATATAGGGTAATTCAAGCATTTGGGCTAATAGCCACTTATCAATGAGTGCATACCATGTGTGTTTTTCTGTGATTGGGTTACCTCACTTAGGATGATATTTTCCAGTTCCAACCATTGGCCTACGAATTTCATAAAGTCATTGTTTTTGATAGCTGAGTAATATTCCATTGTGTAGATGTACCACATTTTCTGTATCCATTCCTCTGTTGAAGGGCATCTGGGTTCTTTCCAGCTTCTGGCTATTATAAATAAGGCTGCGATGAACATAGTGGAGCACGTGTCTTTTTTATATGTTGGGGCATCTTGTGGGTATATGCCCAAGAGAGGTATAGCTGGATCCTCAGGCAGTTCAATGTCCAATTTTCTGAGGAACCTCCAGACTGATTTCCAGAATGGTTGTACCAGTCTGCAATCCCACCAACAATGGAGGAGTGTTCCTCTTTCTCCACATCCTTGCCAGCATCTGTTGTCACCTGAGTTTTTGATCTTAACCATTCTGACTGGTGTGAGGTAGAATCTCGGATTTGTTTTGATTTGCATTTCCCTGATGACTAAGGATGTTGAACATTTCTTTAGGTGATTTTTGGCCATTCGATCTCTGTACCCCACTTTGTAATAGGGTGATTTGGCTCTCTGGAGTCTAACTTCTTGAGTTCTTTGTATATTTTGGATATTAGCCCTCTATCAGATATAGGGTTGCTAATGAACTTTTCCCAATCTGTTGGCTGCCATTTTGTCCTAATGACAGTGTCTTTTGCCTTACAGAAGATTTGTAGTTTTATGAGGTCCCATTTGCCAATTCTTGATCTTAGAGCATAAGCCATTGGTGTTTTGTGCAGGAAATTTTCCCCAGTGCTCATGTGTTTGAGAGTCTTGACCACTTTTTCTTCTATTAGTTTGAGTGTATTTGGTTTAATGTGGAGGTCCTTGGTCCACTTGGACTTAAGCTTTGTACATGGTGATAAGAATGGATTGATTTGCATTCTTGTACATGCTGACCTCCAGTTGAACCAGTCCCATTTGTTGAAAATGCTGTCTTTCTTCCATTGGATGGTTTTAGTTCCTTTAATCCCTGATGTTATTAATTAACGACACAGCATCATTTATTGTAACTCTTTCCTAGAATCTGCTAAGTCTAGACAGGGAGAGTCTGGAGAACCTTTAGGAGAGACTAAAGATAGCAATTAGTTTGCTGTTATTTTCTCTCAGCATCTCTGTTTAGGTATTTAGCAGCATCTAGAATTAGCACTACTCAACAGAAGGCTGCTCCCATCATATATACGTGTTTGCAGAATCCCTTCTCTTCAGTTGAGGACACAAATGTGCAAGGCCCTGTAAGAAGACTTGATTTATCTTGCCATGGATGAGCACATGTGTGTGTAGTGATGCTGAGCTACACGCCAACCAGACAGCTTTAATTAGTTTGTTAGACCTTTGATAATTTCCTTTTTTGTTTTTGAATCTGGATGAATTCTCTATTACTTCTCGTGTATTCCTACTCCTTCTTCATGACCACAAAGCTATAGTAATGTTGTAAGTACCTTCTACACTATGGAGGCATGGCTTCTGTATGCCTTCATAGACTTCCCATACAAGATGTCCTTTAGGTGCTAGTTTTATTACCTAAGTATTTGATTCTCTCTTGAAGCTGAGCTGTGAGTGAATTGGAATTGTGTTTTGTTTCTGTGTTCATGACAAAAGCAGGAGCTGGTTTTCTTGCACATTCGCTTAAAGAATAAAGGCATTCAAATTTGCATATATCCTATTTTCTTCTTACCCTTTCAATGTTAGTTTAGGGTGGAAATTTCTATCTCTTTATAAAATAATCATTTAAGTGATCCTACTTTCAAGTGATTACCATTGTTAACCCACAAGAAAATGGAGCATATGAAGGTATGAGGTATAGAGAAATAAAGACTTTTGAGTTTCAGAGGCCTACTTGGCAGCTGCTACTGAGACATTTGTAGTAACAAATGTCATGGCACAGTTTAGTTGTGACGCAGAGCCATGCACTGAAGGAAAGGCATGGCATATGCACTCCTGAGCCGTTTCTTTCTCCTGCTCTCATGCTCTTTCCTTCATGTGCCATGTGCTTCAAATCTGTTTTCTTTCCCTAACCAGCAGTCATCGAGTACCACTCAGTCCTTCACATCTCAGCTCTTGCAAACATTCTTCCCACTTCCTTTCCTTTCTTTCTCATCACACTCAGCTGCTGTGATGTCGTGGTCGCCTGCACAGGATCTTCAAACACTTAGGAAACAAGACTCCTGGCACACGTGAAAGATTATTTAGCCCCTGTTCATGCCTGTGGAGGATTATCTTGATTAAGTTAAATGACTTATAGAGACTTGCCTACTGTGGGTGGCACCATTTCAAAGATGAGTTCTGGACTATATAAAAGGAGAAATTAGGCTGAGAACATACTCTCTGCTTCCTGACGGCAGATACAGTGTCATCAGCCAGCTTCATGCTTTTGTGCAATGGCCTGCTTACTATTATGAACAATACCCTAGGACTGTGAGTCAAAACAAACCATTCCTTACATTGCTTTTGTCAGGGTATTTTATCACAGCAACTAGAAAAGAAACTAAGACACACCACTGGAATTTCTGTGCTATACTGTTGGGAAATTTGTAAAATGTGTATACCTTAGAATACCAGGTAACACTCTTCTGTAAACCGTCACTTGATTCTGTTTCAGAGGGTTAGTGTTATTTTCAGACCATTAAGTCGAGAGTCACAGGGTTCATGCTTTCTCCACCTTATTCCTCAATAAGAGATTTGGATATAAAAACCTGTTTCTTTTTCTCCTCGTTGTACATGTGTGTGTATATGTTGTTGTTGTTGTTGTGTGTGTGTGTATGTGTGTGTGTGTGTGTGTGTGTGTGTGTGTGTGTTTAAATCAGAGGATGATCTTGGGTAGTACTGTTCTTTAGGTACTTGCCCTCTTACATTTGGAGAAAGAAATCTGTCATTGACATGGAACTTACCAGGTAAACTGTGCTTACCATTTAATGACTTGCAAGGACCCTCCTATCTTCAACCTAGGTTTACAGGAATGTATGACCACTCCATTACATGCTTAATGTGGGTTCTGGGAATAGAACTTAGCATTACTTGCTTACAAGGCAAAAGTTTTAGCAGCTGAGCTCTCTATGCAGATCTACTTTCTAATTTTGACTTATGTATTAATATATAAAATTGCATGTATTAATGGGATAATACATGAAATTTAATGTACTGCATTGTTTTACATTCTAATAAATTTAAATATAACCATGCCACCCAACCTTTACCATTTTTTATTATATAACACTCAAGCTTCCTTCTGGCTTTCAGAAATGTACAGTTCATTCTTGTTGTTATAAGTCATGTAACATGTACAGTCATTATGCAGGAGCACATAAAACTTTTTGCTTCTCTCTGTTTGACATCATGGCCACTAACTATCATCTCCTAATGCCTTCCTCTTGCAATTTCCTTTAGCTCCTTGCAATTACCATTCTGTAAGCTACTATGACTTCAACTTTTACAAATAAAGCCTATGGGTGAGATCATTCCCTACTTGGATATTTTTTGTATCTATTTTATTCTGGTCTTCAGTTCCATCTGTGCTGTCACAAATGGCCATACTTCGTTATTTGTGGCTGTATTTTATTGCATTCCATACCATAGTTTCCCTGTCATTCTTTTTTGCATCAGTACCCTTTTTACTTTGCACTAAGTTGACAGACACTTTAGGGTTTTTTTTGGATCCTGGTTTCACATAAAATCCAATTTGCTTTTCCATGCAGACAAAACATACCTTGATGATATCATTTGGACTTTGAGAAAGTGATATCTCAAATTACATGGGACCATCTGAGAGAACCATAGTGGTAAGTGAAATTACATCAGGAGATCTCAGTTATCAGAGCCAATGCTTTGTCAGCAGCAAGTTACTTCTGGTTTTCTGTCTGCATAAGAGATGATAGTGCTGAAAAAATTTGGGTCATATGCAGCCTTTATAAGCTTTGACATTGAGACTGTGAATATTCATGATATTATTGTTGCAGAAGAGGAAACATAAGAAACCTTGTCATATTTTTTATTGCATTTGAAACAGAATAAAATAAATTATAAAATAAAAATGTTTTTTTAAACAGAAGTGTCTGTACATTCATATATTTTTTGTTGTTAAAAGCATTATAAGAATTTGAATATAAGTTGGCTCTGGGAGGGAATATATACATATATTCATCCATTGCCCATTCCTCCTGGTCGCCACTGAGCTTAGAATTTTTCCATAGAGAACCAAAAACATGCCAATTCTACCTTTCTGTAATCCAGTGTAGCTGACATTACGAACAGGCAGCCTTTATCCCTTAGAACAACGGATAGGCTAGAAGCCAGGGTCCTAGCCACATGAAGAAGATGAGTGAAGGAGAGATGTTTGACTCCTAAGCAGCACAGCCAACCCATGGCGTTTTCCCTCTGCTCTTTCTAGCAGCATAGCTGTCAACACTATAGCTGGTAGATAATCTTGGGGTTTGAGTCCCAATTTTTTTCTTTTTTTGTGGTCTATGTGGCTTGGCATAATCTAGGTAATTTGGAAGCCATCCATCCTCTGAGTTTTACTGTGTTTTCTTCTCTCACTTGTTCATGTTAAGGAGGGACTTTAAAGCAGGAGGAGAAAGATACATATGCACACATCACTCGGTTTAAAACCTGACGTTTCCATGCCTTACATTAACTCCAGGGACAATGAACAATGCGAGGCTTCTGAGGCAGACTGCTGTCCTGATGCCTTTCCTGGGCCCACCCTGGCAGCAGGCATCCTTTCATAGCAGCCAAGATAGCCATGCTTTCCCTGCACAGCTCATGTTCTTTCAAGTCTGATTGGAAAACGAAGCCTGGTCATTTGTTCTGTAAAACACAATTCAGAGTTGACACACATGTCATGTTAAAATCTTATCAGCTTTAAAAAATGCCATTTCTATTGAAATGCCACAGGAACCAATGTCCCAAACTATCATTTAAAAATGCTGCCACACACATGGATTCCACAAAATAAGCCCAAATAGCATTTAAACATATGAAGATTTAATATTTAACATTAAACATTTAAGATTTAATATTACATTTAAAATTGTATTTATTATTGTGTACATAAGGGGACTTCTCTCTCTCTCTATCTCTCTCTCTCTCTCTCTCTGTGTGTGTGTGTGTGTGTGTGTGTGTGTGTGTGTGTGTGTCTGTCTGTCTGTCTGTCTCTCTCTTTCTCGCTCTTTGTTTACCATACTGGCTTCAATATTCCTAAATACCATCAACTAAACAACAATGACTTGAACAAATAAACTAAGTAAATGCTGCCTAGAAGGTGATATAGTTTACTGGAAAGACCCATCAGTTCTGAATTCAAATTTATCTGGTATTATTACTACCTGGATTTTTTTTTTTTATCGAATGTTTGTGACTAGGAGTCCTTATGTCAAAAGTGAAGGTATTCATGTGCCTTAGCAGGACCAATGTGAGACTAATGATGCATGCCTGACACAAATTGAGACTTATTGAATGCAATTGTTTTTTATACACCATTTATATTTTTTTAAGATTTGTTTTTTTTTAATTTTTTATTTTATTTCTGTACTTACATTTCAAAGGTTATTCCCCTTCCCGCTTTCCTGTCCATAAGCCCCAATTCCCTCCCCTCCCCTCCCCCATACAGGTATTCCCCCTATTAATCCCTCTTATTGCCCCCCCATATTCCCCTGCACTGGGGGTCCAACCTTGGCAGGACCAAGGGCTTCCCCTTCCACTGGTGCCCCAACAAGGCTATTCGCTGCTACATATGCAGTTGGAGCCCAGGGTCAGTCCATGCATAGTCTTTGGGTAGTGGTTTAGTCCCTGGAAGCTCTGATTGGTTGGCATTGTTGTTTTTAAGGGGTTGCAAGCTCCTTCAACTCTTTCAATACTTCCTCTAGTTTCCCCCAAAGGGGTCCTATTCTCAGTTCAGTGGTTTGCTGCTAGAATTGACCTCTGTATTGGACATGCTCTGGATGTGTCTCTCAGGAGAGATCTATATCCAGTCTCTTTCAGCATGCAATTTTTAGCTTCATCAATCTTACCTAGTTTTGGTGGCTGTATATATATGCACCACATGTGGGGCAGGCTCTGAATGGACATCCCTTGAGTCACTGCTCTAAACTTTGCTTCCATATACCCTCCTATGAATATTTTCCCCCTTTTAAGAAGGAGTGGGAACATTTGCATTTTGGTCTTTTTTCTTCTTGAGCTTCCTGTGGTCTGTAGATTGATTCTTGGGTAATTTGAGCTTTTTGGCTACTATTCAGTTATCAATGAGTGCATACCAAGTGTGTTTTTCTGTGATTGAGTAGCCTCACTCAGGATGGTATTTTCTAGTTCATTCCATTTGCCTATGAATTTCATGAAGTCATTGTTTTTGATAGCTGAGTAGTACTCCATTGTGTAGATGTACCACATTTTATGAATCCATTCCTCTGTTGAAGGGCATCTGGGTTCTTTCCAGCTTCTGGCTATTATAAAAATGGCTGCTATGAACATAGTGGAGCACGTGTCTTTGTTGTGTGTTGGAGAATCTTTTGGGTATATGCCCAAGAGAGGTATAGCTGGGTCCTCAGGTATTATAATGTCCAATTTTCTGAGGAACCTCCAGACTGTTTTCCAGAGTAGTTGTAATCCAACCAACAATAGAGGAAGGCTCCTCTTTCTCCACATCCTTGCCAGCATCTGCTGTCACCTGAGTTTTTTTTTTTTTCTATCTTAGCCATTCTGACTGATGTGAGGTTGAATCTTAGGGTTGTTTTGATTTGCATTTCCCTGATGACTAAGGATGTTGATCATTTCATTAGGTGTTTTTTGGCCATTCAATAATCAGCAGCTGAGAATGTTTGTTTTTTAGCTCTGTACCCCACTTTTTAATAGGGTTATTTGGCTCTCTGGAGTCTAACTTCTTGAGTTGTCTATTTTGGATATTAGCCTCTATCAGATGTAGGATTGGTAAAGATCTTTTCCCAATTTGTTCGTTGTCATTTGTCATAATGCCAGTGTCTATTGCTTTACAAAAGCTTTGCAGTTTTATGAGGACCCACTTGTCAATTCTTGATCTTAGAGCATAAGCCATTGGTGTTTTGTTCAGGAACTTTTCCCCAGTGCCCATGTGTTTGAAACTCTCCCCCACTTTTTCTTCATTAGTTTGAGTGTATCTGGTTTGATGTAGAGGTCCTTGATCCACTTGGACTTAAGCTTTGTACATGGTGATAAGAATGGATCGATTTGCATTCTTGTACATGCTGACCTCCAGTTGAACCAGCACCATTTGTTGAAAATGCCATCTTTCTTCCATTTTATGGTTTTAGCTCTTTTGTCAAAGATCAAGTGGCTATAGGTGTGTGGGTTCATTTCTGGGTCTTCAATTCTGTTCCACTGAACTATCTGTCTGTCTCTGTACCAATACCATACAGTTTTTATGACTATTGCTCTATAATACTGCCTGAAGTCAGGGATGGTGATTCCCCCAGAAGTTCTTTTATTGTCGAGTATAGTTTTCGCTATCCTGGCTTTTTTGTTATTCCAAATGAATTTGCAAATTGCTCTTTCTATCTCCATAAACAGTTGAGTAGGAATTTTGATGGCCATTGCATTGAATCTGTAGATTGCTTTTGGAAAAATGGCCATCTTTACTATATTAATCCTGCCAATCCATGAACATGGAAGATCTTTCCATCTTCTGAGATCTTCCTCAACTTCTTTAGAGATTTGAAGTTCTTGTCATATAGATCTTTCACTTGTTTGGTTAAAGTCACACCAAGATATTTTATGTAATTTGGGACTATTGTGAAAGGTGTCATTTTCTTAATTTCTTTTTCAGCCTGTTTATCCTTTGAGTAGAGGAAGGCTACTGATTTGTTTGAGTTAATTTTATACCCCGAAACTTTGCTGAGGTTGTTTATCAGGTTAAGTAGTTCTCTGGTGGAACTTTTGGGGTCACTTAAGTACACTATCATATCATCTGCAAATAGTAATATTTTGATTTCTTCCCTTCCAATTTGTATCCCTTTGACCTCCTTTTGCGGTCTGATTGCTCTGGTTACGACTTTGAGTACTGTATTGAATAAGTAGATAGAGAGTGGGCAGCCTTGTCTAGTCCCTGATTTTAGTGGGATTGCTTCAAGTTTCTCTTCATTTAGTTTGATGTTAGTTACTGGTTTGCTGTTTATTGGTTTTATTGGTTTATGATTCGATATGGGCCTTGAATTCCTGATCTTTCCAGGACTTTTATCATGAAGGGGTGTTGAATTTTTTCAAATGCTTTCTCAGCATCTAATGAAATGACCATGTGATTCTCATCTTTGAGTTTGTTTGTATAGTGGATTATGTTGATGGATTTTCATATATTAAACCATCCCTACATCCCTGGGATGAAGCCAACTTGATCATGATGGATGATTGTTTTGATGTGTTCTTGGATTCAGTTTTCAAGAATTTTATTGAGTATTTTTGGGTCAATGTTCATAAGGGAAATTGGTCTGAAGTTCTCTTTCTTTGTTGGGTCTTTGCCTAAGGGTAATTGTGACTTCATAGAAGGAATTTGGTAGTGCTCCATCTGTTTCAATTTTGTGGAATAGTTTGGACAGTATTGGTATGAGGTCTTCTATGAAGGTCTGATTGAATTCTGCACTAAACTCATCTGCACCTGGGCTCTTTTTGGTTGGGAGACTTTTAATGACTGCATCTATTTCTTTAGGAGTTACGGGGTTGTTTAGATGATTTATTTGTTCCTGATGTAACTTTGGTACGAGGTATCTATCTAGAAAATTGTCCGTTTCCTCCAGATTTTCTAGTTTTGTTGAATATAGGCTTTTGTAGTGGGATCTGATGATTTTTTGAATTTCTTCAGATTCTGTTGTTATGTCTCCCTTTTCATTTCTGATTTTCTTAATTTGGATACAATCTCTGTGACCTCTGGTTAGTCTGGCTAAGGGTTTATATATCTTGTTGATTTTCTCAAAGAACCACCTCCTGCTTTTGTTGATTCTTCGTATAGTACTTTTCATTTCTACTTGGTTGATTTCAGCTCAGAGTTTGGTTATTTCCTGCCTTCTACTCCTCTTGGGTTTATTTATTTCATTTTGTTCTAGAGCTTTAAGGTGTGCTGTCAAGCTGCTGACATATGCTCTTTCCTGTTTCTTTCTGCAGGCACTCAGAGCTATGAGTTTTCCTCTTAGCACAGCTTTCATTGTGTCCCATAAGTTTGGGTATGTTGTACCTTCATTTTCATTAAATTCTAAAAAGTCTTTAAATTCTTTCTTTATTTCTTCCTTGACCAGGTTATCATTGAGTAGAGCATTGTACAATTTCCACGTATATGTGGGCATTCTTCCCTTATTGTTATTGAAGACCAACTTTAGGCCTTGGTCTGATAGCACGCATGGGATTATTTCTATCTCTCTGTACCTGTTGAGGCCCGTTTTTTGACCAATTATATGGTCAATTTTGGAGAAAGTACCATGAGGAGCTGAGAAGAAGGTATATCCTTTTGCTTTAGGATAGAATGTTCTATAAATATCTGTTAAGTCCATTTGGCTCATGACTTCTCTAAGTCTGTCTACATCTCTGTTTAATTTCTGTTTCCATGATCTGTCCATTGATGAGAGTGGGGTGTTGAAATCTCCTACTATTATTGTGGGAGGTGCAATGTGTGCTTTGAGCTTTAGTAAAGTTTCTTTTATGAATGTAGGTGCCCTTGCATTTGGAGCATAGATATTTAGGATTAAGAATTCATCTTGGTGGATTTTTCCTTTGATGAATGTGAAGTGTACTTCCTTAACTTTTTTAATGACTCTTGGTTGAAAGTCAATTTTATTTGATATTAGAATGGCAACTCCAGCTTTTTTCTTTTGGCCATTTTCTTGGAAAATTGTTTTCCAGCCATTTACTCTGAGGTAGTGTCTGTCGTTGTTTCTGAGGTGTTTTTCCTGCATGCAGCTAAATGCTGGGTCCTCTTTACGTCTCCAGTCTGTTAGTCTATGTCTTTTTATTGGGGAATTGAGTCCATTAATATTGAGAGATATTAAGGTATAGCGATTGTTGCTTCTTGTTATTTTCATTCTTAAAGGTGGAATTATGTTTGCTTGTCTCTCTTTTGCTTTCATTGCAAGGAAATTATTTTCTTGTTTTCTCTACGGTATAGTTCTCTCCTTTTGTTGGAGTTTTCCATCTATTATCCTTTGTAGGGCTGGATTTGTAGAAAGATATTGTGTAAATTTGGTTTTGTCATGGAATATCTTGGTTTCTCCATCTATGTTAATTGAAAGTTTTGCTGGATACAGTAACTCAGGCTGGCATTTGTGTTCTCTTAAGGTCTGTGTGACATCTGTCCATGATCTTCTGGCTTTCACAGTCTCTGGTGAGAAGTCTGGTGTAATTCTTATAGGTCTGCCTTTATATGTCACTTGATCTTTTTCCTTTACTTCTTTTAATATTCTGTCTTTGTTTTGTGCATTTGCTGTTTTAGCTATTATGTGACAGGAGGAATTTCTCTTCTGGTCCAATCAATTTGGAGGTCTGTAAGCTTCTTGAATGTTTATTGGCATCTCTTTCTTTAGGTTAGAGAAGTTTTTTTCTATAATTTTGTTGAATATATTTACTGGTCCATTAAGTTGAGAGTCTTCACTTTCTCCTATACCTATTATCCTTAGGTTTGATCTTCTCATTGTGTCCTGGATTTCCTGTATATTTTCGGCAAGGGCTTTTTGCATTTTTCATTATCTTTGACAGTTGATTTTATATATCTTCTTTGAGAATTAAAACATAAAATGGCTCAGCAGGTAAACATGCATGATGGAAATCCTGGCAATTTTGAGTTCAATTCCTGGGCCCCACAGGGTAGAAAGAGAGAACTTGTTCCCAAAAGTCCTCTGCCCTCCACCTCTGCAATGCGGTATGTATAAGTCCATGTACACATTTGCATACACATGTACACAAAACAAATAACAAAAATACATTAAATTTTTAGAATATTTATTGCTATTATAATGTGTGTAAACATAACACATGTGTTTGAACACACATGCCATGGTGCTTTTATAGAGATCAGAGAACAATTTTTTTTAGAATGAGTTTTTTCCTTCTACCATCATGGGGGCTTCAAGGATTGAATTCAGGTTGCCAGGCTTGCTTGACAAACGTCTTTATCATCTAAGTCATCTCACGAGTCCCTGCAGATTTAATTATGATTTGATTTCAAATTATTAATAATTCAATTAACTTAGTACATTTTCTATAGAATTGAGTTGTAGCACCTTTATATACTTTTCCTTAGTGTTTGTGTGTGTGTGTGTGTGTGTGTGTGTGTGTGTAGGGGCATGCATGTGTGTGGCTATGAGGCTTGTGTATAGATGCCTATGGAAGCTAGAAGGCATTGGATTATCTGGAGATGGGTTTACAGGTTGTTGTGTGTCATGTGATATGGGTGCTAGGAACTGATCATGGGTCCCTTGAAGAGCAGCAAATATCTGGGCTGCTGAGCCATCTATCCAGGTCAAGTTGTATATCTTGAACAGATAGATAGTTTCAGAGGCATGAATGAACTTTGTGGTTGTTCAGTAATGATATGCTCTGGAGGAACATGCTCCTACAGATTGATAGCACTAACTCAGAACTTGAGCTCTCTATTCTGTAAAGGGTTTGAGCTTTGTGTAGGAAAAGTACCATTTGACCATAGTAAGTACAATTGAAGTGGCACATGTGGACTAATCATTTGTGCTCACAAAGAACAACTTCAGGCTTTTATTTGAGAAGTGTAAAAGTAGGTAATATATTTTTTTTCTTTTCTTTTTTTCGTAGCTGGGGACCGAACCCAGGGCCTTGCGCTTGCTAGGCAAGCGCTCTACCGCTGAGCTAAATCCCCAACCCAAAGTAGGTAATATATTTAACAACAAATCAAACAATCTCCCTCACACAACTGTTCACTTACTTCTTCAGCAAATCCACGATAACTTAATTTCTGTCCATTAGTTTCTGTCTTTCCAGTCCAACCTTAGATGTCTCAGGGCAGCTCTGTAGGTCCAATCATTTGGATACTATTGTAGATTCTAAGGCTAGACATTTTAGAGAAATTTAAGATATGATCTTACTTACTTTGCGTCGCTACTTTGTATGGGTTGATGGTTTTAGGTAGTGCCACTCCTTCACTTTTGTGTCTTCAGTATATATATTGACATGCCAATAATTTCTTTCCAACTTAATCGCCATAACACAGGACAATAAAACCTTACCTGAATTCTTGTAGTTGCTCCTCATGTCGCTTACATTTGTCATTTGTCTCCTGCCATGCTTTTTCTCTGCACAGAAGCCAGTGTGGTCATGAAAAGTTCAGCCAGATTCTGCTATTCCTCTGCCGTAAGCCTTCCAATGATTTTCTGTTGAGTTGATTAACTAGAATGTGGCAAAATATTATGATAAAAAATGTCTTACATGCAAAGAGTATGAAACTTTTGTTGGAACTCACAATCAGAGTTAATACACCTTGAAGTCACTTAAGATTTAAGACTGCTACCCTGTTGTTTGTTTAACCTTACTTTAAGAGAAAAATGTAATAACCAACCTTACTTGCTTTGGAGTTTTTATATAGTAAACTTTTACAATCTAAGCTAATGCATAGCTGTAATCTTAAGCTATGTACTCCTCCATGCCCTTGCCCCAGACAATGCATGTGTATCATTTGCTGAAAGCAGCAAATGTAGAGGTCAAAAGAAATCTTATGAAATGAATATCTACCATAAATGTTGACTAAATTTATGGATAGTGTTGAGCACAACATTTGTTTATTGGTTCATAAATGATGATGTTTGTAATATTGCTTTTTTTTATCTGGTCATTTGGGGTCAGTTGGAGTCAGTGACTTAATCACTGTAAAACTCTTAAAGAGTAAAATATCCCTCCTTCCTTCCTCAAGGAATGGTTTTTTTGTGTTGTTCAATAAAGATGGAACAAAGTCCTTTGTAAGGGATAAACACAGACAGACAGACACAGGTGTAAGGACAGATTCACAGGGCAGCTTTCAGGCAGGAATAAAATCACACTCATAAAACAGACAAATGACAGAAGGCAGAAGGAGCCTATAGCAGAGAACTCCTGAACTCACTCGTCCACAGAAGAGTAATTTTTTCTTTTCTTAAAGAGACAGCAATGCGTTATTGGTGGCTTGGAGTTAATTACATATGTATTTATTCCACACACTAGGAACACATGTGATTGCTTACCATGCCTGCTTTCTGATACTGTCTAATACACCTGATGGAATGCTTGACTCTAGCCACTCATTTCCTTTATTGTCCCAGTCTAAGTGTTTGTGTAGCTGTTTACTTACTTTCTCAGCAAATCCACAATAACCTAATTTCTGTCCATCATATGTCCATCATTGTCTTTCCAGTCCACCTTTAGACTTCTCAGGGTAGCTCTGTAGGTCCAGTCATTTGGATATCATTGTAGATTCAAAGGTTAGACATTTTAGAAAAAATAAAGATATGATCCTACTTACTTTGTGTTGCTACTTGTGCCTTTTACCCTTAGCTGTCTGTGGGAATCATGCCATCAGCTCTCGAGAAAAGTAAAAATATAGTATTCCTTGTCTATCTTAGTTTCCTACCTGCTTCTTACTATGATTTATATCCTCCAAACTGAGGGGTTAAAAACTAGTGGTCAGCACCAAGATGAGCCTTTCAGGTCTGATTAAATCATTTGAGTGGAGTGTTCAGGAAGGGAATTGAGGTCCCTGTTATATACTTGAGATAATAAGTGTTTTTGCTCTCATGCCATAAGGGGACACAGTGTAAGAAGTGTCATCTTCAAAGCAGGGATAGAGCTTGCCAATGACTTGATCATAACTGTTAGCATCCTCTTTTAGGCTACCTAGTCCTGCATATTTCATTATAGATGTGCCCAACAGAATAAGAATAGAGTTCTTCGAATGTCATGTTTACAGCTACATGAATAGCACCTCAGAAGAAAAACACTGAATTAATTTTCGTTAAGTAGATATTTAATATATGAATGCTACTGATGTTATCCCTCTGTTATGTAACAGCAAAAACATTTTTTGTGTGTGTAAAAGGCGCTGGACAAACACATGACAAATGGCAAACAGTTGCTAATATTTTCATATTAAAAGTGGAAATTAATCAATTTTCTAAAGCATAAACACATTTTGATTTTCTAAAACTCATGAGTGATCTTAAGTATCATGGTTATATATTTTGATTTCTACATAATCTGTGAAAACTAATTTTTTTTTTTGGTTCTTTTTTTCGGAGCTGGGGACCGAACCCAGGGCCTTGCGCTTCCTAGGCAAGCGCTCTACCACTGAGCTAAATCCCCAACCCCGAAAACTAATTTTTAAAGCCCAAACTACTAGTCACTAAAATTAGAACAGTAAGTATTTCTCTGCTGAGGTTATTATAAGAATAAACACACATGCTTTCAAAAGTGGCAGAATCCAGCTTGCTAAGGTGTCATCTCTTTTTCTAAACTCTCAATGAGAATAATATTGGGTTTTGGAATCTTTGCATTTTTGGACAGAGGAATTACTTGTAAGTATAATTGCCAACCCCATTAAATCATTGATAGTCCAGAAATTATCTGAGTTGGATTGAGATGATGATGATGATGATGCTAGTGACCAAAATAACGAGAGCGGTCATGTCGAAGCTTGTGACAGGCAGGTTCTGTTCACTGAATCTTTTGTTCACTCATTTAAATATCACAGCAACCTCATAAACTAATCTTTATTTTCATTGGCAAGTGAGGAAACCTAGGGGTAAAGACAGGGAGCAAATTCACCACTCCTAATTCTGGACATTGGGAAGTCCAATATCAAGGCACCAGCATGCTTCTGGTTTAGTCACAACTTTGTTTCTCATAAAGGGCTTTTTCTTACTGTGCCCTCACAAGGGAAAAAGGGAGCCGCTTTATGAGGTTGCTAATCCCATTCATGACAGTGACACTTCATGAACTAGCTAGTCTCCAGCGGCTCTATTTCTTAATGTCACACTAGGTATAAGTTTTCTGCATATTTACAGTTTGAAAGACATTACTATATAATTATAAGAGTTATGCACTGATCTGGTACATAGGAGATTTACCAGATATGAGATGAATCTATCAATAGGAAATATATCTCGGCAAGTCTTGAGGCAACAAGGCATTGTGTGATTTTAGTTCTTCTAAGGTATCAGTGTGGATTATGAAGTATTATTATGTTATATATTGTACATTTAAAAAGTAAAGGAATGTGTCTCTTGATCTAGTCAGTGTGTTGGGAAGTAAGAGTCTTTGGTGAGCCTACTAGTTTCTCCAGAGCCTTAAGCCTTAAATATGTGGAGTGAGACATTTCTCAGAAGCATCTTATATTGCTTTAACCATGTAGTTAATGTTTTCTACAGGCAGCATTATATATGAGAATTTTGTTTCAGAGAGCAAAGGCTCAGAGTGTTTCATAGGGTTAAAAGCAAAACAATTCTGTAGCTACACATTTTCAAACCAGTGCTTAATTTAGGATAATGTTTGTGGGACTAGGTGATATGCACAGACATGTCTGTTAGTTGTTGAACACCTCAGCTGCTGAATTTTATCCAAAGTCAAGTCAAAGCAGTGTGCATTCTGGGAGGGATGCCAGAAACAAATTGTAGTAATTCAGCCTTGTTGTTATAAAGGCATGAATCAAAAGCTCAGTGTCTTGCTGAGACAGCAATCGTCTTAACCTTGTTATACTCCCGAGATAGTAATATGAGGTCTTATCAATGTGGCTGATATGGCTCTCAAAGGAAAGCTGAGGGTCAAAAATGGCTGGCATTCATCACAAAGAATATTGCTTTGTGGGATGTCCAGGCACAGAATTTTGAATACCTATTAACTTCCCAGTGAGGCAAGACATATATGGCCCACTGCTTGTAGGATAAGGGAAGGGGAAGGTGCTAAAACTGGTCAAAGGAACTAGAAATTGGATCTTTTAATTTTCTGCTCTGAACATCTGTGTTTACCAATACCAGTTAGGCAGCTTCTGATTAAGTGAAGATGCTTCTATGCCTTGAAGATTAAAAACCTTTTAAAGTGGCTGAATTTGGAGAGGTGGGATCTTTTGAAAGAGAGTTTGTTTTAGAATGGATTCTATGTTCTGTTTATGTGAAAAGCAAACTACAATAGACTTTGAGAATTAATAGCTTTTAAATTAGTGTAAGAACAAAACTGCACTGATTTGTGCTTTCTTTGTTGTACTAGAGTTATAAGCCTTGTAAGTTCCTTAGGAAGATGTCAAGCCAAGATTGATATCAGAAGACAGAGCTTTCTGTTGGGATGATCATTAACATTCAGTTCCAAACCCATGCCCTCCAGGAAGAAGGGTGATATGCAGAGTGTTCATAAGCCCAGCCTTTGAAGAGACAAAAAGCAGGGCATGAATCATGGCTTTGTCATTGCAAAGCTGGGAGACCTTGAGGAAGTTACTTAGCCTATTTGTGACGTGGTTTTATTATCTACAGAACACAGGTGATACCCATGCTTGCCGCAGAAGATTTTTGTGAAGATAAAATGAGATAGCTTACATAAAAACGTTGTAAGCGTGGTATCTGGCATAGTCTCTAAATTTTAGAAATTGGAATTTTGAAGTCTCTTCATATTGAGTTCCTTTTTACCTAGTTTCTGAGCAACTGGAACTAGAGAAAGAAAGACAGAGGGAAAATACCACCTTCTTACAGAGGCATCTTAAAGGTGGATCAGCTTGCTAAGTGCATCACCAAATTGGGTAGACTCACCTTCTTGTGGCAGCACTGCCTAAGGTAGAAAAAAGAACTGAGCAGAGTGTGAACACACACATTCATACACATTCACACATGCATGCACGTGTACACACACACACATACACACACTCACACACACACACACACACACGGGGAGGAGGGAGGGAAGGAAGGAGGGAGAAGACAGAGATAGAGAGACAGAAAGTGGAAAGATAGGAAACAGAGAGACATACAGACACACTGACACACACACAAACACACACAAGTACACAAACATACATACAGTCTGACACAGACAGACAGGCAGACACACACACACACGCACACACACACACACACACATACACACACCTCATTGTTTAACATAAGTATATGAATGACTCAAAAGTCACAAGAGAGGAAAGTGTCATAAATTACGTTCTGGAAAGAAAGGCTGCAGGGAGATGCTCATCAAAAATGTCTCATTTTTTTACACTTTGTTCTGTTAGTTGAGATTATCTTCTACCTTTACTTTTTAAATTTCATTGTTTCTGTTTTCACATCCAGATACCACTAGAACAAATGACTGAGATCAGAAATACAAACTTAGTTTTAGTGGGCAAAGGTCAAGATATTGACAAGGCTGGCCCCTTCAGTAGCCTTTGTTGAGAGAATCCTCTCTTCACTTTGTTCAGCTTCAAGAGAACAACTGCTTGGGCCCTTCTCCCCCCATTCCAGGAAACACCTGCTCAGACCCTTCCCACACCCCCACACCCGACCTGCATCTTAATCTTCACATCTCTTGCCTGTGACCTTCTTGCTTCTTTTTCACAGTGACTGCTATAATTAGACTAGGCCTAATAAATGCAGACCAATTCTCCCTTTTAAGATTTTGAATTAATCACACCAGCAGAGTCCGTTTTACCATGTAAGATAACATAGATGTAGGGGACAAGTATTAGAACCTGGATGTATTAGGGCCATAAATCAGATTCCCGCAATGGCATTTTGATTGTGTGACTCTCTCTGCCTTGGAGTTGTTTTTCATGTCCTGTGTATGGCATTCTTTTCAATATGTCCTGAATCTAGGTGTAAATTCCTCTAGGATAGATGTCAAGTCTTTCATGTTTTCATATTTTTCCAACTTTGTTATCTCACTTTTGAAAAGCAAAACAACTGTTCATACCATTCAACAGAATGTACGGATTTAAAGCTATTTAAATTGGAAGTCTTTATAGGGGTTGTAGCTAAAGATTTGCTGTGCTCCAGGACAATATCTTAGCTCTGAATGTGATTCTATGAACATTGACTATGAACAAAACAATTAAAGTATATAAGGTGCAGCCTCAGAGTCTTACATCTTGGGACTCTCACTATTGGAACTGAGAGAGTATTTGGGTCAATGAAGTGATACTCGCACAGGAAAACTCGGGTTATTCACTCTTATTTTTTATGAGTAGAGAAATAGAAATATTATGATACTAATGAAAGGATGTGAAAATTCACATTGCATAATTTAACTGACTCCCCCCATTATACTTTGGAGGAACGAGGGTCATGGCACAGTTACCTTTAATCCTGATTTGGTTGCAGTGGTTGGTAATATATGTGCTGTGACTTGAAATGAACACAGAAAAGATAAGTTTGGCTTCCAGACACAGGTACATTTCAAATGCATGATTGTTCGTCACTTATGAATTGGATTAGAAAATTATGGAAACCAGTATGTAATTTTAAGTTATTAAATTTATGCTAATATGTATCTAAATGATCCATAGAATTGGCTTTTAAGCAGACAGCTTTATTCTCTACCCATCACTCTAAAGTGTGGTGGTTATGAAAATACTTGCATGTAATGCCTTGTTACATTAAGACAAAAGGATTACTTTTGTCCATAGCCCTTGTCTTAGTTAGGGTTTTACTGCTGTGAACAGACACCATGACTAAGGCAACTCTTAGGCAGACAACACTTAATTGGGGCTTGCTTACAGGTTAAGAGCTTCAGTTCACTATCATCAAGGCAGGAACACGACAGCATGGTACAGGAGGAACTGAGAGTTCTACATCTTCATCTGAAGGCTGCTAGCAGAATACTGACTTCCAGGCAGCTAGGATGAAGGTCTTCTCTAGTTTTGCCCTCTGTAGCACTCTAAGCTCAAGTTGATCCACTCCATCAAGCTGCTGCTGCTCTTGGTGTTCATTCCAAGAACATCTGGCATCTTCAATATGCTGGACTCTTCCAGTGCAACTGACTTCACCAATATCTGTTCACAGGCTCTCTTCGTGGGGCCAAGCCTCAAATCCTTTTCATAACCACTTCAGTACTGGGCCATCAACTCCAAATGAGGCTACACCTTCACCAGTGGCCTTTCTCACAGAGCCAAGCCTCAGCTCTTCTTCATGCCTTCAAAACCAGTACCACCTGGGTGACTCTTACACATTACCAAGTACAGTTGCAGCATGAGGCACAACCTTGGCTATCTCTGGAACACAGCTTCTTTGTGCTTTCAGAAAACACTTCATAGAAGATATCACCTCAATGATGCTGGTCTCTTGTTAATCAGCACTAACTTCTTAGCTCCAGCTAACCAGCATCAATTGTCCCAGTAGTTTTCTTCTCTTCTTGACTATAAAGCCAAAGCCAAATAACCAAAGATGTTGAGTTCTGCTGCTTCCTGGGGCTGGAACTTGGCCTTCTTGTATATTGCATTCTCACCAGCTTTTTGTTTTTCAACTGCTTCACTGCCTAAGCTTAGCTGTCCTGGTACTTGTTCTGTAGACTGACTTTGAACTCAGAGTTCTACATGCCTGTCTCATGGGATTAAATGTGTGTTACACCACACCTGGACTTAAACTTTTCATTACCTAGAAGCTCTCTCTGTCCCAGGCTGGTCTTGAACTCAGAGATCTGCTTGGCTTTATCTCTTGGGATTAAAGGTGTGTACCACAATACCTGGATCTAACTTTAGCTTGTAGGATCTTGCCCCAAAGTCCCACTCTCTTAACCTGCTAGCTTCTAGAGCACAGGATTAGGCTCCATTTCACTTGCTGGTGCCCATTTAATGCTCTAGTCATATATTTTATATTTTTCCTTTCTAAGCTTGTTATGCTTGTTTAAAATGCTCTTTGTAAGACTTAACGAGAGAACATAGTCTATGATGGGCATCTCTGAGACTACCTTTATCAATGCAATTAATCTGAGTCTCTTTACCTTAGCTTCAGGCAGACTCTTCAGACAAGGGCAAAAAATAGCCACATTCTCTACCGAAATATCACAAAAGCAGGCTCTAGGCCACATATTGAAATTCTCCACCAAAACCTCGTGGGCCAGGTCTGCACAATTCAAATCACTCTCAATAATGAAGTCTTTCATATTCCTACTAGGATAGCCCATTAAGCCCATATAAATTATTCCACTGCTTTCCAAATCCAAAGTCCCAAAATTCACATTCTTCCAAACAAAAGCATGGTCAGACCTATCACAGCAATACCGCAGGTACCAACTTTTGTCTTAGTTAGGGTTTAACTGCTGTGAACAGACTCTATAATCAAGGCAGCTCTTAGAAAAACAACATTTAATTAGGGCTGGCATAAAGGTTAAGAGCTTCAGACCATTATCATCAAGGCAGGAACATAGCAGCATCCAGGCAGGCATGGTGCAGAAGGAACTGAGAGTTGCATCTTCATCTGAAGGCTTTTTAGCAGAATACTGACTTCCAGGCAACTAGGATGAGGGTCTTAAAGCCCAACACCCACAGTGACAGACCTATTCCAGCAAGGTTACACCTCCAAATAATGCCACTTCCTAGGCCAGGCATATTCAAACAATGACAGTCCTGAACATTTGTACTTGACCGAGTCTATTTTGATGTCTCCTTTTCTTCCCTTTAGTTTTATTATCTAGAAAACAGACTCTAAATTTTAGCATAAAGAGAGAACCCTAGAAGCTTTCTTGTCAATTTGGACATTTAGAACTATAACCAGCAACCTAGAAATATTCAGATATTAAGAGTGTCCTTAATATCTCTTGACTCTGAAGAGAGTTCTCCTCATTTAGGTGTGATAATTGAGGACTTTGTTAAGAACAAGAGACATAGCTAAGAAATGAAGTCAAAGAGGATGAGAAGATTCTGGAAACAGCATGGTTTAAAGAAGCAATGGTTTTTATTTAGTCGTCTCCTTTTTGTATGTTTTCAGCTACTGAAGAAAGGGAAATAAAGGTGAACCTTCCCTGGAGATGAAAGCCTATGTCAAGATCTAGCTTCACCAGAAAGTGCTGGCAGGGAGTGCCCAAGAACTAAGGACAAAAGAAGCCAAGAAAGGATCTAAAGGAAGAAGCAGGAATCATTCTCGAGCTAGTTTGGGGTCAGCCATTTGCTGACCTGACAAGATTTAAAAAGTTAAAAACTTTTATGCTACCACTTTTGATTGTCTTAAAATAAAATTAGATGAATAAATGGTGATCTTCTGTCCTCTTCCCACCTTCTAGCAGGAACACTTTAGGGATTAAGTATGTAATCACAACTAATCCATGTGTCAATTCCTAGACAGAACCCAAAATGACAAACTATCAAGAAAACCATAGAAGGAAATTACTATCAGAGCATCAAGTAGTAAAAACTCAGAAAATTAAATTCCTTCGATGAATAAAGGTGTGCAAGAAAATTGAACACATTCAAGAACCCAAAGACGACTAATTCCTTTTCAAAATAAACAGTTCTCTTTTTTTGTGTGTGTGTATGTATGTATGTATGTATGTATGTATGTATGTATGTATGTATGTATGTATTTTTATTGAAAATAGTATTTCCTTCAGACAATATATTCTGATGATTCTTCCCCCACTGCCAGCTTCTCCCAGATCTCCATACCTTCCCACCCATCCAAACCATCTTATTATAAAACAGTCATCTAAGAACAAAAAGAAAAAATAAAAGAAGATAAAATAAAAGAAACCTAAATAGGATGAAACAAATAAATGGAGACAAAAAAACCTACAAGAAACGCACATAGAAAGACTTTAGGAGTAAGGAGAGGTGGTGGGTGGGGAGGAGAGAGGGAGGGACAGAGAGAGAGAGAGAGAGAGAGAGAGAGAGAGAGAGAGAGAGAGAGAGAGAGAGAGAGAGAGTTGTCCAAGACATTATAAGACAGAAAACTGCTTGCCACTGGTTTTGTTGTGTCAGTCATTTACTGCTGGGCATGGGTCTGTCCAGAGAGTGATTTGAGTACTCAGTAAAACTCATGTAGAGAAAAGTAATTTTTCATTGACTGCTTATAATTGGAGATAGTTTCTGGGTTAGGTATGGGGCATGTGTTGTACACTTCTATTCTCAGTACTAGGACCCCATCAGGACCAGGCTTGTGCAGGCCCTATGCATGCTGTTGCTGTCTCTGTGGCTTCGTATGTACCCTGTTCATGCTGTGTGTAGAAGGCCTTGTTTCCTTGCTGTTCTCCATTCCTTCTGCCTTCTAGAGTCTTCTGCCTCCTCTTCTACAGGGTTCTCTGTGCTGTGAAGAGAAAGACTTGATGGAGACATCGTATTTAGGATCTAGTATTCCAAAGTCTCTCACTCTCTATACATTGTACAAGTATAGGTTTCTGTATTTATTCTCATCTACTGCACAAGTGCACAAGAAATCCTCTTCAATGATAGCTGAGCAAAATACTGATCTATAAGTATAGGAGAATGTTATTGGGAATCATTTTGATACTCAGTTTCTCTTGGAAGAGTACTGAACATGCTTAGTGGTGATATTTGCTCAACATTCAAAATCAAGTTATGAAGGTGGCAAGTTTTATGTTATGAATATTTTATGATGATAAAAAGGCATCATGACCACAGAATTTCATGAGCTTTAGTTAACCAAAACAAAGATATTTCTCTTGTTATTTATTCAGTTTATACAATGGCCAGTATTAAAGCTTCCTGAGTTCATTTTTGAGGCCCTATGTTAACAGTTAAGATGTTTCAGAACTGAAAACTAAAGGCTACTTTTACATGTGAACATGGGTATGTTAATAATAATGAATTTCAAATTGTACCCGTAACTGTAACTAAAATTTATTAAAACTACTATGAAATTAATGATTAGTTACTGGATAAAGGCAAATAAATCATCTTTTCACTGATATATGTGATTATATGTGTAAAAATCCTAACACCTGTCGCAAAAGAATTTTAGGGATGAATTGAAGACATAAAACTTAGAATGAGAATGGAGGATATCTGTTGGGATATCAATGCTGGCAGACAATTCTTGTAACTGCACTGTGTAAAAATGTTAGACCCACTCATGAGCGCATGAGCCCGGTACTTGGTCTTCACACTCAATTTCTGTGTCAACACTGAAACTTCATACTCCTGCTTGGAAGACAACTTTCATTTTTTTAAATAAAGATTTGTTTTATTTATTGTTTTGGATTTATTTTATTTTATGATCACAGATTTTTTTCTTGTCTAAACACTATGTGCATGCCTGGTACCCAAGGAATTGTCATATTCCTTGGAACTGAGTCATGGATGGTTACGAGACATGTGGGTACTGAAAATTGAACTAAGATCTTCTGCAAGAACAACTTCAGAGTCATCTCTTAGCTCTAGTTCATTTTATTTTTAGCTATGTGTATTTGTCTCTGCGAGCATGCATGTGGGTATAGGTTTATGCACCTGAGTGCAGGTGTCTTCAGAGGCCAGAAAAGACATCAGATACCCTAAGGTTTTAGTTACAAGTAATTTTGAGCTGCCACATTGCTGCTTGTAACCCAATTCAGGCCCTTAGAAGAGAAATACTCACTCTTAACCACTGCTCCTGCTTTCCTTGGAGCACAACTTGAATGTCACAGGTTTAGTTTAATCCCTTTTCTATATTTATCAGAAGAGTTTTCTGCTTATTCATTGGCTAGGAAAACTAAGGGCAAATCTTATATAAACACTCAATTCTGAATTCACTCTTGGGAGATTTGAAGTCATATTAAGTTTGTTATGACAGCTGGTTAAGTGTTGTCATTTTTATATAACCTTGGCATATCACTTAACTATATACAACATTTTGCAAAGATTTGTTAACTTTTCTTTCTATTTAATATTTTGTGTCCTCTGGGGAAAATATTGCATACCCTCTGGTTTCTTGCAGCGGATCCTAAAACCTCACTTGAAAAATGCATCCCTATTGAATTATTAATCATAATATGACTGTGTTAAGCTGCAAAATCCCCTCACAGTTTTAAGTTTTAACAGCTTCTCTAGAAGGCATCATATTCTGACGGTCAAAAAAAAGTGTGTGTGTATGTCTGTGTAGTCTGTCAGGAAAAGGAAAAGAACCAACTCATCAGATGTATTCTGCAGGATTTCTAGAAAATTTGCAAGGATTTTATATTTCTAGGTCTTTCCATAATTTTGTCTTTATCCTTGAGTATCGTATTAGACCTACAGTATCTCAATGTAACATGATATCTAGCTTTCCATTCTTCATGGACAGGCCCACACTCATTGTCATGCTTGCATGTGTTTTGCATACATATCTTCACATACATAGGTATTTACATACAGAAGTATAGAACAAGAATTTGGTATTTTATTTGGTGGATCATCATTGTAAGCAGAAATGCCATACAATCTCACATTTCTCTCTTCTCATCAGCTGTAGTGGTATTTCCTTTTCTAAAATATACTTTGAATGGTTAAATTCTTCAGGGAAACTTTGGAGTCATCTATTCTTAGGCCTCTATGGTAGGATGTGAGAGGAAAGAGGACTAACATTCTCTGAAAATTAGAACATTTTTTCCAAGAGAAATGGGCCTTCCTGGGGAGGGCTTCTGCCACCCTCTGTGTAGGTAATACATTTTCTTCTATCTTATTACATATTTATTATAAGTGTAAAAGCAGGTCTTCAAGAAAAGCTGGGTTCAGTAATATGTCACACTGGAAAAATCAGCATGAATTCATATCCTTAAAAGATTATCTTCTAGCTATGCCATTATTATAAATGTCCTATCAGCAGGGGCACTATTCTAATTTATTAGCAACCCACTTGTGCACCCCTAGCACACACATTTTGATCCCTAATTGGTAGTTGTCTTCAGGTTTCAAACAGACAAAATGAGATAAATTGAAAGCAAGTTGTCATTGATCAGAGATCAAGGCTGCTTCTTGAAACATTGGGGGTATAGCTTTAATGGCAAATAACAACAACAGTAATAATACTAACGGTTAAGCTGGAGAAAGATGTGAAAAGTCTTGAGTTCGTAGTAGCCATGAAAACAGAAAAAAATGTACAAAGTTTACTGGTAATAGGACAAAGATCAGGTCTAATGAATCTCCCAGACTCATTTACAGAGGTAGGAGAACACTGAAATATGATATTTTATTCTCTTATTTGACATATGTTTAGTACACATATATAGTTTTATTTGTATAAAATTAAGAAGCTGAGATAAGTGGATGAACCAAGACACACAGATTTTCTGCACCATGATGTAGACCTTTATCTTATGTACAAAGTTACCAAGACTATTACAGAGATTTACTGTGTATGAGGTATATATAAAGCATATGTGAATGTTGTGTTTAGATGTGAGTCCCCACTCAAAGGATATATCACTATGTTGTGCAAATACTTGGAAATCCAGAGCTGAAGCTTAAAACACCAGGTGTCCAAATAGGTCTGCAGCAATCAGTATAAAAGGTGAAGATGTAAACACAGGGTAGGAGCCAATGGAACCCATTCCCATTTAGCTAAGAGTAATGAAGTAAGCAAAAGAGCAAAGACAGACTTGGGACCCTGAATAAATATGAAATGAAATACTCATCATCTAAGTGGGAAAAAAAGAGAGAAAGACCAGGAAAGAAACAATGCATTAAGTCGCACAGGGGCAGTACAATTAATGGTCAAGTATATTAATCATAGTCCATCATAGCTGATTAGAGCAATGCAAACAACTGAACACAGGAAAAATCATAAAAGAAGTCATTCCCAAGTTACATATGCACCAAATACTCCACAAAGAAGCAAACACAAAGATCCAATCCTTCATCTCCTAGTAGATGAAACAGCCACTAGTGTTGAACACCTTTTAAACTTTATACTAATTTGTGAATAACATAAAAGGGTAATCCAGGTCAATGTATCACATTTCAAGGTCAGGGCACACTCTTGGCTCTGAGAAGACAGAAAAGATAAGTCTTAAAAGTGTAAACTCTATATGAACAGCAATGATGTATAGGTGTTATAATAACAAGAAAACCTGATATAAAAATATTAGTGCCATTATAAAAATTAAAAGTTGATTCACACTGGACTCTATTATCAAATTCCACTCTGTAAATGAAGCAGTTACTCACTTGGAGTTTGGTAATTTTTTTTACAGTTAGCATACAAAATAGAGTTTCATTGTGCATTTTCATACACTTGTATAATTATTTATTCTTATTCAACTGATTCTTTCATTCATGACCCTCTCCATATCCTCCGTCTCACTATTTGATGATCTTCCTTTCTCACAGTCTCCCTTGCTTTTATGTCACATGTATGCCATTTCTTTTTTTCCTCTACTGTCCCCTTTCTATTTTCATGACCTATGGGCATTTGAATCCATGTATGTGAATATGCACACACATACCTGTACACCCCCCATGAGAATGTAAGTATATAATCTGCATTTGAGAGAATATATATGATATTTAGGCTTAGCTTAGTTTTATTACCATTATTTTCAGTTGCATCCGTTTTTTCCTAAAAATATCATAATTTTAATTTTTCTTTTATCTGAATAATATTCCATTGTACATGTATGCCACAAGTTCATTCTAGTATCTGATATTTTGAAATGATATTTTGGTTTTCAGATCTGGAAAAGGTATTTTTTTTAAAAAATTTAGTAAGGTTATAAATGCTGGTTTCTGGTTAGGTTTCACCCTGTTTTAGGAAAATGTCAGAAAATTTCAAACCCAAAGATATAAAAATAAGAATTAATTTGATGTTTCTTGCTTAGCATTAACATTTTTGCCACTAGTTTTATCTTTGGACATTTGATTTGTTCTGAATTCTTGAATCACTGTAATAGTTAAAATTAACATGATGTTCAAATCTTCAAAAGAACCAGTCACACAAATTATTTATTTCAGCTTAAATTGTTTAAAGAATCTTACTGAATTTCTAGCCAATAATTAAAGGTCTAGACAAAGATATTTTCTATGTGTTGTTATGTTGATGTGTTGGTTTAATGTGTTGAACACTGAATAAAGTGAATTATTGTACTGAATCAAAAATGGCTCTTGAGATGTTAACTGTGTAAAAACAACAACAACAACAACAAAAGAACAACAACAACCTAATTTTATTTCTCATTTTTGTGTCTTCTTTGGGGCTAAGTTTTCTCTTTTCCAATTTGAAAACTGCATCAGGTTCATAGTTCTTTAGATCATGGTTACTTTAAGTTCAAAGAATCTTTAGTTAACATTGAAAATATTTAATCACTCGCACTTATCAGATCTCTTAACTTAAATTTGATATTTTTTCTTATTTTTTTCCAATGTGGAAAGGTTTAATGAGAGAAGAAGAGTAGAATAGGGGAGGAAAGGCCGGCCATGAGCACATGGAGGGAAGGGGATGGTGTGGGGAGAGAAGGGACAGAAAGGAAGAGCAGGGAAGAAAATAGAACAAAGGGTAAGCCCAAGAGCTTCTTCCTATTCTTAACCTAAGCCTGTTGCTGGCAGGAAACCTAGAAAGAGAGTACATCAGATTCAACTCCTTTCATTGATGTGACCAACATTTCTGACCACTTTTTTGACTACTTTGTAGTCAAAGTTTAGGAAGGAAGACATGAAATTTTAACTGACTAATATTGTCATTAGCTGCATCATATACTCTTGGACCCCAAGGAAATTTGAAGTCGAGTACTCTTATAAGGTCCTATAGAAGCTGTCTATTCTTCCAGTTACGAGTTCTTTTGCAGTACTGAGTACATATCTATTTTTGAATAACTTCTATCCCAGACCACTCACACTTATTCATATCATTAAATTCTCTTTGTTTGATCAACAACTGTTACCTGTGATTCTTGGTTAGGACTTAATGTAGTTACATTCTACATCTTCTGAGTATGTCCTCAATTCTGGGGTATGGAAATTACTTGTATATTGTTTGCCTCAACTAAGTCTGAATTTCTAAGATAACCCCGGTTTTTTGTCTCCAATATCAAGACCACTTTCACTATGTTGATTTATATATCAACCTGTTGTAGAAAAATATTTTATCTTAATTATGGGCTTCTACTCCATAACTGATCATTCAGTTCCCAGATAAAAGATACATGTGACCTTTAATTTATAATAATTTTTAGAGCCTTTATCACCACTAGAGCTGGGCAGATATCTATCCTCTCTGCTATTATGTTTATTTTCCTGCCAATAGCCCCATTATATAGTTTGCCATGCTTTGTCTGGGCTGCTCTTAACTCCAATTAGCCAGCCATGGCTATGATTTTAAGATTCTTAACCCATGAAGTCTTCTTCTATTTCCAACTTTTTTCCCTCATTGTTCTCCTCCAGCACCAAGTCTGGAAATTCCAAACCCTGTCTATGTCTCTTCTTTCTGGCTATTTGCTTTGGTATCTTTATTTAATCAATAGTTTTAAATTAAGGAGCAAGTTCATATTGTATGTGCAGATTCTCTCACTCCTGGAAGCAACCAGGCCTTGGGGGCTTGTATTTATCATTACAATCCATATCAAAAGATCAAACTTCAACATCAACCACTGTTACTAGACTTGTGGTAGGGAGGAAGGTACTCATCCTTTGTTTGGTATACTTCTGGCCAAAGGGATGTTCCTTTTTAAATTTTCTTAAAATTTAGCACTTGATCTATTTAAAACTATGACTGAATTTGTTATTAAAAGACAAGCAACCAGTTTTTAGAAACAACTTTTCAAGTTATGATGAGAGCTACAATAAAGATTTCAGTGTCTGGGGATCCTCAGTTAAGGAATGGATTGAATAGTTTCTTATATGAAAGGAATACATTCCAAAACCCCCAATGAGTATTTGCTATCCTTCGTTTTTGTTTTATTAAAATCTTATAGGTGAATGTCAACATGACAAAGATTTGGAATCACCTAAGGGATAAGTGTCTGGACATGCCTTTGAGGAAATATAATGAGAGGTTATATTTAAGTGATAGGCAGTCTGAATGTAGCAGCACTATTTCATGGTCTTGGACTGAATAAAAAGGAGGAAGCAAATGGAGTACCGGCCCGATAATTTCAATGAGAGGTTCACCATAGTCTCAGACATTTGAATACTTGGTTCCTAATTGATGGGTCTATTTGGGAAGTTTCGAAGGTATGGCCTTTATACAAAGTATGCCACTGCTTTGGGAGTTTACAGACTTGTGCCATCTTTAGTTTGCATTCTTGTTTTTGGGATTACAATTCCAGAGGACGGCCCTTGGCTTCCTGTTCCATTTCCCCTTTTACTCTAACATCATGGTCTCTATGTGCCTGGAACTGTAAGCACAAATAAAATGTTTTTTCTATAACTTCCTTTAGTCATGATATTTTATTATAACTATAGAAAAGTAACTGAGATACCTGGTATTCTAGTGTTTGTGTTTACAGACTGCTTATGTTATTCAATGTTTCAGGCTGCTTCAAACTTCTGCCAGAAAGCCTCTTCCTCGTGGTGGACACTACCATGAAACTTAACCAAAATAAACCATTTTGTAATAGTTAGATTCTACTTACCCAAGCATAATGTGGCTGATAATTCTACTGTTTAAAGATAACTTTGTGCTGGTAGCCATGACTACTACCTGAGCAGAACAGTGCAGAGGTAGCTGCATCTGTTGCAATGACATGATCTATTACTTCAACAATCCCTGGCAAAGAAGGGAGGTGGAAGAGTCACAGGACCCCTATTACACATTCCATCTATTACTTCTGTCCACTTCTGTGACAAGTTATCTCCAGAAACACTAACATACAGAGGGAGTAGAGATTAATGTAAGTAGGGATTCTGTGATGATACAGTTGCTTTAGGGTTGTTCATGCTTTCATAGTTAGCTTCTCACCTATGTTCTGCACGTAAACTTAATAAGCATATTGGATCAGCAAGTTGGACTCCAATGGACTAGTATTTTAGTTTGTTGTTGGTGCTCTGCCTGAGTTAAATACACTCTTGGCCATGTCTTCCAAGGGAAAGTAAACACAATACTTTCCTTACACTGTTTTGGTCATGAATTTAACAACAACATCAACAAACTAGTAAGCTATGCCTTTTCTTACACATACATATCTACAATAAGGCTTAATTTATAAATCAGACAGATACCCTATTAACAACATTAAATAATAAGCCGACTAGTTGCACCACAATGAGTAGAAATAAGACCCACTAAGAAAAAAAACTTCTAGCCTGTGGCATAGGTGGAGACCTAACATTCGAGTTGGACCAGGTCAGTTATTGGGCCAAGAGACCAACCCTAGGAAGGTGGGTTTACCTTAATTCATGCTATAGAGGTAGACAAAATATTTATTCCTTTAATGAGACACTCCTTTCCTTCCCCAAATTTCCACCCTAGTGAGTCCCCGAGAAACATATGAGGTTTAACTGTCTGGCCACATTTCTGAAGCTGTTTCAAAAACATACAACTGGTCCTTTTTCTTGTCTTTTTCTTTTGAGTAATTTTTTTTAACTTTTCAGGTTCTGATACACTCTTTAATAGATCCATCTCCTGCCACACAACTGCCCTAAACACCAGCCTTAAGGGTGTTCTTCCTTCTCTTGTTCATTCTCCCCTACCACAAAGAGGCTAAGATTGACAGCTTGTTTGTCCTGTAGATTTAGTTTTAATCTTTAATAGCATTTCCTTAGTGTTTCCATTTGAAACCATTTGTAAATCCCTTTATTAGTGAAATTAAAAAACTTTAAGAGTCCACCCCAATTTACACTGTCTCAGTAAAAAATATAATTAAAGAGCTGGGTACATTTTTGACTTTTTCATTTCATTTTAGATATACTGCTTAGTTGGTCATGGGTCACTCAACCTCAGAACATGAATGCGAAGAAGGGAGGGCCACGAAGAAATGCATGAGTGAGACCTTTTCTTAATATTCCATTAGGGTGGTCTTTTATATTAGCAATTAAGTTATCACTGCTGGATGATTGAGTCAGAACTACTTAAGAGCTTTTTATTGGTGGGAAGACCATAGGTTTTGGTGGTTAATTAACAGCACAGAAGTACTCTTGTCTTCTTAGGTCTATAATGGAAATCTCGGCTTGAAACCTTAGCACATGTACTATTAGAAAGGGTCCGTGAGGTATCACATGGTGTGTTCTTTCATTTTTCAGTGCTGTTCAAACACACCAAATAAACTGTTTCCTTGAAATGACTTTAATTCGTTGTTTAATAACCTTTACTTTGGAGTCATCTTGTTCCAGTATTTTAATTATGCATGAATTTTTTTAGGCTCACACTCAAATAAAATTCAGTAGGTCTATGATCGTATTATGTGTCAACATCTTAAATAAAGACTAGAAGCTGGTCTATAGTGACAGGTTTTGACATATAATTTTTCTTTCATGCCAAACAAAAGGACTTACAAAATGAAAAGTGATGGCCGTGCCCTCATCCTAGCTCCACGAGATTGAGTAAGAATATGCTCCAGTGTAATTCTATCCAGAGGGCGAATGTCCACTAAAATGTTCCTTTCCTTTTGAGTGTGAGATGCGTAAAGCAGAGCTCACCCCCGAGATTCTAATTGCCAAAGTGTTCCTGCTTAGAACACTGACTTAAATTATTTATTTCCTGGGCAGTTATATTAACTTTTGAAAAGGTATTTATCTTCTTTTCTGATGTTGCTCTCATATTTCATTCATATTTCTATCCTGGTTGATATTACATTTTGCAGGTGGAAATATTCATAAAAACCGTCCTGATGTACCCAGGAGATGCAACATCTTGAGAGAAAAGGACTCTGGATTTATGACCCACAATCCTGCTTGCCTTCTGTGTGATATGGGATTGATCATATGTGAGCACTACACATTTTTTTCTTCTTCTGAAATCGATGCTTTGATTTATTTCTCATTTTCTTGACAATATGTCATGGGCAGTGACAGCAAACCTTCAGGTCTAGGATAGAAAACCCAATCTGCCTGAGGTTCAGAGTGACTTAGCAGAACCTGAAAAGTCAAATAAAACTGTTTGTGTTGTTAGAGATTCATTCATTTAAAGATGGATGCTTCCTTTATTTTCTTGTTATGTATTCTATTCTACCCTACTTCTTTGCCTCCCTGATTTCTTCTTCAGACTTTACTATTCTTTTGATTCAAACTTAAAGCCTCTGTTTGATTTTAGTCATTTCCTTAATGGAAGAAGGAGAGCCATGTTCTCAGAACTGCAGGAATATACCATGGAAAGGCCATACCATGTAACAAGGATGATCATGGTTGCCAACCAGATAACCGTTCCTTTCCGTGTTGGTCTTCTCCATGCCATATGACTTATCTCTAACAGATGGGGGGGCAAGTGTCACTAGAGAGGGAATGTCCCTCAACCCACAACCTCAAGCCACAATATTACTTTCCATCTTCTTTCAAAGATCCAGTTTCTACAGCTCTAGAGCTTTAAGCACTTCACGTTGCCTCATTTCCTGACTGATAAAGCCCTGGGGATCCAGAAAGCTTCAGTTTGTAACAGCTTACCTGGTCCTTCCTCATTTCCCTTTCCTTGTTCCCCTTGTACTTCCCAGTCAGTTCCTGGGTTGTTTAATTCTTGCCGAAAGTTTTGTTTTCTAGAAGATACAGACTAAGATGATGGCCATTACTATAACTTGTGTCTTTATTTCATTCACCTTAGGCTTTTTCCAAATTTATAACCCATATATTAAGCAAAATAAATGTTTTTGATTATCTCTGAATTGAAAATAAATAACAATAAGAACAAAACAAAATCTAACCAAAGACTTGGGGCTAAATTTAATATACGTATGATGTATGCTAAATGTATAGATATATTTTATATAATATTTAAGTTTAACATGTGTATAATATAGATATGTAATATGTGCATTTTTTCTAATCATGTGATGTGGTTATTGAAATACACAAATTCCTGACTGTTGGTAGCTGTAATGATAGACAAGTAGTGAGAAGATTAGGTTATTCATTCCTGTGTCAAGAGTTCATTTCCAACTGTGAATCTCGTTTATCCTATGATGTCTTGCTACTTCTAGCATTGTACAAGGACTCCAGCAGTGATGACAGAGCTTTGTTTTCTTATGCTCATTGAAGCCTCACATGTTGTTCTAGATTCAGGGCAATTGAAAGACCAGAAAGTTATAGACTTAATTTTCTTCTCAAATAAAACCTTGTATTTTTTCTGATTTAGGTCTGGAATTAAATTACAAATTATCTTGGTCTAGCATGTCTCTTTTAGACATTTACTATCGATTTCCGTATGTGGCTTAACATCTTTATAACTATTAGGCAAATCATTTGAAGTGACAAGTGGACCTCTAGCTTCCACCAACCAAAAAGCTAAGTATGCCATGAGAAAGTATCTGAGCCTACAACAAATATTTTCTTGTTTCTTTGTAGGCTGTCTGCCTGGAATTTCTCTGAGCATATTTAAAAATTATTTTGACTTATGATATTCTTTGTCCTATTACTATAAAAATTTTTATGAAATTGTTGTCACATTGAATACAGAAACTTGGATAACTTGAGTTCATTTCCTAGTCTATGGCTACTTATATTTGACTGCAGAATAAACAATCTCTTAAATGCTCTTTGAGGCGAGAGTTGTAGTTTTGTGTTGACAACAGAATTGACCAGTGGCTTTCACCAGGGCGAGGTTTATTTTAGGAGGTGAGGTGTAAGAAATGCACTGATCTTTCTCTTTAAAGAGGTAATTTCTAGACATAAGATCACTGCTTGGAGTGAAAGAATAACTACACTGAAGGGTCAACATTGATGCTGACAACAGGCTATGAGATCATACTTCTGAACTTTGCTATTTTTACTTCTTTTTAACTCCTAGGCATGTGATCTTAAATGAATTTTGCCTCCATTCCCACTGAAAATCAATGAAGATGTTCATTGCTCAGTCTAATGGTTCAGCTTGAGTGCTCCTTTGTGTAATTATTCCAGTAATAGTGTTGTGAGAGAAAGCAGTGAGTCAGAATGATTTTTCATTTCATCTTGAGACTGGAACAAACTGACAGGAAGGTAGTGAGTGAATTCAACAGCCAGGGTTGCATTGGTCCCACTTTTATTCTTTGCTAAGAGGAGTCAGGCCCAGCATGGACCCATGTACACTGATGTACATGTGCACACACACCCCCCCACACCCCCCCACACGCTCACGCATGCAGTTGTTCATAGCTCTTACAGTAGAAAATATAAGATGTAGAAAAGATGTTGCAGATAAAGTAGAATGATGTTATAGATCTAATGGTAGAAAAAGTTACTTGGAAGTTCTAAACTAATTGGTTCCCTAGGTTGTTCCTCCATCTCTTTTTGGAATGTTAGTGGCTATGTTCTTATTCATTTTCCAAAACTTGAAAACTTGCATTAATTTAGGGAATATATTGCTTTGTTAAACCTTGCTATGCTAAATAAGCTTATTCATATTTTAAGAAATAAATGCATCTTGAATGATTATTTTTTCCCTAGAAATATAATTCAGTTCTTCAGGACAGAAATATGTGCTCTAATCTAATTTTTGCTATATCTAAAGTGGCTGTGAATCTCATAGGAAATTTAACATTTAAATACACATTTCAAATAACTGGAGCACGTGGAATAGGAACTGAAATTGCAAATATTTTAAATGTATGCATTGCTCATTTCAGGAAATAAATCCCAGGTCAAAATGAATTTGGAGTTGGAATTGTATTAAAATCAGGGAATCTGCTGTTATATTAGAGCAATATGTTTTAATAAAGCTCAAAGGATGTTGTGAACATGCAGTAGCCCAGAAAGTGTGTCAGAGAGTGAGAAACACCCTTCATTAATCGTTTCCACTAGAGAGAAGTTTAATAAACGAGAAATTTATCCTCTGGACAATGGGGTGACTGTCTAAAACTACCCAATAAAAAAGTAAAGTAAAAATGTCTTTCACTCTATGTTTCCCTTGCAGGGCAGAACATCATGACTATTTTTAGGTAATGGGCTTTGAAGTCTTGTGTACTGGCTACTATGACTTCATTTAATGCTCTCTGTTGCCTTTCTCTGGTACCTAAGTGGGTACTTAGGAAAATAGTTGTTCAAGCTATCTTGAAACTCACCATGTCCCATATGATAAAGAGAGGAAAAGGGGATCAACTACATTTTGAGAGATGCACACATATCTTGTAAGTTACTTAGGAGAACAAAAACATATCTAAAATATAGATTAATAATTTAACAATCTAAATTAAGGTAAAGTAAAGCCAGAAATGGCAAATAGATCTTCCGTTTGTTATTAAAAATAATCTCCTGGTTTTACAATGCAAGATGGCTAATTCAGAGACGTGCTTTAAAGGCTTAAGCACAATGGGCTACCATAGGGGTGTTGGCATTTATTAATCGCTTATAATTACTGAAATGATAATCAAATTGAATAAATGAATGTCCTAATTAAAACTCCTTCACACTTAGCATCATTTTTACTGGTTAAATGGGACCTTCTAAAAATGCTTTACAAATCAATTTGATTCAAAATGATCAAGGAACATTAGTTGTTTTGGTTTGCTGATGATGTCTCTGAACTTAAATAATGAATGAAATTGATTTAATGTATTTGAAAAGTGGCTTTGATGTTAAATATACATTAGTAAAATCTTTCCTTTTTATTTACATTTTGGTAGTGGATTCACTTTTCACTCATTTTTGCTTCATCAGCTGATTAAATAGTGGAAACATGGAGCATTATGAGTAAGATTTCAGTGGAATTCTTGTTCTGATGTGTTTGTTGTCTGCATGAGTTCATTCATTCATTGTAGCTTCTACTTGTGAATTTGCATGGGTAAGCTTTTGTATCTATCACAGAATTCACGGGCACAACACAGTTTCCAAAATTTCCATGGTACTTACCCTTGAAATATTTAGTCTCTCAAAAGTAGGTTTCTTGTTGCTTGCATTTCCAGGTATCTTCTGTTCAAGACACCTACACAGATTTGTCAGCTGTGAGCTGATAAGCATTTAAAGTGAGCACAGCTATTTAAAATCCTCAGCTCTGAGAACACATATTACATGAATTCCAGATATGAATACAGTTACATTAGTAAATTCAGTTTCTAACATTGTATAGAACAAGAATATAAAGTTAAATCAGTGAAAATGAATAAAGTGTCTTAGGAAAATCTAATGTACTTAGTAATAACTTGACAAAACTCATATTTCCAATTACTTGAAAAGGCAAAGAATATTCTAGCAGTCGATTAATAAACTCATTGAGCAAAGATGGAGACCTGTCTTTTTCTTATATCCTATGCCAAAAATTAGTTCTTAAATATGAAAAATCAAATAAATTGAAGAAAAATCTAGTTTCATATATTCTGTAAAGTCATTCTTGAGAAGAGCTTCAAATTCAAGGAAAATATTATAAAGACACTATAAAGGTAGACTTAAGAGTAAAAGAAACCTTGTTAAAACATTGTGAAGTTAAAAATATAAAAACGAACAGAAATTTAATAATGTAAATGAAAAAGAAAGGCTAAGATTCACGAATTGATGAGTAATTGTTAAAAATTTTTAAAAAAAATACTCTGTATTGAAAAGGGGAAAATATTTAAAGAAGTTTCTATAAATAATAATTAAAGAAATAAATAAATTAAATGCCCAAAGACCAACAATCTTAGGTGAATGAGTCCAACTTTATTGCTAGCCAAAGAAATGAAAATTAAAACAATAAGTACCGTTTTTTCCACCAGATTTATTTCTTCAATATGTATGCTCGTGGCTTTATTTTCCCCAGTGGGTAATTTGCTCTGATGGTTAAAACAAAGATTCATTTTAATGAGTATAGGTATCTATTGTGTTTAGCCTGTGTACCTAGTGGTAACTTTTTTTTTTGTTTTAGTTCTTTCTAGACTGTGATAAGAAAATAAGTTCAAAAGTAAATTAAATATCCCCTTTTCTTAAAAAAGCGCGCGCGCGCGCGCGAGAGAGAGAGAGAGAGAGAGAGAAAGAGAGAGAGAGAGAGAGAGAGAGAGAGAGAGAGAGAGAGAGAGAGGAGCGCTATATACCAATACACATGTTGCAGTGCATGTGTGGAGGCTGATGAATGAGACTTTGCAGTTGATTTCCCCTTCTACCTTTACATGGGTTCTGCGACTGGAAAAGGCCACATCAAAAGGCTTTTTTGGGAAGCACTTTTACCCACTGAGACAGTTCGCTGGCACCCAAACATTCTTGATTAAAATCTTGAGAGTGCTTCAGGGACTGATTTACTGATGTTAAGATGCTCATACAGACATAAGAACATGTCTAAAACGACCTAGGAAGATCAAAATGAAAGTGTCTTACCCTTTAAACTCTTTAAGCTTGTTTCATTTGTTCAAATTAGATTGAAGTCTAATTTTTTGGGGGGGAGGGAGTGTCTTGCCTGTTTGCAGCTGTTGCTCTTTCTGATACATTCTAGATTATACATACCTGTTTTGCTTCTTGCAAATCTGCCCTTGTCATTTAATGTCCAGTTCCTGGATCTGCTTGTCTAAGGCACATGTCCTCTACCACTATGGAACTAACTGGCCATTTTCCTGATCTGTTTTCATCCACATGTGAGTCTTTTCATAGATGACTGGCAGTATCAGATTCACCCCAGCAACCAGGATAGCATCTTCCAGATGGCAAATGTAATATTGGCTGAATGAGTCAATAAAATAAATAATATGTCAGCCTTACATTTAGGCATTTTGAAATTCATTGGAGGATCACTAGAATATAAGAAATGATGAGCAGGCAGCTTGCAAGTTGTTAATATTTTCCTTTGTCACTTTCAGAAACATTATAGATCTGTTATAGATTCAAAAGCACGAATAAGTAACTAAATAAATACACAAATGAACATAATGCCCCTCCAAGAAGAAGGCCATAGAGAAATCCCAAAGACATACACACTGCAGTTGATCACTGCTAGAACAATGGCAAAGAATATACACTAAGCAGAGGAGCATGCCAAGGGGTGAAAGACGCAGAGGGCAGAATGGGAAGACAATGATAGCGTTGCATACACATTTTAGTTAGGCACAGACTGATGGATACTTGGCCTGAGTGTTTGAAAACCTGTCCTATAGTCTAAGCAAAGACCTAGCACCCTGGAAGCTCATGGACTAAAGTGGCTCACCTTAAAAAAGATTAGTCTAAAGGGTACAAGAGTCAGAAAACAAAACAACAACAAAAAACATTACCACCTGCAACATTCACCCACACCTGGTAGCGTAACACACCATACACACATTACTGTGTTAAACGAAGCGCCAGAGAGTCGTATTGAGCAGAAAGAATGTGGCTCTCAATTCTTACCCTTACTACAGTTTGTTGCACACTTTAGCATGCTTTGCTTATGCTGCCTCTGAATACTCTTTGCTATTGTTAATTTATATATTATTTGGATCCCTCTGAAGTCTTTTTCTTTCTTATTCTATTTCATCGACTTGCACTATTCCTGCTGGCCAATCTCCTCCCATGCTTCTTGTGAATCCTTTATGAGGGTGCTGTCCTTTCTGACTCTTTCTAATGTTGTCTTGGGATTTTCAGCTTCCATACCGTGTTCCTAGGTGGGTCTATTGTTCTCTATTCTTCTAGGGATATATTGGACTTCCATAGCCTGAAAAAGTGAGAGAATCTAACAATTCTGAAAATTCTTCATCTATTTTCTCTTTCTTTATTGGCCTTGTCTAGTCTATTATGCCTGTATGAAATGCCATACTGGTTTAGTGTCAGGCATTTTCACTGTCATCTACTATTTCCATATTGTTTTCCTCTATTCTCTGTTTTGTCTCTTTAGGAGTGGGCTTTCTGTATTAGTCAGGATCTGACCCAATAATAATGCACAGCAGGTGATTCTGTTGATGGACTTGGTAGCAAATGCACTAGAATGGCAAAATGGGCAGTGGGGCAAATTCGAGGCACACTGGGAAGCTGGATGAGGTTGACTTGTAGTTACAAATATTTAAGAAATAGGGAAATGTTGAGAGGGGTGGGAAGGGGGGTGGTTGGGGAGGGTAGGACCCTTATAGAGGGAGCGGAAGGGGATGGGATAGGGGATTTACATCTGGGAAACTGGGAAAGGGAATAACATTTGAAATGTAGATACCAAAATAGCCAATAAATTTTTTTCAAAGAAATAAATTTAATTATATTTGATATATACATAAATATGTGATTTAGATAAAAAAAAACAGAAAAAGTGCTTTTATTCTGACCAGTTCAGGTTTCTGGTGGTTTGGATGAGAAATATCCCCACAGTCTCTGGTATTTGGACACTCGGTCCCCAGTTGGTGGTGCTGTTTGGGGAGTTTAAGAGCATATCACCTTGCTAGAGAAAGTGAGTTACGAGGGAGGCTTTTAGAACCTAAAGCTTGTTCTTCTTCCATTTGTTTTCTCTGCTTTGTGTTTGCATTTGAAGATTTCAGCATTCCACTTCCTACACCTGACAACCTGCTGCTGGGCTTACGGTTTGCTGCTGAGATCCCACCATAATGGACTATGATTCCTCCAGGATTCTAAGCCCAAATCAACTAGTCCTGCTATTAGTTGCTTATAGTCATATCATTGCAGAAGCAGAAAAGTAACTAGTAGAAGGTCTAAAGATGAAAATATTCTTTAAAGTCCACTTAGCCATAAAGAGTTTATTTTCTATTCTCTTTTATTTAACCCATTTTATATAAATCTATCAGTTACAGCTGGACTCTTGAATAACACATAAATCTCCCTGTTGCTCAGTGGCTTTGAGCAAAACTCGCTAATTTTACTTTTGTTTATTATGTTTAGATGTGATAATAGTTGAGTGACCAACATGTTGATATGTGTATTGCTTCTTGATTTTATATTTCTTTTTACTTGTGTGCATGAGCTTGTGGGGTGTGGACACAGGTGTATGCACATGTATGCAGAGAGTAGAAATCAAGGTCAAGGTTAGTGTCTTTCCTTAGCAACTCTCTACCTTTTTTTCCATTATTTTGTGACAGGATCTCTCACTGAATATAGGGCTTAGCAGATGGCTAGACTAGCTGGCCCATGGGTCATGGGATCCATTTGTCTAGACCTCCTCAGACTTAGGGTTATACCATGTACTACAGTGTCTGGCTTTTTTGCACGAGTGCTGGGAATTTGGATTTAGCTACTTGTGTTTGCACAACAGGCATATATCTGACTGAACTGCCTCCCAGCACCAAAGCTTTAGACTTCTAGTCTCAGGGTAGCAGTAAGGACTCCAAGTTTTCATAGTAGCAATAAAGCACAAGAGACACAGTAAGGCTTTAATCTACATGAAATTTTCTAACCTATCACTGATCAAACCATTCAACTGTCACTATGGTTGCAGTTATTGTTGAAGAGTAATTCAAACAACTAAGGCTGGCTGCGTTCATTTAAGGTTTTTATTGGATTGTTGACCATGGTTAATTATAGTTTTGCCTTTTTTTTCTTCAATAGTGAGTCTTTTACAGCTGCCAATAAAAGAGAAAATGCCCAGAATTTACTAGAATCCCTCAGGAACTTAACCTTAAAGATTCCGACTTTGGTTTAACATTGGTTTCTATGCCAGATAAGTGACATATCTAGAATGTTTTTAAAAGATATTCCATCAGGTATTCTGTATATTTTCATTATGAATCTAGTTGAGACTAGAAAGTGTTGCACGGAGCTGTATTGGATTTGGGCTTAGCCGCTTTTTGAACTGCTTGGCTCAAAGTGGCTAGGTGACTTTGGGCTGTTTGGCCACAGAGACTCACCCCTAAGATGACTGCCTTAAGTCTTAAGATTGTTGAATGAAAGCCTCTCCCATGAATTTATGGCACAGGAAGATAACATTCAAGGGATGCCTCAGCTCCCTTAGCAGATACCTGTTACCTCCTGAATCAACACCCAGTGTCTCCACCGCCTGACCTCATCATCTACCGCCTGACCTCTTTGCCTCCAGCTATCACTGCCTGTATCCGCACCTCCCGTTCCTCTGTGTTTCACAAAGGACACTCCCCCTACCTGAAAGCCTTAAAAGCTGTAACATTCACCCCAATAAACGAGACCTTGACAACAGAACTTTTGCTTGGTCTCCTTCTTCTCTTCACCCCCATTTTGGCCCACAGGTAGAAAGCCTCTTCGGGACCCTGAATAACTGGGTCCCCGCTGGCAGGGACAAAGTGTAACCTTTTAAATGATGCAGAAGTCAAGCTTCCTGTTAGAGAGCTGAGTGCTCCTTTCAGTTACCTATCATTTAGATACCTAGATAAATTCCCGTTATGTAAATGTTGGCACTTTTTTTCATTGCTACAGTGAGAATTAGACAGCTTTTGTTTAGTTCTCAGATAGGTAAATCTTACAGAACTGCGTGTGGCCCTATAAGCTCTGTATCAGTCACCGTTCACATCACTCTGAAAGGTTACTTGGCAGAAGCAACTTAAAGGAGGATTTGTTTTCTTTATGGTTTAGAGAGATTTCAGTCTTTCATTATTGAGAAGGCATGGTGGAGTGACTCATAAATTCCAATCTGTCATAGTGCAGAAGGCAAGGGAAGATGTCACAGAAGTGCAAAGTGGGGAAAACATAGCAGGTGGCTCCAACAGAAGCAAGGAACATGTTAAGGAGGTGAGGCAGATAGTTTCCTGGAGGTGTGATAGTGGGGACAGCATGGCAGATGGCTCCATGAGGCTGGAGTTTTACATCTTTTTCAGTGATAGAAGCAGCAGCAATGAACAGATCCAACTAGGTAATCACTTTTGAAGAACTACCTCTCCAGTAAGTTTCCAGGGGTCTTCTAAAACAGCACCAGTAGCTGGGGAAACAAGTGTTCAGACATAGGAGTCTGTGAGAGAAACTCAGCATTCAAACCATGACAAGCATCAATGATATTCTATGGTCATCATCATTTTTATTAAAGCTGTTCAAAGAGAAAGTTTCAGGAGAACTCTTAGGATTAAAATAACAATGGGCAAGCAACAGAGAATTTGATCAAATCTTCTGTAGTTATTATCTAGGACTCACATCTTCCAGGATCCTGTGTCCTCACACAGACTCACTGTAACAGCCTTCCTGGATTTTACTATTAACACCAGCTACAAGAAATGTTTGCTGGGAAACGGGGGTGGGGGGAGGGAAGCAATCTCCGTGGACTCTGTACAACAGATTCTTGGGTAAAATGTTAGTTGTTGTTTCTCAGGTCCCTGAGAGCGCCCAGTGACAAGAGCTGGTGACCTGGTCTCCTACACAAATGAGTCTCCTGAAAGGGCAGCCCAGGAGCAGCACAATCACCTTTACTCCATTTTTGGACCGAGGTAGGGTACACTTTGATAAAGCTTTGTGCCTTTCTCAGCTTTCCTAAATTTATAATAAATGAACCGTTCCAGTCACAGGTTACTTGTTTCCAAAGCAAAAAATGAGGAAAATGAATATTTAATAATTGAAGCACTTAGAGTTTAATGTGCATCTCCAGTTGCTTAAGCAGAGCCTAACACTCAGCTTCCTTATAGTCCAAGAATGACTAGGAACATGTTTGTGAGTCAATCTTCTAGCTTTTACCAGTGGCCACTATTAGAAATAATTGTAGAAAATGCATTGTAATATTTGCGGCTGACATACATTTATCGCTAATGTTGGAGACTGTGGCACTGGGAAGTGATTAATTAAATGCTTAACTAGGTAGAGTCTTCGGTTCAACTCTAGTCTTGTCTCCACCAAAATGACAAAACCTTGAGAGTGTGTTGTTACATCACACAGTATTCTTTTTATAAAACTGCATGGATACACTTTGTAGAAAGGAGTCGAGAGAGGTCCTCCAAGAACTGTTTTCTATTTCCCTTTCTGTTAGGAACTTCAGAACTAAACCCAACATAGGTGATAGTGATTACACCACTAGTGTTGATGCATCTGAGTTCCACGTTTGCACATATTGCTATCCTGTCTTGATTTTTACATGTGTAGTTACTTAACTGGTTTTCAAACAGTCTTGTGTCTGAGTCTTCTTTTTAGACTTGAAAAATCTGTCAGAAGAATGGTAGCACAAAACTTTAAGCATAACAATACTAAAAATTAAACATCCACAAATACTCATAAAAGCAAAATTATATATCATGAAATTAAACCAACAAGGAAGATTTATTCAAGGCTATTGAGTTTTGTTCAAGGGCATTGTAAAATTCAGTTTAACTGCACAGGATAGAAGGTTTTAAGAATAAGGATGTGGGCATGGTAAGAATAGGCACCAGTGACTATGCTTATGAACTGTGTTTACTTAGAAGCAAAATATCTTCATGGCAGTAGATAGATACCTATTCTTCTAAACAAACTAGAGAATCGTCTATTTGCTGACGATTACTTTTCTTTTTCTTTCTTTTTTAAATTAACCATTTTATTTGTTTACATTTCAAATGTTATCCCCCTTCTTGGTCTCCCTTTCACAAGCTCCCCCTCCCCATCCACCTTCCCTTTGCCTCTAAGAGGGTGCTCCCCTACCTACTACCCACCCACCTTCTCTGCCTCACCCCTTTAGCATCTTCCTATCTGGGACATCAAGCCTCCACAGGACCAAACGCCACCCCTTCCACTGATGCCAGATGAGACAGTCCTCTGCTACATATGTAGTGGGAGTCATGGACTGGTCCATACATATTCTGGGTGACGGTTTAGTCCCTGGGAGCTCTGAGGGGTCTGGATAATTGATACTGTTCTTCTTCCTATGGGGTTAAAATCTCCTTCAACTCCTTTAACCTAATTTTTCCATTGGGGTCTTCGGGGTCAGTCCAATGGTTGGCTGGGAATATCTGCCTTTGTCTTATTCGGGTGTTGGCAGAGTCTCTCAGAGAATATCTACACCAGGCTCCTGTCTGCGAGCATGTCTTGGCATCACCAATAGTGCTGGGTTTTGTGTCTAGGGATGGGTCACATGATAGGCTGGTGTCTGGATGGCATTTCAGTCAGTCTCTGCTCCATTGTGTTCCTTCATTTTCTTTAGAGAAGGACAATTCTAGGTTAAAAATTTAAATGGGTTGGTGGCCCATCCCTCCACAGGGAGCCATGTCTATATACTGGAGCAGTTTTATCTCACTGCTATTGGGTATTTTGGCTAATGTCATCCTCATTGGGTCCTGGGTGACTCTCACATCCCTAATCTTGGACTTTCTAGTGGTTCCCTAGTTCCCTATCCCCCACTGCTACTTATTTCTATTCGGTCTCCTGGCCTTCTAGACCTCTCTCCTGTCTCCTCCTGGTCCTGCCCACCTTTTTTTCTTCTCCTTCCTTCTCCCCCACAGGTCCCTCCCTTCCTCTGCCTCCCAAAGGAGTAGCTTCCATGCTATTCAGAAAGATGTTATTGAATTGTTTGTGAGACATCATCTCCCTTTATAGTCTATGAAGACACATTCTGTAGCCCAAGACAAATCTGAACTTCTGATATTCCTGTCTTGGTCTCCCAAATGCTGAGATTACAGGTATATATATACCAGCAAGCCCAGCCATTAAAACTTGAAATAACTTTATAAAATTACATTTTTTTGGTTCTTTTTTTTCGGAGCTGGGGACCGAACCCAGGGCCTTGCGCTTCCTAGGCAAGCGCTCTACCACTGAGCTAAATCCCCAACCCCATAAAATTACATTTTATGGAGCCATAGGAACAACTGAATTTTCTAAAGTAAACACTAAAAGAAAAAAAAACAAAAACAAAAAAACAAAAAAAAACCAACCAAACAACAACAACAACAACAAAAACAACAACAACAACAACAAAAAAAACAGATTCCAGGCACCTAAAAACTGGGAGAAGCCTGTCTACAGAATAGTTAAACTGAAAAGAAAACATCTAGTTCCTCCCATAGACACTCCATGCCAATGGATATGATCTGGGAAAAGTCAAGAGAGTTCTGACTTTTCTCTCCTCAACAAAAGCAAAAGGTCCCAGCTATGGTTCCACTGAGTGTCAAACTCTTTCTACTTGGGGCCACTTGCTTTTATCACATTTCAGGATCATTCAATACTGGCACCACAATGAAAGATATTTAACATGAATTTTGTGAAGATTTAGAGTATATTATGATAGGAAGAAGAAGTGCAATAAATCTATTTAAGAAAAAAGTCAATGTTTTATAATTCAACATGACTCGCTCCTTGTACATTGCAAACTGTCAAAAATAAATTTCTCACTCAAACTGAGAGGAAATGAAGAGAAGATGGCACAAGACAGCAGCAGCAGGGTAAAGGCTGATTTATATTTTGCTGAGCAGACATTTTAGGAGGCTGCACAGGATGACCACAATTCCACAGATGCTGGGTGGATTTCACCTTGTCCCCACAGAGTGAAGCCAGAGTGAAACCGCAAGGCTTCAGGAGTGTAAACCACACACACCTCGATGTCGTCTTTCATCAAACTACATAAACCTCAATGTATGTCATCACCATTTGGTGACATTTCTGTATGCAGAAATGACTCCTAAAGTTGTTTAAACAAAAAGACAGATGTGAATATTTTGGAAGGAGAAAAAAAATGTAGCAAAATTCGTTGATGTTGAATTTTCCTATTAAAGACATTCTAGAATCCAAGACCACAACCGCTTCAGGGAGAACAGCATCCACAACAAGAAAAATATCTGCATGTAATAAAGCTCTTTAGAGGGACCATTAATGTTTAATATAGAGATGTGCAGTCTGAGTTAACATGTGGAAGATAGTTTCTTCCTCAATAGACGTTTCCATCTAGTGAAACCAGCTTTTGAATTTATTATTATTATTTTTTTTATTATTATTATTAATTTCTTCAGACATCACTAGGAAATATCAAATACAACAAATGAAAAGACTATAAACTTCAGATGGCAATATTAAACTCCTTAACTATGTCCAAGTATCTGATTTTATATGATACAGTTTTTATGTAAAATCTGATACTTGGACATAGTTAAGGAAAAGCCCATTTCATTGGCTTGAGATCTGAACAGATAACTCTTAAAAGAAATAAATACCACTAAGATATATTTCTAAAAATTGTTCATCCCAGTTAGGGAAATTCAAATCAAAACAACTTTCAAGTTTCATCTTACCTTATCCAATAGGAATAGCAAAGGTCAACAAAACAACCAATGACAAAAGAAGGAGAGGATGTGGGGAAAAGGAAACCCTCAGTCCTTGTGGATGAAAATGCAAACTCCTGCAGCTGTTCTGTCAATCATATAGAGAACCACTCAAAAGCTAATATTCACTCTACCATATAACCTAGCTAGAGTACAGCTTAGCATCTGCCCAAAGGACTTGACATCCTACTCAATGGATACTTGCTTGGCCATGATCATTGTTGTTATATTCGAAAACCTAGGAAATGTCAGCAACCTAAATGTCTGTCAATTCACAAATGGGCAACTAAAATGTGGTATATGTACACCATGGAATAGCTGTAAATAAAATAAAATCATAAACATTAGGTAAATGGGTTATAAAGATCATATTGATTGAAGTATTCCAGAACCAGAAAGACAAACATAACTCATTATTTCTCATTAGGGGCTTTTAGCTCCAAATTTTAAGATATGAGTATATATATTGGATTAACTCTAGAGACCAAAGAAAGTAAAAAGGGATTACTGTCAGAGTAGGGTCTGGAGAAGTAAGAGAGAGAGGAGTACAGGTGATTGGATAGGGGAAATGAGAAAAATGGAAGGGAGGATTTCTAAGCAGGGGAGGGAAATACAGAAAATATGAGGGAACAGAATATAATAATAGTAAGAATGTCTGAAAATGTCATGAGGAGTCATATTACTATCTATCTATTTAAAGTTATATATACAAGTCTGTGGATACCTAGTTTAAATAAAATTTCCCCATATAGGCTAAAAATGCTCTCTATATGAACTAATAATAACTAATGAAAACCCAAATACCAGACATGAGAAATCCCCTTTTGCATTTTGATAGGGGTTTTCTAAAAGTCTCCCCAAACATACATTATTGCTGTTGCCTCTCAGAGATAGAAAGTAAATCTTTACTGTTGAGGATACCGTGCACTTCAGACCCAGAATGCAGAAGACTAGAAATGGATCTAACTAGGGAGTTTTCTCCTTAAGGACTAGCTGTCAGGGTACCAGAAGGCAGCATCTAAGCTTACAAGGAAGGGCAGCAAACAATAATTCTACCCAGCTATGATGCCCGTGAGCCACAACAGCATAGCACGATAGCCCCGAGGGTACACTAGTGGCATACATACCTTATACCTTGGTGGTAACCAACAACCACAAATTGGACTTATGGTCTGCTCAAGAAGAGGGACATGATGCCTAGTACTAGAAGCCTAGCCAACTAACTGGTACTAAAGAAATTTAAATCTTGGAGAATAATTTATAACTGCCACTTTACTGAACCAGGATAACCCCTAACGACATTCTAAATATTTATTCTTATGCTCATTGATAAGCATAGGTTCATTTCTCATTAAGGAACTTCCTTTTTGCAAGAGAGGCCATTGCAAAAACCCGCAATAGATCAAAATGCACAGAACAAGAGACTGTGTATTGCCTAGTCCTAGTGTCTGCAATACAACCCCTTCATGTAAGACTTAAGGATAATTTTGCAAGAAAGGTCACAAAATGTTTAAGAGCCAGAGGATCAAGAAGTTTACTATGATAAATTGGGTCTTAGAAATGTCAGAAAAACTCTATTCATAAAGTCTCATTAACATGACTACCTCAAAGATTTGAATGAGGAAGACAGCAACAGGCATGTTAACATGGAAGGAGGAAAGCTCAGGAGCCCTCAATCCTAGACAAAGAGCTCTGGGTAATTAAGGAATGCTGAGAGTTTGAGACATAGCATTCCCCATGAAGAGTACTCCAATCAGTCATCCTGTACAAATGGTCAGCCTTGAATACAAGTAAAATATTCAAATAACAGGTATATACATATATGTGTGTGCATATGTATGTATTCACACATCAAATACAAATGTATATTCTAAATATGTAAAACATTTGCAGGTTCAGAAGGCCAGTATGGTGGTAATGGGAGGAGTTGGAGGGAAGAAAAGGAAGGGTGGAAACTATTTGATTATAATTTCAAAATTTGCATATTTTGATTCTAATACTATATTATTCTAATGTTTCTATAATCTTATTGTTTTCCTGATATTTTTAATGTGCAGTTTAGATAGTTCTTTAATTCACAGTACTTCTCTTTCCAAATAGAGCACTTGTCTCAGGCTTGCTAAGCAATTTCTTCTGATCTAGTGATTAGGGTTCTTCTCAAAGTATCCTCAAGTTGTTAAACTTCACAATTCAATGCAGACCCATCCTTGTATGACAACTGCAGACAATATTGCAACCACACGCCTTGACCAGATGTTTGTATCTCTCCCCAGCCATTATCAGTAGTTGGCCTCCTGTAAGTCAACATCAAACCTATTGAGGCATCTCTGTGGTTGGCATAAACCTTTTATACCCACCCATTCTATCATCTAGTTCTCTAACAATAAGTTCTGCAATGACTTTTTGAATTGTAGAATCAGTGAAAACTATATGGGAATGTCAATATTTCCTTGAAAAAATAACATAGAGGGTAGGAATAGAGACTATAGATTTTATAATAATAAAGAGTAAAAGGCTAGAAATAAGTTGATAATGTCATTTTGCCTCTCTATACTTTTCATGCCATTTATCTGCTATAAAACCTACAAAGGGAACCAAGGACTAGGCTTGTGAGTATATCAACTCCTCACCTTGAGAAGCTTAGAACCCCCTTCAAGATTTTTATTCCTTTGTTATTGCTTTTGTCTGATGGTTTAGTTCAAGAGAGCTAAAATAGTCATGTGATGCTGCATATTAGCATGTGCACTGTTTCTTTCTTTGAAATAAGAAAGTGAATGTAAAATCCTGATTAAAAGATGAAGACACTGAGTTTTATGATGGGTAGCCTCAAAGCTATGTTTCTACTGGTTTTCAGGGAATTTGAGAAGGTAGTTAATGGTCTGTGTATCTGATCTATCTAACTATAATGAAAGAGCAATGAAAATTTCTGATATAAGTACACATTTGAATCACATGGCAATTGTTGAAGGAGGCCTCATGGCAACTACTGTCCTTGTCTGGTAGTTTTAAATGGCCTACAGTCAGACTTGTAGGCAAAAGCATTTGATGAGGCAGTGTGAAGTCACGAAATGAGGGACTATTAGGCCAAAGAGAAATAAAAAATTAAGCAGGATTTTCCCTTAGTGCTCTAAAACTTGCTCACAACTTTTCTCCCTGTAAGTGTGTGGATTTGGCCCACTGAAGCTGAAATCCAACTGACTGCAGGGCAGAGCTTAGCGATGGTGCTATAAAACACCACAGGGCCATGAAGCAGCTCCTGAGTTAATAGAGGGCAGATGCAGAGAAGGCAGGGACTAAAGACATCTGAGAAGATTGCCTTCCTATTCCAAGCACAACAGGTAAGGAAGAACTTACACAATACTGCTGTCCGTCACCTGCACTTCTCTTTCCATCAATGTTTTAAAAGCATCTTCTATGTATCCTCAATATAAAGGATATGACTTCCTAATCAAATTGTCCTGTGGTTGGAAAGGGGAGGATTATATTAAACAATTTAATTGAGAATGATGAAATCCTAGGGATTGAGTATGAGATTCTAATATAAAGGTCCTGAGGGAGAAGAAGTATTAGGATGTGGTTTTTAAAGTAAGTACAAGTGATTGAAGATTTTACAACAATGTTTAGGAACTCTTGATTTCTCAAAAATCATATTCATATTTTAAAGTGTAGTGTATATACATTTTTGTTCATGATTTTCTAGGACAAAACTGAAAATAATGTTTTTCTTCTTTACTTATTTGACAAATGAAAATTATATTACTTACTGTATGCAACATGTTTTTTTAAATATGCATAGATGTGGCATAAGTAAGTCAAGATAATTTGCAGAAGCTTCACCTCGCAGACTTGTTGTGTTCCTCATGGTAAGAACACTTTAAAATATGTCTACATTTTTCAAGAATATAATGCATTGTTATTAACGTTCAGTACCAAATTGCATAATAGTGCTGTAGAATCCAGTTCTTCCTACTTACTTTTATTGAAATGTCTTAAGGTGGTTTATGTAACAAAATTAAGAATCAATGACTATTTTAAAGTCATCATTCTTTACTGAAAAATTTTAAAGAAATCATATATACAAAATTATATCAAATTCTTGAATAAAGAAATACAATTTCCCATTTTAGTCCAAGCATTACCCAAGTACTTCAGAAACCATTTATATAGGTATTGCAGAAACGAGAGTGTACAATATGTGTGTGTCCCATATGTGTCCCCTTGGTACCAGTTTCTTTTATTTCAATTATTTCTTATATATAGTAATTCATGCTTGTTTGAATTTGGATAGCAGGTTAATGGGTTGGTTAAGACAGCAATTGCATGTCTTGTTTTGTGTACATCATTTTATGCCCAAATCCCTTATGAAGATAGGTTGTCCCCCAGACTGGGTTGATGGTCATGTTGCTTGTTCCTGAATAGGAGAAAGAGAAAGTAAATTTGTAGTGAATCACGGTAAACATGAAGCAGAAATACTTAGTTTCATTGTTCACAATCTTCCTATTGATTCTCCTTGTTCCTACATGTTGTTTAAAGTGAAATGAAGTGTATTCTGAAAAAGGGAAAACAATTATCCATGATAAGCCATGGTATATATGAATGGACACTGGAATACATATATATTCTCCCCTGAGATGATGGTGCCGTGATTGCAATTGTAAAGGTTTTAAAAAAGTTTTTTTTCTACTTCTGTGTCTTTTACCATACTGGTAATTTTTAAAGCTAATGCCTAAGTTATAAACTTCTCAAAATATTTCCCTAGGGGAAATTGTGACAGTGAGAAAATTTAAGCTGTGCTTTGATATAATTGGTTTTACTTTAACTATGGAAGGTTTAACTAGCCCTGAGTGTCAGAAGAAAACATTTTCCTCAGAAGAGTAATAATTAAAAGTCAACTGGAGGTTGCCTGAGAATATGGGACAAAGTCTGCCAACCCTTAGAACAGAATTCTGTGAGTTTTATAAAATAAACTCTGTACCTTGTCATAGCTGCTTTCATATGACATATTTCAAGTTACAGACTTGTGGGTCATCTTGGACACGTTACTTGCAAATTTTCTTTCTGTGGTGTTTTAACCTACCATATATATATTATATATATATATATATATATGTATATATATATATATATATATATATATATATATATATATAGTGAGATTCAAGGAACTCCAGATTCTAAAACAGTGGAATCTGATTCTGAGAGAAAAATCTAATTGCTTTGGAAAGGCTTTTTTCAGCTAACATTTGTGTGGCTACTCTAAGGAAAACTGGTCACAAGATCCAGAGGTGAGCTTGCTATGGCATAGATGAATCAATAACCATGTCAAACTAAATCTGTGAAGTGTGAAAGCCCTGGGGAACATACAAACTGCCTGTTTAATGGGGAGTATAAGGTTGGGTACAAAAGCAATGTAATTTTTAAATGATATTGATCTCAGTAGTTTTTTCAAATGGAAAGGAGTTAAACAATGGTTATGCATATATCAAATAATTAATATATCAATACATTCTGTTCCAAACAGCAATAAATCAGAAATAGTTCTACAAATTTAATCCAGAGTGTAGGTGTGCCTCTTGGGAGGCTTTCTGCTAAACATTTTACATGATAAATAGCTGAAGACATATATGTTATTTGGTTTGGCGAGAAGATTCAATTATTTCTCTCCTTGAAAATTCACTGAATTACACAAGATTATGCAAATTAGTAGATGGTTTTATACAACTTGCATGATTTTATATCTTCTATGACTAGTAAGAATCACTTAGTGATGGGGTCCATGAAAATTAACTCCTCCAGATAAAAAATGTATGGGTTTGAGTCACTAATAATTAATGTGGAACAACAAATTAATAACAAATTGCATCTTGGAGGAAGTTAAGTAAAATGTAGTATTAACCCAGAGGTAGTAACATTGATGATGTGTGAAATTCCATGAACGTATTTTTGCCTACATAATAGTAGCCTCTGATACATGGGGTATGTGTTGTACTATGCTGGATGCCTAAAACCATAGGTTGTACTAAATCCTGTGTACAGAACAATGATTTTTCAACCGATGAACCAACTGCTAAGTGATGAATGGGTGAGCAGCACGCTAAGCGTGGATAAGACGCAGAAGGCAACACATGATTATGTCACATTATTCAGAATAGTGTAAAATTTAAAACTCAGGAATTATTTCTGGGGTTTCCATTTCTTTTTCTTTTTTTTTTTCAGAGCTGGGGACCGAACCCAGGGCCTTGCGGTTGCTAAGCAAGCGCTCTACCACTGAGCTAAATCCCCAAACCCAGGGTTTCCATTTTTGAAACATTATTTACTACAGATAAATGAATCCCCAGAAAATGAAATCATGAATAAAAAGGGACAACTACATGAATAGCATTTTTTAAAAAAAAATTTGGATAATAGGGTAACAATCATCTTTTGTTGGTTCAGGAAGATGTATTGCTATTATCAAAAATGATTTGGCAGACATATGTTGGACCGTGGAGATGAGGATATAAGGGAGTGGAAACCTTGTCGTTTCCTGTGAGTGGTTCATTTCAAGCCTTGCTTCACATAATGAGAGTCATCAATTGAGTACAAAGCATTACCTTTCCCTCCTACCCCTCAACCTCATGTATTGTAAGTTTGGTCTCTAGGTAGCGATATTTATTTGGAACATTTTGAAAATTTGGGGAGCTGAAGTCTAACTGGAGAAAGTAGTGAGCTGGTGTTGTGTCATTCTCTCTCTCTCTCTCTCTCTCTCTCTCTCTCTCTCAACTTTTCACCATAAAACAGGTCCCTCCATCACGTCTTCTATTACCATCATGTTCTGCCTTCTTATGGCCCATAAACCAAAAGACCAACAACCATGGTCTGATGGTTTGAGATCTCTGAAACCCTGAGCTAAATCAAATCTTTCCTGTTGTAAATTGACTTTCTCAGGTATCTGATCACAGTGGCAAATAGCTGACTTGTATTGAAAAATAGTATTACTCTGGAGTGAGAAATTCATTTCCTGGATTTCTTCAATGTAGATATTTTAAAGTATTTTTAAATAAGTGTACTTTCATACAAGAATAAATGTCTGTGCATGAATAATGCTTAGGCTCATGGGAAAATGTTATGGAAAGCAAGCCGAGAAAACCATGGGGAACAAGCCAGCAGCACTCTTCCATAGCCTCTGCATCAGATTCTGCTTCCAAGTTCCCTCCCTGATTTCTCTGGATGACAGAATCCATGCTGTAAAATGAAATAAAGCCTTTTCTCTCCACATTGCTTTTGGTTACGGCATTTTCTCACAGCAATAGACACCATAGCTAAGAAAATTATTAATGTTTCCATATAGAATATACACAGAGTGCCACTCCACAGCCTGTCATATAAAAAGGCTCAGTGGGTTGCCCTTTCTCTACCTGTGTTCCTTTCACTGCATGAAATTACCTGCTTTGCTCTACGAGGGTTTTATGGCTTGTTAGATTAACTAGTTTTTATATTTTCCATAATCTGCTAGAAAATTCCTCTTTCTAATTTGACCACAGCAAAACTTCTAGGCAGTGGTTTTCAACTTTCCTAATGCTGGATCCCTTAATATGGTTACTCATGTTGTGGTGACTTGCAACCATAAAATGATTTTTGGTGCTACTCTTATGAATTGTAATGTAAGTATTTTGAAGATAGAGTATTGCCAAATGGGTCATAACTCGCAGCTCTAGAATGACACATTATTGTGAAAATGGAGTTTGAATAGGGGACAATGGCCATATCTAAAACACTAACAATATATCTATTTAGTTTCACTAATTTTGTTTTCCTTGTGTTGTCATTTTATCTTCTTATATATAAAAGAGATGGCCAAATTCCAGATTGATGATCTGATAGCCTCATAAAGCTGGTATGCTAAACGAGCCATCTTTCTGTCTGCTGTGCCTAGGACAGATGCTGTCCTTGTTAATTAACAATGAGCTTCTCATTTCAAAAATCACATCTTTCTTCTCATTAAAAACATTCAGTTTTTTTTTTCATTTCTGGAGACACATATCCACGTAATCTTACAAAGTCACAGAAAGACAGACTGACAAAAGCATACACATACACTGGGTTGGAGAGAGAAGAATTGAGGGAGGGATTTAAGGAATGAATGAGGGAAGGAGAGAATGAGGGAGGGAGGGAGAGAGAAGGGGAGGGAGGGATGGAAAGAAGGAGGGAGGAATGGAGGGAGGGAGGGAGAGGGAGAGGGAGAGGGAGAGGGAGAGGGAGAGGGAGAGAGAGAGAGAGAGAGAGAGAGAGAGAGAGAGAGAGAGAGAGAGAGAGAGAGAGAGAGAGAGAGAAGATCCTAGAGCTTGGAAACTGTATGGATTAAATGTATTAATGATTAGCTGATTAGCTCTGAGTTACGTCATGTTAAGGGAAGAAATAAAAGAGCAAGCCAGATTTGAATTCTACTTCATGTTGCTGTGTTACCTCTACTGTGTCTATCTATTGCACGATTCTGAGCCTGTGAATGTCTGAAAGCTGTCTTGTAAATCTGTTCTGTTACTGTGTGTGTCTGTCAGTGTGTCTCTGTGTATCTGCCTGTTGGGTGACTCTGTATGACTCTGTGTCTGTCCTTTACAAAAGGCTTTGCTGTACAATCTTTCAACAGCAGAGAAGGCGTCATGTAGGGGGAATGAATGAGGTAATTTATTGAAATCTGTAACAGAATTTTAGATGGGATTAAGCCACTGACTTTAACTGACCCCAACTGATGTAAATACCAACCAGTATTTAAAACATAGTTATCTATCAAGCAATTTCCATATGTTGTGTTCAATATTTATGGTGGATATTTATATTATATGATTGTTTCCAACCTCTGTTTTTGTTGCTTTAAGCAAATGGTTATTAGAACACTCTGCGTTGGGGCGTGGGGGAGAACATACATTAAGATTACAGCTATGCACTAGTTTAGGTAGTAAAGCTGATTATATGGGAAATCCAAGGTAAGAAAGCTTGGCTGTGACAATGTTCTTTTAAAAGCAGGTTAAACAAGTAGGCTGAGTACACAGAAGGACAGCAGTCTTAATTCTTAGGTGACTTCAAAGTATATTATTAACTCTAGCTGTGGAGTCCAGCGAATGTTCTAGTCTCAGAATGTAAGAGCTATTTTCATATTACTGCATTACCACACAGATCCACTTCACAGCTAATAAGAAATACAATATCCTATCTCACATGAGACAGAATTCAAACTCATTCATTTATTTTTTGCACACAATTCCAGCTTAGAAATCTGTCATACATAACATGACTTTAATTAGAGTGTGGGAAAACAGTAGCTCTATTTGAAAGTTTTTTAGCCCAAAACTTAAGAAAAAAATTTAAGGCACATTGCTTAACAAATAACATGTAATTAAGTTTCAAGGCTCTGCTGGAATATACTACAAGGCAGATTACTATTTTCAACGTAGTTTAAATCAGTTATTCAAAAATGTACTTGTGTCTATTAAACTTGTTATTTTCAGATGTCATTAAAATGTGATGTCAGGAACGTGTGCATTGGCAATGGTAGTTTTGTGTGTGACAACATCCTTCAATATATAAAATATACACGTATCGATTTGTTTTTTATTGATTTTTTTATTAAAAGTTTTTCTGCACTGAAGTACTATTATTGATAAAAGGGTATTTTTATTTGAGTATTGGATCAAAATGCAAGTATTTTTATGATACTATATGGGGCTATAAAAATTTACCTCAAGTTCATTACAAAAATAAATGGTAGGCCAGGGTTGGTGGCTTCTATCTGCAATCTAAGCACTTCTGAGGCAGAGGCAGAATTGCTATAAGTCATGTCTAGCCTGGTCTACCTAGTAAATTAGACCAAGCAGGACTGAATAGTAAGAACACATCTTAAAATATAAGTAAAAGAAAATAACTGACAGTGTTTGCTAATTTGAAGGTGAATGTGTGATACCCATTCTTTCTGTTACAATCAGAGAATATGCTCCAGGAAAAGACAACCTGTATTAACTTTTTTTTCAGATTTTATTGTATAGTTTATGTATTTATATTTCAAGTGTTATCCCATTTCCCAGTCCTCTGCTCTCCCTTCCCCTCTCCCCCTGCTTCTATGAGGATCCTTCTCCTCCAAGAACTGCATTAACTTTTAAGGCAAGTGAATGACACCATTTTTCAGCAATGACATCTAACCCGATATTCGTAATTGCACCACTTAGTGAGTTGTCTGGAAGGTCAGGATTCTGTCTAATTTGCTACATAGACCAAAGCAAAGCACACTGCTAACCAAATAGGCAGCCCAGAAAAATCTGCAACATGGCTTCAGTTGTGTGTTTGTGCTTTGCTTTCAAATAAAGATAGTCCTTTGTAGCAAGGACACATAGCTCCTCATTTACTCAGCTGTGCCCGGAGAATATGCTGATGCCACCTCTGACTGGACCCAGCCCATGGTTTTAGTTTGTTTTTCTGGATTTTAAACTTTCCACTATTATAATGATGTTTTGGAATATTGCAGGTTTGAAATGCTATAAATCAAGATCAGCTAATTCATAACTGTCAGTAAAATCCCTTGCAAATATTTTTAATAACTTTGAAAACTCACAGGAAGTGTCTGATTATATGCACAGTTCTTTTGATGGCTCTTCAAATATTATTGAAACTTGATAAAAATGACAAGAAGATCCAGGCAGAACTGCGATTCATTTGAAAGTATAAAGAACACTGTGCCGTGAGTTATTCATGTGGTGATGCGGGAATTCTCCTGTGATGACACATGGCTCAGAGGCCCTCCCCACCCTTGGCAAATGGAGCAGAAACCACGGAAGCCCCTAGTGACAGAGATGGAAGTGATTGCCAGGTGCTGGGACACAGTAACAACTGAAGCAAATGCCACCAAGGAGAACACAGAGGAGAGCTGCCAGCCTAGGCCACTTGGCTGCAAGGACCAGAAAGATGGAGTGAATTTAAACAAAAGCCTGTGCTGCACACTGCATTTCTACTGCATATTTGAATGTATGGAGGTGAATGGATGACTGATGGTGAGGCATTCATCCATATGGGTAAGAATGGAGCAGTACTGCAGGACAGAGAAAACCTTTCCATCAGGACCCTGTGTATTGAAGGTACTCACGAGCAGATAGGCAGATTTGAGTGACTGCTTCAGAGTCTTTAGCTAGGAGGGAGACTGATGAGCATCAGTGACGAAAGGGAGACAATCAAGGCCAAAGAATCTTTCCCAGGGAACTTTTAATTATGCTGAGGAGAAAAATCTAGTGTCATAAATCAAAGAAACACACACACACACACACACACACACACGACACACACACACACACACACACACACACACACACACACACGACACACACACACAAACCAATTAAAGAAGAAATGGTGTGGGATTGTATCTTCAGAACGGAGTTTGTAGGCAGCTCTGACAGGACCAGATGTTTACCTGTAGCCAGATTAGGCATCTCGAGGAGTGGCCTCCTCTGTATAATTGTCAGGAATGTTTGGTGCTCACAGAAAGGCTTCCTTGAGAAGTGCAGAGTGCCTGATATGGAGCAAAAGGAAAGCAAACATTGCTAGGGAGACGTCGTCCTTATGGTTTTGAAAAATCTCTGCAGCTTTTTGGAAGACTGTCAAATGTTTACACTGTATATATGGGTGAGAACACTTAGAACCTATTCTCCGTGCAAATTATATATATGAAACAGCACTATGTTCACCAGAAGCTCAGTAGATATCCAGAGTAATTCATTGTAAAGCAAGCTTGTACCATGTAATAATGTCCATGTCTGAATTCCTTCTATACTGGTTCCTAGTAGCTATTATTCTACTCAGTGCTTCTATTGACTCGTTTTCTTTGACTTGAAACAAACAAAACAAAAAACAAAGCAAACAAATAAACAAAAATCAACTATATGCTTCAGATCAAAAAGGTATTTTCCTTTCTGTATCTGGGTTTATTAGTTAGTATAATGTCTTCTAGTTTTATCTGTTGTCATCAGTGGCAAAAACTTTTTCCTTAAAGTTAAATAACACACACACACACACACACACACACACACACACACACACACACACACACACACACATGCATGCGCACACACATGCATGCACGAATGCTTTTCCTTGTCCATTCATACATTGGTGAACAAGTAGGTTGTTTTGATATCTTGGCTCTAGTAAGTCAGTGAGCATGGGGATGCAAATGTCTCTGTGAGGTGATCATTTTCTTCCTGATATAGAAGTATGGTTTGTGGACCATTAAGCTGTTCTAAATGTGTCTAATATTACTTAAACTTATAAGGACATCAAAACAGATGAGTAGGTAAAGAAAATTTATCGTGTTCACACAAAATGGACTGTTATTCAGCATTAAGAAAGAAGACAACTTTCCAATTTTCTTTCAAGAAGGATGCCAAAGGTAGAAACTTCTGGCTATGAGAGGATTGTGTTCTGGTGACCAAGAGTGCAGTATGTAATGATTGTCTCCAATAATGCATGACACACTGGGGACTTCTGAAGTAGTCTTTACTATAGGTACTTCCTATACACAGGTACTCTGCAGTATCATGTAAATCTCATAACAAAGCCTGTCACCAGAGGTGTCTCACACATTTACAGTGAGGAAGTTACAGCTCAGGGTGGCCAAGGAGTATGGCTAGCAATAAACATCCACCAATATCAAGTCTGGATTCCACCCAGGTCTGCCAGCCTACACACTCTCACCTCTAAATGTACTCCTCAGTATCTGCACAAACACTTTTCTGCTTCAATTCATTTTTTTATTTAATGTTTGACTTATTATGTGAGAGTTTTCTTAGTATAATTAAAAGCTCTTTGGGAAAGAGACCCTGCCTTGTTTGTATGAAGCAGAATTTTGTTGCTATGCTATAAGCTGTTCCTAGATAATTGTTGCTTAAGCAAAAAAACTTTTCTATTTGCTTATTTTTTTGCTAAGTATTAGTCAAAGTGGCATTTTATAGTCTGTATTATTTAAGAGACACTTTTCCTTTACTATGTATTTTGGAGCAAGTAGAAGAAAGTCTGGCCATCCAACTAACTGTTGCTTTTTGCCTTTCATGTTGTCATCAGGCTGAGAGGGTATTTCCTTACTGTGATCAGCATTCCCTGTATTCATTTCAGAATAAGAGTCTGAGTTATCTGTTACCCACTAACTGTATGTCATTATATAAATTAAATCCTCACAAGAAAATAGAACTCACTTTACTTTACTGGGAAACAACTTATTTAGAATTTGTGAAGTGCGCTATTCATTAATAAGTCAGAGAAGCTAATCACAAAGGACTTTTCAAATACTTAAGAAAATTACTCTTTTCCTATATGACTCCAGTAATTCCAGATCTGTGTTGAAATGTGGTTAGGGATGTAACGTTCCCCTGACTGGCATCAAAGTCAAATCCCATTTTGCAAGGAAAATAAATCTCTGAATTTGAAATAGCTTTTGAAAATGTTTGGAGTTTTAATTTCATAGTTGCCTAATTTTAATGTGGGTCAAGGAAATGGAATAGCAAACGCAAATGACAGCTGGAATAATGGGACAGCATCTACAGAAGAGCACAAAAGTAGCATTAATGAAGCGCTTTGCACCTAGACGCGCAGACGAGAAATATACACTTGCAGCAGACTGGCATTACTTTGCAGTGAGGTGATAAGTTGTTAATTAAACCTCACGACACATATTCATTGTTGACTCAGCTTATTTTCCTTGCAATGCTTTCCTTTTCTCTCTTAGAATTAGCACTTCTAGCTCCCCAATATCCAGTGTCTTTCTTTTCAGTGATCCTCGACTATTGCCTCACCAGAATTGCTTATGAGGCGTTTGCAAGTATTTGTACCTCATCTCGTTCTCTTCTTTAAATTACAGTCTCCTTCTTCTGCCCCATCCAAGTCTCCCAAAGACATTGAAGCTAATTTATAGTGATGCCTTCACTGCGCCCAATTATTAAGGAGTGATAGATGACAGCGATGAGTGTACTCTGCATCAGAGTGAGGCCATTGCAGTCGCAACCCCCTTATTTGCTGTTGATCCTTAGTTTAATAAAGCTGATTGACTTATAAAAAGTGCTTGGTAAGAAAACTGATTTCAAAGTAAATTAATGGCTCAATTATCTTACTGTGATTTGCTTACACAAATCTTCTTATGGATTTCAAGGTGATCCTGCTTTCCAGTAACAGATGGTTGATCAGAAATTATGTATGCTTATGCCTATGATATAGTCCCAACAACCTTTAGGACTCAGTTGCTCTCAGGTTGTGATTCATCAGGATAACAACAAGTACACAGTTCTATAAAGGGGAAATGAAGGTGGTTATTGATGCCATAACAATGTATCTCTGTCCCCTCCTTGAGTTCCTGCATTAATGCTCACTGGCATTGTCCACAGTGGGACTGTAGGAGGAACTTCATTTCTGCTTCGTAGGCACTATGGCTAGCTATTGAGATTAACTCTGGTAAAGGGCCTGCCACATGTGCCTGTGATAACAGAAAAGGCTGCCTTGGCAGTTCTCCTCAAAGCCCTTCACTAGATCCTCATTTCAGACAAGGGTTCAGAAGTATTTACAAAATCAGTTACAGAAGAGCTGTGAGTGAACCTGGTGTCTTAGGTCTGTATTCACATCTATATGGGTGGCTGAGGCAGGAGGACTCAAGACAGTTCAAGATAGACTTAGGCTACTGTAAAGTGTATTCAAGGCCAATGTGGGTAACCTAGGGAGCCCCTGTAAGGAGAAGGTTAGCAGTACAACTCAGTGATGGAGTGCATACCCAGAGTAGATGAGGCACTGGGTTCAAGCTTCAGGACTAGGAAAAATTCCTAAAATCAGAAAATAAGGGAGTAATCATAAAAAATAACAGCAAAAGAACAGTTCCTATGATTCTAATCATGATGATTATACTGGCTGTGTGCATACCAGGCTCCTGGGAATGGAGACTAAATATGGAAGAATGAGGCTTTAAAATCTAAGTTGGTGCCTAAAACAACTGCCCATTTGTCAGTGTGCAGTTCTAAAGTCTATTCCTCGAAAGAGTGAATCCATAAAGTCAATCAACTAAGCTCACATGTTCTTTTGGATTAGGCTAAGATGAACTATTGTGGATTCTCGGGGTTCTTAGGTACTAACATTGAAGTAACCAAACAGGGCCAAACATTTTTATTTGAGGAGATAATCCCTTCCTTCAAAAACAAGTGAAGTTCTAAGCAAACTCCTCCTGTCTACCATTTGCACTTAATTTCTGAGATAACATTCTGTTATAGACAATTTTCTTCTGGTTCCTTTTAGACATTCTGTGTGGTGGCTTTTTGTCATTTTGACACCTCTGTGGTTTCCTCGTTCTCCCCTCTTCTTCCTGAGTCACCAACTATTTCCAGGCATTCCTGGTGCTCGTTATTTTATGAGGAATTTTCTTTGTGAAACATTTACTGATAAGGTAGAGAAATTACATAGAACCTCCATTTGTTGCTGCATGTAATTATCCAATTTGTAATCTTACCTAATGTAAAATACTCATCATATCTTAAGACAGTAATCTCAAATTACCTGAAAAGATTAATTTCAAAAAAAGAGGCATGTGCTAAGTTTGATTGGCACTTTATGGAAGAAATGATAAAATTTTCCCAGTATGCTTGAAAATTAATTTCAAAGTAGTTTACCTTGCTTCATAGGTTGAGAAATAGTTATAATGATACAATGAAACAGTGGTATTTATTCACAATTTTCTTCTCACTTTCTGCTCTCCCTAACAAACAAACATACACACCCCCAATCAATAATTTATATCAGTCTAAATGCTTTGTTATTTTTGTGGCTTATAAGATTGGTTTATGCTTATAAAGAGCAAACTGACTAGTGTTGGGAATAATATGTGACACACATGCCTCTGGCTTAGCTTTGAGCGAGCCACTAATGTCCTCAACTAGAATTGAAAATGTGAGTATTGTCCTGTGTGATATGACTGATCATGCTCTTTATAAGGATTTTGTTTCTAGCATGGCATGACCTTCAAGACTTGTTCCGAACGTTTCAGCTTTCATGGTGATGCGCAGGTTTCCGTGTTTCCAAATGCCACTACTTGGGCAGGAAGAAGGTATGCATCCCTTAATGCGTCGAAAAGTAGATTGATTTGCCTTGAAGCTATGAAACAAGTCCATAAGAGCCTGAGGGATTTTCTTAATTAGTAATTCCCTTTTAGGACTTCCTAAAAGCCTTGCCAAAGTCAAAGCTCTATAAAAGTCCCTAGTATCACTTGGAGGATTTTAAGAAAGCACTTTTTCATTCTAGCATCATTCTTCTATCCTGCGGTCCAGTCCCTCCTGGGATGCTCTGTGTTCTACGCTTATTCCACCTGCTATATCTCATCAGATGTTTTCCCAGTTCAACCAGCAGACTCAGGAGCCAATGTACTTGGCCCTTTATGAAGTATTGTAGAAAAGTGATACGAGAGACACAGTTTCTGACATTACAGAGCCTGTGGTGTAGTGAAGATGATGCACAAGGTCATTGTTAAAAAGAACTAACAAACCTTCAGAAAATACACCCAGAGTTTTTAGCAGAGGAATGTGATGACTAATATAAATTCAATAAAGGACAATATCAGGTAGGGGAATAAGTGGCATTGGAAATGAATCTCAATATTTAAGCAAAATTCACAGAGAAAGGAAAATGGCCACAGCAGATATAAAAAGGAACATTCCTAAACATATAGAAGTGAGAGTGTTTAGGCCATTGGGAAAACCATAGATAGGCAAATACGAAAAAGGGAGGATTTGTTTAAGAATTAAAGGTTTAAGCCTATAGCCCATTTTTTATTAGGTTGCTTGGCTTTTGGTAGTTAGCTTCTTGAGTTCTTTATATATTTTGGATATTAGCCTTCTATCAGATATGTGATTAGTGAAGATTATTTTCCCAATCTATAGGATGCTGATTTGTCTTATTGACTATGTCCTTTGCCTTACAGAAACTTTCCAGTTTCCTGAGGTCCCATTTATCAATTCTTGATCTTATAGTGTGAACCATTGGAATTCTGTTTAGGAAATCTGCCCCCCCCCCCACTCTGTGCCAATGAGTTCAAGGCTGTTTCCTACTTGCTCTTCTATTAGATTGAATGCATCTGGTTTTATGTCGAGGTCCTTGATCCACTTGGACTTGAGCTTTGTGCAAGGTGACAAATATGGGTCTGTTTTCATTTTTGTTCAGAGTTTCAAATGGCTGAAAAGCACCTAAAGAAATGATCAAAGTCCTTAGTGGTCAGAGGAATGCAAATCAAAATGACCCTCAGATTCCACCTTATACCAATCAGAATGGCTAAGATCAAAACCTCAGGTGACAACGTATGTTGGTGAGGATGTGGAGAAAGAGGAACACTCTTCCATTGTTGATGGTACTGAAAACTATTACAATAGCGCTGGAAACCGTTTGGAGGTTCCTCAGAAAATCGGAACTAGATTTACCTAAAGACTTAGTAATACCACCATTGGGAATATACCCAAAAGATGCCCCACCATGCCACAGGGGCACATGTTTCACTATGTTCATAGCAGCCTTATTTGTGATAGCCAGAAGCTGGAAACAACCCAGATGTCCCACAACAGAAGATCAGATACAGAAAATGTGGTTCACTTATATAATGGAATACTACTCAGCTATTAAGAATAAGGACCTTCTGAGTTTTACAGGCAAATGAATGGAATTAGAAAATATCATCCTGAGTGAGGAAACTCAACCCCAAAAGGACATGCATGATATATACTCACTAATAAGTGGATTTTAGCCAAAAAAAATCTACAGAATACCCAAGATACAGTCCACGGAACTCAAAAAATTCAACAAGCTGAAAGGCCCAAGTGAAGATGCCTCAGTCTCACCTGGGAGGGAGAAGAAAGCAACCACAAGGGGGGAGGGAGAGAGGGATCTGGGAGGTAAAAGGAATGGGGATGATGGGAGAGAAAAACATGATCTGTTATTGGGTTGGTGAAAAGGACTGAAGCCTTGAGGGCCAGCAGAAAGAATGGAAACAGGCTGCCCTGTGAGATAGGAAGTTTGGAATATCCTCAAAAATGTACCAGAGACCTGGGAAGTGAGAGAATCTCAGGGTTCCAAGGAGAGGTGGTGGTGGATGAAATGCCCACAGTGGGGAGATGGAACTTGTAGAGCCCACCTCCAGCAGAAAGATAGGGAGGGCATCAAATGAGATATGGAGTTGCTATCCCATAGTCAAAACTCTGACCCATAATTGTTCTTGTTTGAAAGAACTATAGGGATGAAAATGGAGAAGAACCTGAAGAAAAGAAGGTCCAGTGACAGACCCAAAGAGGTAAACAGCTCAAGGGGAAGGCCCAAGGCCTGACACCATTATTGAGGCTACAGAGTGCTCACAAAAATAGACCTATCATGACTGTCCTCCAAAAGCAGCTGAAAGAGTCAGATGCAGGTATTTGCACCCAACCAATGAACAGAAGCTGCTGACCCTGTGTTTGAATTAGGGAAAAGCTAGAGGAAGCTGAGGAGGGCTAACCTTATAAGAGGACAGGCAGTCTCAATTATTCTGGACCCCCTGAAATCTCTCAAACACTGGATCACCAACCAGGCAGCATACGCCAGCTAAGATGAGGCCCCCAACACATATATAGCATAGGACTACCGGATTTGAGTTCAGTCAGGGAAGATGCACCTAACCCTTAAGAGACTGCAGACCCCAGGGAGTTTAGAGGTCTGGTGGAGTGGGTGAGGTGGGGACATCCTTGTGGAGACAGAGGTGGGGAGGAGGAGTTACAGGATGTGGAACAGTCAGAGGGTGGACCAGGATGGGAATTAAATCTGTAGTGCAAAAGCGAATGAATGAATGAATGAATGAATGAATGAAAGAAAGGTGGCCAGATATGATATAGAAGAAGAGGAAGAAGGTGGACATGGGTATTGTAGCCATTTCAATGGCTTCAGATTTTATCATAAGAGTCATACAGAGGACCTATTTGCTGAATTTACATGTGGAAGGTTAAAATAATTGTATTGTTTTTGTGACAAACTATCACTCTAGTGTTAGTGTGAGAGATGATAGCTATTGAGAGGAGTTTACTGAACTCAAGCAACCATTGAGACATACCACCTTTGTACTGATAACAGATTCCAAGGGCCTCAAAATTATGCATATAATAGATTTTATGTGTTCCTCAAATAATTAGAGATGTATAACCCTATGGGGGAGGAAAATGTTTAGATTTATTCTGGATGAGATGGATAGGGTAAGCATTTTATGATTCAACAATATTTAAAGTTTTATTAAAGAATTTTGCTAATCACTAGTTCATCAGGTTCATAAACCAGATACTATAGAGGAAGGCTATTTAGATACTTGTGTATTTCTATGTTGGTGTGCTTATATATGCAAATTATTATTTTAGCTTTTTCTTCTTTTAAACTTTTTATTCATTATGCCCTTCAGTCCCACTCTTCTCCTCATCCCCTCATATCTGCTCTTCACCCTTGCTACCCCCCCCAATTAAAATACACAACCAAACAACAACAAAAAAGCATAGAAAACATCTCTTCATGGAAGCTGTAATATGTTACAATGTTTCCCACAGCATATCCCTCTGGCCATACATCATCACTTGCAATGAGTCATTGGTCTGGTTGGAGATCTCTGGCTTCTGTGATGCCATCAAATATTGGATTCTCATTGAGACTCCCTCTGGTTATGATGTTGTAGCCCTACCTCATGGAGATCCTACAGCTTTGGATCAACGGGATTGGTGCTTTCATAGGTCCCAACCTTCCATAGATGATATGGATTTGGGGGTAGGCTAATTCAGAGCCCTGGATCTGGGCCTGGATGGTAGTGAGCTGCTCAGCCTGCCAGTTCACTGCTCTGGGTAGGCCAATGCCACCATCAGCAGGAGGTAGTGTCCGTTCTTCTGCTTTCATGACCTCACGCCATCTCAACTGTACCCATACCACCAGAGCTAGCTCCACTATGCTACCCAGGACCTGCTTTCCTATGTGCTACAGCCTGTGATGGGCTGGGCCAGTTCCTCTGTGAGGGGCTGGGCCAGTTCCCCTGTTCTCTGGTTCTCTGACCCCATAGAAGAGTTTATAAGATATTGTCTCAAAACAAGTTCAGGTGAAAATGTATATATCTTGTTTATAGAGTACACATGAGAAATGAGTTCATGAGCATCATGCTATAATGGATTCTTACTAAAATTATAATTCATAATTTTCATAGAGAAAAGTTTGAGTTTCTTTATTCTTACCCAAAAGGATCTGGAGTTTGTTTGTACTTGCAGAGGAACTGCTGATAAAGTAGATTTAAAGGCTTTAATGTTCAGAAAAATAGATGGCAGAAGACTGAGAGATCTCAGTGTGATTTATAATGGGAGACAAAAGGTAGAGTAGAAATTAAAATTCTTCAAAGTTGTAGTGTATGATTTAAATTGAGTGCAATTTCCATGAACCAGAATGGAAAATCAATATAACAAGGGCTGGAAATGTAGAGAAATGCTTACCCAGCATGTATGCCCTCCATTACCCTGACCCTCTCCTTTCTGAGGTTGAAGAAGTGATGGGAGTCATAAAGGAACAGTGATTTCTCCCAGGAAAATGTTATGAGGATTAAGAGCTGCATAATAGTTCAAACTAATAGACTACTGTACATAAGCATTCAATATCCACAGACTTTGTAAATGAAAGGAAAATTTAATATCAGCCGGGGGAACATCTTTTTCAGTTAAATTTTAAATTTTGGAACATGTAGAATTCAATATGTGTGGATGGAATAAAAACACAAGCCACTGCATCTGGAATGCAAGGACTAAAACAAGAGCAAGATTTCCATGTCAGGGCATCTTCCAGTTTATGTTTCATCAAAGCTATACTGCATTTGGCCATGGTACCACACGCATTTATTTCTAAACATTGTGTTAGTGGAGATTTTTTTCTATACCACTTTCAAATGTAAGGTTCAGTGTACAGGTTAAATGAGCCTAAAATCAAACTAGTGACATTTTCTTTGCTAAGGCAAGTATTTCCTTCTTCTGAATCACTAACACTTATGTAACTATAGAATAATATCTTGAAACTTCTCATTATTGCATAAATAATTTTGCTAGTAGAAGAGTTACCTTTAATTCTTCTTAAATTACACAAGGACTATTCTGAGAACACTTGGAAAGATTGTTTCCTGGATTGCCTGACAGTTTTCTTCAGAACTACTGCTTTGTAGAGAAAGTAGTAATTGTTAGACCTTTCTGCATAAAGCATACAATTTCTCAAATGTACCCTGCATAGCTATATTTTAAGAAAGACTTCAATTTGGTTGCATAATTTCAGCATAATTTTGCTGTACCCGTGGTGTTGATAGCATTGAAAAATAACTTGGTAAGCTGTTTGTTCTCCCACTGCTAAGATTTCATCACCAACTGCTAGTTTGCTAGAGATTATAGCTGCTAAAATGCTCTCCTGATTAATGTGCTAATTAATTAATGCAGCTGCTAAATTGTGATCTTGATTAAAATACACCACACAGAGAATACTGGAAAACCTCCTTGAATTAGTCAATCATTCCAGGTGCTTCTCCACCCTAGGAAATGCTCAGAGGCAGAATAAGCAGACCTCTTGCTGCTCATTGGAACAAACTGGAGATGTTAGTCAAATTCCCATTTCTTGTTTTCATACTAAAATGAGCTTTATGATTGGAACTCCAAGATAAAACCGATCCAAGACAGTCTTGGGTTTTCTGTTTTTCACTAGCAAATTGGTTTTCCCTAGCAATTGCATGCACTTTAAAACACAATGGCACCCATTATGTACACTGAGTTAAGACCCAGCTTAGCTGGCTTTATGAATATATGGAACAATAAAAATTCCTTCCAAGTGACTTCAAGTATGGTTTTATTTTGTTAAGGTCCTGATTCTCAAGATAAGCTTTTATCTAATAGACAGCCAATAGTCATTGATTACATACAAGATGCTATAGACAAAATGAGATATTTCATATTATCCTTAAAAATTAACTTATTATTTTTGCAACAGACATAGGATTTGCCATTACTAGGTAACACATAAATAAACACCAAATCAGTGGGATAGATACTAAGAGCCTCAGAGATATGGCATGTGAATAAGAACATTTGTCTCCCTTTCCAGTAGAAAATGAAGTACAGTTGGAATGATATAGAAACTTAGAGTGAACAGATAGATGGCATGTACCTGAAAGGGAACATTGGAATTTTAGTCATGTAAATAAAGACGAGACCAAATTGACAAGACTCTAAAAGAAGTCTGAGAGTGGGAGCCAATGGTGATAACATGGAACTTTAAATGGTTGGCAAGACACAGGTCAAGGAATCACTAAATCGTTTGAGGAGAGAAAACAGTTTAAAAGCATCAGTATATTTAAAGTAACACACTGGGTTGGATGAGACAACATAACACTAGGGAGAAAAACTTACATAAGCAAGCTTTTCTATCAGTCCATGTATGCTACTTGGGATATAGAAAACAGTCAATCCTCTCTGCTCCCAGACCCCGTGAGAGAGAGACCAAACCACCTGGTCAGGTGGGCACTCCTGAGGCTGCAGAGCGGAAGAGACCACCAACACTGCTCACCCCTGCCCACATCCCTGGCCCAAGAGGAAACTGTATAAGGCCTCTGGGCTCCCGTGGGGGAGGGCCCAGGAGTGGCAGGACCCCTGCCTGAGACACCGCCAGAACCTGAAGGAAACAGACCAGATAAACAGTTCTCTGCACCCAAATCCCGTGGGAGGGAGAGCTAAACCTTCAGAGAGGCAGACAAGCCTGGGAAACCAGAAGAGACTGCTCTCTGCACACACATCTCGGACGCCAGAGGAAAAAGCCAAAGACCATCTGGAACCCTGGTGCACTGAAGCTCCCGGAAGGGGCAGCACAGGTCTTCCTGGTTGCTGCCGCTGCAGAGAGCCCTTGGGCAGCACCCCACGAGCAAACTTGAGCCTCGGGACCACAGGTAAGACCAAATTTCCTGCTGAAAGAAAGCTGCCTGGTGAACTCAAGACACAGGCCCACAGGAACAGCTGAAGACCTGTAGAGAGGAAAAACTACACGCCCGAAAGCAGAACACTCTGTCCCCATAACTGACTGAAAGAGAGGAAAACAGGTCTACAGCACTCCTGACACACAGGCTTATAGGACAGTCTAGCCACTGTCAGAAATAGCAGAACAAAGTAACACTAGAGGTAATCTGATGGCGAGAGGCAAGCGCAGGAACCCAAGCAACAGAAACCAAGACTACATGGCACCATCGGAGCCCAATTCTCCCATCAAAACAAACATGGAATATCCAAACACACCAGAAAAGCAAGATCTAGTTTCAAAATCATTTTTGATCATGATGCTGGAGGACTTCAAGAAAGACGTGAAGAACTCCCTTAGAGAACAAGTAGAAGCCTACAGAGAGGAATCGCAAAAATGCCTGAAAGAATTCCAGGAAAACATAAATAAACAAGTAGAAGCCCATAGAGAGGAGACACAAAAATCCCTGAAAGAATTCCAGGAAAACACAATCAAACAGTTGAAGGAATTAAAAATGGAAATAGAAGCAATCAAGAAAGAACACATGGAAACAACCCTGGATATAGAAAACCAAAAGAAGAGACAAGGAGCTGTAGATACAAGCTTCACCAACAGAATACAAGAGATGGAAGAGAGAATCTCAGGAGCAGAAGATTCCATAGAAATCATTGACTCAACTGTCAAAGATAATGTAAAGCGGAAAAAGCTACTGGTCCAAAACATACAGGAAATCCAGGACTCAATGAGAAGATCAAACCTAAGGATAATAGGTATAGAAGAGAGTGAAGACTCCCAGCTCAAAGGACCAGTAAATATCTTCAACAAAATCATAGAAGAAAACTTCCCTAACCTAAAAAAAGAGATACCCATAGGCATACAAGGAGCCTACAGAACTCCAAATAGATTGGACCAGAAAAGAAACACCTCCCGTCACATAATTGTCAAAACACCAAACGCACAAAATAAAGAAAGAATATTAAAAGCAGTAAGGGAAAAAGGTCAAGTAACATATAAAGGCAGACCTATCAGAATCACACCAGACTTCTCGCCAGAAACTATGAAGGCCAGAAGATCCTGGACTGATGTCATACAGACCCTAAGAGAACACAAATGCCAGCCCAGGTTACTGTATCCTGCAAAACTCTCAATTAACATTGATGGAGAAACCAAGATATTCCATGACAAAACCAAATTTACACAATATCTTTCTACAAATCCAGCACTACAAAGGATAATAAATGGTAAAGCCCAACATAAGGAGGCAAGCTATACCCTAGAAGAAGCAAGAAACTAATTGTCTTGGCAACAAAACAAAGAGAATGAAAGCACACAAACATAACCTCACATCCAAATATGAATATAACGGGAAGCAATAATCACTATTCCTTAATATCTCTCAATATCAATGGCCTCAACTCCCCAATAAAAAGACATAGATTAACAAACTGGATACGCAACGAGGACCCTGCATTCTGCTGCCTACAGGAAACACACCTCAGAGACAAAGACAGACACTACCTCAGAATGAAAGGCTGGAAAACATCTTTCCAAGCAAATGGTCAGAAGAAGCAAGCTGGAGTAGCCATTCTAATATCAAATAAAATCAATTTCCAACTAAAAGTCATCAAAAAAGATAAGGAAGGACACTTCATATTCATCAAAGGAAAAATCCACCAAGATGAACTCTCAATCCTAAATATATATGCCCCAAATACAAGGGCACCTACATACGTAAAAGAAAACTTACTAAAGCTCAAAACACACATTGCACCTCACACAATAATAGTAGGAGATTTCAACACCCCACTCTCATCAATGGACAGATCATGGAAACAGAAATTAAACAGAGACGTAGACAGACTAAGTGAAGTCATGAGCCAAATGGACTTAAACAGATATTTATAGAACATTCTATCCTAAAGCAAAAGGATATACCTTCTTCTCAGCTCCTCATGGTACTTTCTCCAAAATTGACCATATAATTGGTCAAAAAACGGGCCTCAACAGGTACAGAAAGATAGAAATAATCCCATGCGTGCTATCGAACCACCACGGCCTAAAACTGGTCTTCAATAACAATAAGGGAAGAATGCCCACATATACATGGAAATTGAACAATGCTCTACTCAATGATAACCTGGTCAAGGAAGAAATAAAGAAAGAAATTAAAAACTTTTTAGAATTTAATGAAAATAAAGGTACAACATACCCAAACTTATGGGACACAATGAAAGCTGTGCTAAGAGGAAAACTCATAGTGCTGAGTGCCTGCAGAAAGAAACAGGAAAGAGCATATGTCAGCAGCTTGACAGCATACCTAATAGCTCTAGAACAAAAAGAAGCAAATACACCCAGGAGGAGTAGAAGGCAGGAAATAATCAAACTCAGAGCTGAAATCAATCAAGTAGAAACAAAAAGGACCATAGAAAGAATCAACAGAACCAAAAGTTGGTTCTTTGAGAAAATCAACAAGATAGATAAACCCTTAGCCAGACTAACGAGAGGACACAGAGAGTGCGTCCAAATTAACAAAATCAGAAATGAAAAGGGAGAAATAATTACAAATTCAGAGGAAATTCAAAAAATTATCAGATCTTACTATAAAAACCTATATTCAACAAAACTTGAAAATCTTCAGGAAATGGACAATTTCCTAGACCGATACCAGGTATCGAAGTTAAATCAGGAACAGATAAACCAGTTAAACAACCCCATAACTCCTAAGGAAATAGAAGCAGTCATTAAAGGTCTCCCAACCAAAAAGAGCCCAGGTCCAGACGGGTTTAGTGCAGAATTCTATCAAACCTTCATAGAAGACCTCATACCAATATTATCCAAACTATTCCACAAAATTGAAACAGATGGAGCCCTACCGAATTCCTTCTACAAAGCCACAATTACTCTTATACCTAAACTACACAAAGACACAACAAAGAAAGAGAACTTCAGACCAATTTCCCTTATGAATATCGACGCAAAAATACTCAATAAAATTCTGGCAAACCGAATCCAAGAGCACATCAAAACAGTCATCCACCATGATCAAGTAGGCTTCATCCCAGGCATGCAGGGATGGTTTAATATATGGAAAACCATTAACGTGATCCATCATATAAACAAACTGAAAGAACAAAACCACATGATCATTTCATTAGACGCTGAGAAAGCATTTGACAAAATTCAACACCCCTTCATGATAAAAGTCCTGGAAAAGAATAGGAATTCAAGGCCCATACCTAAACATAGTAAAAGCCACATACAGCAAACCAGTTGCTAACATTAAACTAAATGGAGAGAAACTTGAAGCAATCCCACTAAAATCAGGGACTAGAAAAGGCTGCCCACTCTCTCCCTACTTATTCAATATAGTTCTTGAAGTTCTAGCCAGAGCAATCAGACAACAAAAGGAGGTCAAGGGGATACAGATTGGAAAAGAAGAAGTCAAAATATCACTATTTGCAGATGATATGATAGTATATTTAAGTGATCCCAAAAGTTCCACCAGAGAACTACTAAAGCTGATAAACAACTTCAGCAAAGTGGCTGGGTATAAAATTAACTCAAATAAATCAGTTGCCTTCCTCTATACAAAAGAGAAACAAGCCGAGAAAGAAATTAGGGAAACGACACCCTTCATAATAGACCCAAATAATATAAAACACCTCGGTGTGACTTTAACCAAGCAAGTAAAAGATCTGTACAATAAGAACTTCAAGACACTGAGGAAAGAAATTGAAGAAGACCTCAGAAGAGGGAAAGATCTCCCATGCTCATGGATTGGCAGGATTAATATAGTAAAAATGGCCATTTTACCAAAAGCAATCTACAGATTCAATGCAATCCCCATCAAAATACCAATCCAATTCTTCAAAGAGTTAGACAGAACAATTTGCAAATTCATCTGGAATAACAAAAAAACCAGGAGAGCTAAAGCTATCCTCAACAATAAAAGGACTTCAGGGGGAATCACTATCCCTGAACTCAAGCAGTATTACAGAGCAGTAGTGATAAAAACTGCATGGTATTGGTACAGAGACAGACAGATAGACCAATGGAATAGAATTGAAGACCCAGAAATGAACCCACACACCTATGGTCACTTGATTTTAGACAAAGGATCCAAAACCATCCAATGGAAAAAAGATAGCATTTTCAGCAAATGGTGCTGGTTCAACTGGAGGGCAACATGTAGAAGAATGCAGATCGATCCATCCTTATCACCCTGTACAAAGCTTAAGTCCAAGTGGATCAAGGACCTCCACATCAAACCAGACACACTCAAACTAATAGAAGAAAAACTAGGGAAGCATCTGGAACACATGGGCACTGGAAAAAATTTCCTGAACAAAACACCAATGGTTTATGCTCTAAGATCAAGAATCGACAAATGGGATCTCATAAAACTGCAAAGCTTCTGTAAGGCAAAGGACACTGTGGTTAGGACAAAACGGCAACCAACAGATTGGGAAAAGATCTTTACCAATCCTACAACAGATAGAGGCCTTATATCCAAAATATACAAAGAACTCAAGAAGTTAGACCGCAGGGAAACAAATAACCCTATTAAAAATTGGGGTTCAGAGCTAAACAAAGAATTCACAGCTGAGGAATGCCGAATGGCTGAGAAACACCTAAAGAAATGTTCAACATCTTTAGTCATAAGGGAAATGCAAATCAAAACAACCCTGAGATTTCACCTCACACCAGTGAGAATGGCTAAGATCAAAAACTCAGGTGACAGCAGATGCTGGCGAGGATGTGGAGAAAGAGGAACACTCCTCCATTGTTGGTGGGATTGCAGACTGGTAAAACCATTCTGGAAATCAGTCTGGAGGATCCTCAGAAAATTGGACATTGAACTGCCTGAGGATCCAGCTATACCTCTCTTGGGCATATACCCAAAAGATGCCTCAACATATAAAAGAGACACGTGCTCCACTATGTTCATCGCAGCCTTATTTATAATAGCCAGAAACTGGAAAGAACCCAGATGCCCTTCAACAGAGGAATGGATACAGAAAATGTGGTACATCTACACAATGGAATATTACTCAGCTATCAAAAACAACGAGTTTATGAAATTCGTAGGCAAATGGTTGGAACTGGAAAATATAATCCTGAGTGAGCTAACCCAATCACAGAAAGACATACATGGTATGCACTCATTGATAAATGGCTATTAGCCCAAATGCTTGAATTACCCTAGATCCCTAGAACAAATGAAACTCAAGACGGATGATCAAAATGTGAATGCTTCACTCCTTCTTTAAATGAGGAAAAAGAATACCCTTGGCAGAGAAGGGAGAGGCAAAGATTAAAACAGAGACTGAAGGAACACCCATTCAGAGCCTGCCCCACATGTGGCCCATACATATACAGCCACCCAATTAGACAAGATGGATGAAGCAAAGAAGTGCAGACCGACAGGAGCCGGATGTAGATCGCTCCTGAGAGACACAGCCAGAATACAGCAAATACAGAGGCGAATGCCAGCAGCAAACCACTGAATTGAGAATAGGTCCCCCGTTGAAGGAGTCAGAGAAAGAACTGGAAGAGCTTGAAGGGGCTCGAGACCCCAAAAGTACAACAATGTCAAGCAACCAGAGCTTCCAGGGACTAAGCCACTACCTAAAGACTATACATGGACTGACCCTGGACTCTGACCCCATAGGTAGCAATGAATATCCTAGTAAGAGCACCAGTGGAAGGGGAAGCCCTGGGTCCTGCTAAGACTGAACCCCCAGTGAACTAGACTATGGGGGGAGGGCGGCAATGGGGGGAGGGTTGGGAGGGGAACACCCATATGGAAGGGGAGGGGGGAGGGGGATGTTTGCCCGGAAACAGGGAAAGGGAATAACACTTGAAATGTATATAAGAAATACTCAAGTTAATTTAAAAAAAAAAAAAAAACCTCCGGAAAAACAAAAAAAAAAAAAAAGAGAAATCAGTCAATCCAGTGTTCCAAGGAGGATCCAGAAGATGCGTCAGTCAGTTTCTAAATGCTGTGATAAAACATCTGAGAAAAAGAAACAACTTTACAAAGAAAAACTTGGTCATACTCAGGATTTTAATCCAGGATTGACTCCGTTGTTATGGATACTTGGTAAGGCAAAGCATGATAGTGTGTGGGCAAAGGTACTTATTTTATGGTGTCCAAGAAGAGAGAGACTGCCCAGTGGAGAAGACTAGGAATGAGTCATAGTCTCCACAGGCCTTCTCCCAGTTTATTTACTCAAATTAGGTCCTGTCTGCTAACATTTGGACCACTCCCCAGTAATTCATGTGCACATCATGAATCTATCAATATATCTGGACATTTATTAGACCAGAACCCTTGTTACAAATTAAAACTACAATATTTCCCATGGTCTCACATTTTGAATGCTCTATTTTGAGGGCTGTAAAGCATTTAGGAGGTAGGGGCCTAGCTAGAGTAGGTCAAACCTTTGAAAACTATACATAGTTACCTCTCTTTTGCTTTCTCTGTTTTCCTCTTCTACCATAAATCCCCAAACCATAGATGGAGGCATTTCTACCACCATGCCTTTCGTCCAGGATGAACTAAAATCAATACAAACCCAAGGGTTAAAATAATCCTTTTCTGTTAGTAGTGCAAGATTCAGCAAGACAGCTTTCATTATCCCAAACACTTTCGGGAATCCTTAAACATACGAGTCTCATGCAGAACACAATGTTTCCACACTGTAATAGAAGATAGCACTGGAATTGACAAAGAGGACACCTGGTCAAATGGGAATGCAGGCTACATAGAGTCTTAATTCTTTCCTTTGAAGTCAACAAAGAATAGTAGTTATTGTGTAATCTTGGGGGATTATGCATAGACTCCATAGAAAACTCCTAGAGAACGGTCTCTTGAATCACCCTGCAAATCTTTAGGCATCGAGAGCTTCAGTTTCAGTCAGTGTGGGTTGAATTGTCTCTCTGAAAAGATATATTTAAATCCTATTCACTGAGCCTAGGAGTGTGGATTTTTTAGAAATAGGAGTTTCTCAAAGGCCATGAAGTTTAGATCGATTCATCAGGAAGTCGTGAGACACAGAGAAAAGTGCTGATTGGGTATTTTCCAACAATTTCCTTCAACTGAAACATTGTCTCTTGGAAGTATTATCTTGAAAATACATGTTTAAGGTAAAAGGGGTATTAGGTTTAAATCTGTGAGGATGAGAGCCCTGAGGGTATTAAGTAAGAGGACCTGCAGGGGGGTATGACATAGCAATACTGGCCAGAATAAAAGGATGTGCCTCTAGTTGAATAAAGGCAGTATCAACAGACTGTAACTGACTCCAAGGAAGGACCCTAACTTAGTATAAAGAAATGAACTGCAAGCAAGGACATATTCTAAAAGCCCTTTCTATGTTATGGGGGAGAGACCACCCTGTAGACAGTAAGCTAAACATTAAGTGACCAAGAAAGACTGTGGCTTCATCTTAGTAATTGCAACTAAGAATTAATTTTCTGTAGGCTTTAAGACAAAGGTCCATAGCAATCTACAAGCTGGTTACATACGAGTAAGAAGAAAGAGATCATGATTTACTTAATGGGTATCCAACCAGCCAAGGTCAGTATCTGGTGTGACAAGCCAAGGTCAAAACAAAAGTAGACAGGTGACCACAACACATGACCATGTCCTAGTAGCACATTCTCATCATCCTGATAGGGAGAGAAAGGCATAGGTCATGTGAGCCTTCTTTAGCTTACCTCAGTATATGCCCAAGGAATTAACTATCTAAAAAGAAATGACCTCAATTTGTGTTCAGTTTTCTGTAATATGGCTCAGGAAAGCCCCAGGACCAGTAGCTTTCTTTGTGGTGTTTCCTGTTTGGGACTCCATCCACTCTGGGGAGCCTTCTTACTAGAGTTACTTTACTCTTTTGTCTGCATATTTTTTTCCTCATTAGTGTGTGACAACAAACTTGAGATCCATTGACTAGGGACAGCTTTGGTGACTCTTGACCTTCCAGTACTTTAGCCCCCAGAGTTAAGCTCCCCTGAGCCAAGAGAAGTCCTTACTACATTGGAGGGAGGAGGGCAGTAAGGAAACACATCTTTCTCGGCAATCTCCTGACACTTACAATCACAAGACCCCCTCAGCAAGGTTATATAAACAAATTTTCAGGAAGGGAAGCTTCCACTGAGCTGCTGGCAAGTTATGCAGGGAGCCTTCATGAGTCATCGCCCATGCTGGAGTGGGCATTTCAGGGCGGCAGCTGCTTTTGAGTCATCCGTCCTCATTATAAATAACTTTCATCCATACACTTGTACCTAACCACAATAAATGCTGGTTCACCAAGTTAGACGTGAATAGAATCATTTCTTCCATCTGTTGTTGGTACCCTATCTGAGGTAAAGCTACATCTGCTCCTCGCCCTAGGAAAAGTCACACAGCATAGAGGTAGAGATCGGAGTCACACATGCATATGATAAAATTACTAAAGATTTCCTGCAAATTCTAGAAGTTGAGAGAGCCAAGGAAGAATTTTCTCTTACGGGTTTCAGAGAGAGCATGATTGGGTAAATACTTGATCCTAGACTTGTAGGTTCTAGCACTGCGAAACAATATGTATTTATTTTAAGTCATGCAATTTGTGATTTACTGTTTCAACTGCTCTGGGAAACTAACAAACACTGATATTAACAAATTTATTATGCACTTTTTGATGAGCTTTTATTATGTGGCAAAAGCTAAATAATGTGAGCCATTTGCATGCATTATCTCAATCTTCAAGGTAACACTGTGTGATAAGTGCCTGCATTATCTTTTCATAGACATGCACATGTGCATACATACGTATGTATCTATACAAATATTTATGCTCTTATATGAGAGAGGTTGAAAGGCTGACTGAAGTTATAGTCTACTTATAAATATTTCTGAGTTTGTATGGACACTGTAATAAGTCCTAAAATGTAAAGTTAAGTCACTGTCCTCCATAAACTATTAGTCTGGATGACACAAACTCTGACTCAGCAGAACACGCATTACACAGCCAGTTTCTGTTCTGTTGCCTGGCATCCTATTATTTTAATATACTATACTCGGGTCTGGCACTTGATTAGATAACATTGTACATACTAATGCCATGCTTTTCACACTGATAAAAGTTATTTCTTTATCTACTTTTTGGATGTCTGGAAAAATATTTAAGCATGGTAAAATGCTCAGTATAAGAGAGTGCCTATGTATGATTAAAGAGCCTTTCTTTGATTTTGCTACGTATTCAAACTGGTTCTGAATTCTATGGATGCAGAAAACTAGGGTTTCTAAATAAAATTAGAAAGTATCATTGCTGTCCTTTTGACTGACATTAAAAACCCTCTTTGTTGGATTTTAATTCTATGTTTATGATTTCTTTCTAACTGAAGATTCAGTCCTTCATTCTGCCTGTCCCCCCCAACCTCCTCCCCCCCCAGTCCATGCCTGACTGCTCCAAGGATTTGAACACAGGTGAAGCTATGTCTGTGTTTTGATATGATTTGATTTTGATTTGATAAGCAGGATTTTCAAGGCTGAGGTGATTCACAAGGGACCTATTTGGATTAGAAAGAAATCATTACTGGACATTGCTACCTGGCTTTGCTTGAGTTTATGGCTGAGGTTTGGGTCAAAAAAAACTCTAAAATGTGATTTATCAGTAGCCCTATAAATATCTGTAGGGATCTCAATAATTCAATCAGTACTCTTTGCTACTGAAAGAATTTAAACACTATTTCTCAAGGGTACCCATGCTATTCACAGATCAATATAACAGGTTACTTCACAATTCAAAAGTATTTTCAAAAGTCGATAGCTAAAATTTCCTTAATTTAAACTACAGTGTCCTTCGCTGTGTATCGTATCATACAAGTTGGACTTCGTTTATTACCTATCTACTGTGATGTGATTTCTGTCATTGGTTTATTTTAATGAGAAGTTGCCTTTTGAGCATTATAAAGTCTATTCATTATAATCAGAGCTTCATGACATGGCAAAGTCGGAGCTCCATTTGAGGCTGCAAAGGACTGCACCCTCAGATACCATCGGCTATGTGATAAAATAAATTTCACTTTGGAGCTTTCCAACTTTCATTCGTTGTTAGGGAAGGGTGGCTACTTTCTTGGAAAGGGCAGGACAAAGCTGCTTCCTTAGGAAGTTTAAATTCATTTTAGCAAACGCTCATAAATTTAATGAGTACATTTTAGAACACTAAGCATTACATAATTTTGCATTTGTGTAAATCTTTCTTCTGCTTCCTCGTATTTTTATCAATTAGCCTTCTAGAAATTGTGTGCAACAAACAGGTCAAGGAAATATTTTTTATCACCATGTGGAAAGGAAAGAAGTCTTAGAAATCTTTTGAATGACTTTTCTAGGAAAATAACCTGGAGGTTCAATGACTGGATTTGCATAATGGCTTTTAGGAAAAGGTCAAAGTCAAAACTAAGATGGTTCTTCTTGGCATGGAGAGAAAAGTTTGCTCTATGAGATCAATCTCTTCTATCATATGTCTTCTATTGACCTACGGGCCAGTGGGGAGTGGTGCTTAAGGCAATGATACAGCGGGAGGAAACAGACCCTTGTCTGCATGTGTGTTAGGAAAGACTATACTGCAGTATTTACCACCATCCCAAAGCATCTCATGCTCAGAACAACTGCTAAATGTTCTTGTCTAGTAGAATCTGGATCAGCATCCTTTTCAGCATCCTTTTTCATCCTCTACAACCTGCTGGAGGGACAACTTTTATCTGAGTTTTCTGTGGTTGTTTAGGGAGAAGCTTATATGGATCTCTTAAAAAACAAATTAAATGTGACCGAATTAATTTCTATCCACTTTATCTAAAAACAGCAACCATGCAATTGAATTCTTATCAGAGAATATAGGATAAATTTGCTGATTTAATCAATAGAGACTAATTACCATTGAAAGCTAATTTTTTTTATTTTTCATAAAAAAAATCTTTGCACCAGAAAGATTAAGTATCCTAAGATCAGGCTTTAAAAGCAGGATGTGTAATTCTGAATAATCTGGGCTTTCAGAGCCTATGATCCTGTCGAACAGAAGGGACCCTACTGAGTTGGGCTAGCATTCACTTTCTGCCAGAGAACAATTGCCAGCACAGAAGGTGCTGAGAACATGACAGGCCAATCACTGAGTCTGAACAGTCAACGGTTACTGAAGTCCTAGTGGACTGAGGTGCCCAAGTTAGGCATGTGAGAGAGTGGAAGCAGTTAAATCTTGAAAGTATAAAACAATGGAGAGGGAGAAGAATTCACATTGCTTCCGTAGAGTGGGCCATTTTCTTAGTCTTTAATTGCAGAAGGAAACTTTAAGCCAGTATGAGACACTGAAAAGCTATCCAGATCTGAATTCCTAATAAAAGCAATAGAAACAAAACTAAAATGAAATGAAATCTTTTATCCATGAGAAATAGCTACCAATTTAGATTTTTAAGTTAAAAACTCTTTCTTACATCTATGACATTGCAGTGGGGGAGAAAATGTTTTTATAGAAGTAGAAAAATTCAATAAATTGTCAACATTAAAACATTTTACTCAATTTCACAAAACTATACTGACAAATTCTAGTTAAATGTAGCAAAACCCCAGTAAGTTTCCTGGAGAAAAGCTACAAGAATACTTCATAATTTTAACAACATGCAAGAAACACACCCCAAAGGAAGGGTGATAATTTGGACTAGATCAAGCTTAAGAATAAAAACACAAGCCACGGAATCAGAGCCTCTTTTTTATTCACAGCACCTAGAATTATACAAAGATTTCCTGAGAGCCAGTGAGGAAACTAATGAAACCATGTTGAAACACCAAGAAAACATTTGAGTGAACATTTCATAAAGAAGACATTCGAGTAATTGTAAACTTTCAAAGAGTGCTTCCGTCATGTTAGCAAAATATAAAATTTAAGAACTGAACAAGACAGCGGCTTACACCCACCAGCCTAGCTGAAATTCTCAAGGAAACTCGAAGAGCTACCGATGGAGTGTAAATTGGGGTAACTCACTTGGAAGACCGCTTGGCAGTGTCTCTGTGAAGTCCGTCTGAACAGCAATTTTATTTTAGGTTCAAAAAACGATGTAGCTATATTTGCTAAAAGATATATTCAAGAATATGTGTAGCAACATTATTTACTATAATTCTTAGTTTGAAACAACTCAAATGTCTATCAAGAATAGAGTGGGTTTCAAATGTGGCCTATTGATGCTATCCACCAAGGAGAAAGAGTGAGATCTGTTGAATTCAACACGGTGGACACAGGGCATGAACTTAAGCTGATGAAACAAATTCCAGACACAAAAAGATTTCCTCCTATTTGACTCCATCCACATAAAGTCCTAAATGAGCAGAATTGATAAGTAGGGATGGAAACAGCTTGGGCTGTTGCTCTCTTGGGGAGAAGAAAGTGTGCTGATTAGGTAATGCAATGGCGGCCATAGTTAGGGGTATTTTTATTTCCTTGGATTAAATAAAAAAACAACAACTGGACATTATTTTAATTATGTGTACATGTGTTTGTCTGTACATGTGAGTTCAGCCACTCTCAGAGCCTGGAACAGGGAATCAGACGCCCGGAAGCTGAAACCGCAGGTGGTTGTGAGCTCCCCAGTGCATGCTGGGAACTGGACTTGGTTACCTTATTTCTAGAACTGTGAATTGGTCACCGAGATGCGAAAAGTATTTACTGTGTAGTATGTTTGTATACATTTTTCCCAGATGAAGTCTTCAATATTTTGATTAAAAATATATCAAAAAGCATTTTAAAAGCCATTTGGGACCACTAAGCATCCATAGACTGTGATTCTGAGTCCGTTCTTCATCTTATTTCCTCTTCTGCCCTAAACAGAGGCTTCTAGTTTCTATTTCCTTAAGTTTGACCGATTCAGAAAATGTATTTTTCCGCCTCCCCCTTTGGATTAATGTGCCTTTGGATTAGGAAGCATCTAGATTCCTGCTACTGGATGTGTACTGAAAGAGAAATATCAGACATCAAAGTGAAAACGATAGCAGGCTTTGTTTTAGATTGCAACTTTTAAGACAGTGGCTGTATGTCAAAGTTTTGAAGAAAGGGTTTTTCTGAAAGGCATAGAGAAGACAGCTTTGAGCAAGTTTAGGCAGAGCAAGCCGATTGTATGAGGAGATGGGTGAAGAGCACCTGACTGTTCCTAGGGCTTCAGCACAGACAGTGCAATCCTGTAAAGACAATTTCCTTCTTCTTTCCTCTGTTCATTGTGCTAGCCAGAGTGGTTTTGTGGAAGGAATGCTCGATTCCTATATGAGATGAAGTCACCATGTAGCAGGACCACTGCTGTTCAGGTCACTTGGCAACTGCTCTCCAGGGCCAGAGGGCGCATGCGAAGGAGACGCTGAGTCAGGGACGAGTGAGCCCTAAGAGCAGATAGAATGGAAAATCTCTCCATCACATGGTCATGGAGATGGCAGCCATTTTTGCCTTTGTTAGATCTTCGGCCTCTTTATTCTGTTTGGGAAAAGGAAAGTATGTCTTGGGTCGTATGTCTCTTTCAATATAAAAGAAATGGGAAAATCGAGTTTTCAGTTTGGAAACATGGATAAGGTGGCCAGGAGCACAGGCTTTTCTGTCTGATTCACTATCAAAAGTGTGTAAAATTGGCTTAAGCAATAGTTACCCTAAGTTAACCTTATTTACTGTGGACTGGTGCAGAAGGCACAATGGCTCTACTTGAGGGAATGAGCTGTAGTTTCATGCTGCAGAGTCTTTCTCCAAAAGGAGTATGAAGTATTTTTTACTTAGTTTATGCGTTTCAATGTGCTCTGACATATCAAGACTATATAACCAAGGCTATATACATACAAACACGTATACCCAGGACTACGAACATATACAGATATATTGACATTTCGGAGGGAAGTTGTACATATATCAAATCCATGTAAGGTTTATAACATGAAGGATATTTTAAAGTATAAAGACAGAAAATCTATGAAAATTGAATAGCAAGCTGGAGCAGGAGGCTCCCAGAAGCCCAATGTTATTGCATTAATTTATGAAACTCCATTTATTTGTATATCTGTTAACTTGTTTGATCCAATAAGCAATTTGAGTTACACCTCAATGGGCAGAATCTTTCAAAAATATTGAATACTCTCAGATGAGATTTTCCTAGTATTGCATGAATTTGCTTTATTTACTTATTGATTTTTTTTCGATTTTTTTCCATCGGAGATAAACATAAAACGCCTCCTGTGTTGACTACTTATACAGAAACCAAATTGTTCAAGACCCTGACGTGCCTTCCCTTTCAAACTTTTCTTCTCCTCTAATTCCTCACTGATCACAGCAGAGCTGTGCATTCGACTCTTGACGAACAGCTACTGAGTACCAGTACCACTCACTGTAAGGCCTGTTGACAGCTCTGATCAGCAGCAGCCCTGGCTTATGGCTATGGTGTGGCTTTACTTAAAATTAATGGTTTTTTTCTTCTTTTTCCTTTGATCTGACTGGCCAACTTGATCGTGAAGAAATTTTATGTTCAAGAAGCTAGGAAGCTTTATTAGAACAAAAGTCCTCTGTGTTTTACGCTGACGTGAATGGGGAAAAATCTCACTGCACAACAAGCACATACATGCACTAATGCACATGGGCTCGAGTTGTCTGCTTATGGAAATGCATTGGGTGTATGACCCTTGGTGTTTCGGGATTCCTTTTGTCTCTGCTTGAAGGCATAGCGCGTATATGGGAGCAGTGCAAACGACAGCTGGAGCTTATTTCATGTGTTAAAACAGTAATCGTGCTATAAAGGAAAGGAAGCAGAAGCTGCAGGCTCAGACATTTAAGCTCTCCCAGAGCTTCTCTCAGCTCCATGCTCTCCCCTCACTCTATGCCAGAACAGAGATATCACCTCACCCTGTAGGTGCAGTACATTCTTGGCAACTGTTGAGACATGGTAGCGATGTCCACGTTGCTACATCTTTAGATGAAATTACTCTTGTTTAACAAGTATTTCCCAGTTTCAGAGGTAAAACATGTATCTTCCTGTTGACAGAAACATTTGAGAAACCTATGAATATTACTTAATGAATTTCCTGTTTATGTTTTTGTGTGCATTAGAAAATGGGGCTGAGTGTCATTTTAGATCTAACTATTCTTTTATTTATGGGATGAGCAGTCCCATCATCCGTCTTTACTTCCACATCTCCCCTCCTAATGGCCCTTCTTTCTCCTAAGGTGAGAACATTCCTTTGGACAGACTTTTTTGAAATATAATTTGATGAGTATGCTTACAATTTGAAAAAAAATTGGTTGAGTTTGCTTTACAATTTGGAATACATTGTTTGTGTCTCTGTGTGCCTCTGAGTGTTGTATGAATGTTTGTGTGCTAATGCAAGTACCCTGCACATGCGCAGAGGCCCAAGGATTGTCTCGCTCTATCACTCTCCTGCTTGTTTCTTTGAGACAGAATCACTCACTAAACTTGGAGCTAAGCTGTTGGCCAGCAAGCCCCAGAGTTCCATCTGCTTCCTGCAGCACTGGGGCTCTAGCTGCGTGAGAAGACATTTCATGCATGCACAAGCACTTTTATTCACAGAAGCCCCTTTCCAGCCCCAGTGTTTAATCCTCCCTAGTCATGAAGTATTTTCTCACACTGTATAATATGAGAAAAGTCAAAAATAATGAACTAGTGCTTTTTTGGGTTTCCTATGTAGGTTTCAATGGCTCTTATATAGCAGGTGCTTTTGCCGTTTTTTAATGCTTTAGTTTATGCTGAATCAATCTAGTACACAGATTCATCAGAGTCTCCATTAGTGGATAACCCAAAAGGTGATGTTTACATTCTACAGTATAAAATAGAAAACATAAATACAAAGTGCGGATCATAGATGTCTTCTTATACCTACTATGGTCTTCTGTGGTCCAAATTTACTTATGAGTGAAAACAATGGAAGGAATTCAGACTTAATCCTCCTGAGCTTGAATTCTCAAATGCAAAGTGTGACCTTTTCTCCAGGAATGTTTTTCCTTCTATATTTTTAATCTGAGAGAATTGTGGGGTCCTGCGTGGTTGTCAGAAACGGTGATTCTGGATACTCTTTATTCTATCTCCTCCAATAGCAGCAACCTATCTAACGATGCAATATCACAGCTTGGAAGTTGATATCAGTCCAATTTATGAGCCTCTTGGAGCTCTTCAGATTATGATCATTCAGCATAATAAATGATATGTCCTGTGAGGAAGAACACTACTTGTACTAGACTCTCAGGAATTCATAAGAAAATACTCTGGGGTCAGTTAGTGGCAGAGCCTGGGCGTGGATCCCTCAAATCACCAAAATCCTCCTATGATACCTGTGTTCCAACTCATTGTTCTGTGAGCACCACTTGGACTGTGCTTCTCATAGTTCTCTGTGTATTCAAGTATCAGTGTGTCTGCGGAAAGGAGGCTGTTACATGGCAGCTCTCACCAGAGCCTGGGATTCTGCATTCTAAAGCATTTCTGGATGCCATTGATATTGCTGACCCATAATAACTGGAACATGGGTTTCATATATACATTGAAAATTCTTGTTTCCTGTGCCTTTACCCATGATTCTAGGGACTCTAGTGGAATTTAGGAATCTACTTTTATCTAATTCCCTCAGCAATTTTGAGACTTAATTACTTTTACTAAATATTGGGTGTCTTTCATACTGACTAATTTCTTTTAAACATACAGACATCAAATATTTAAATTATAATATTAAATGAAATGAATATTTACAAAATATTTGATGTCATCTCTTTTGTGGTCTTAATTATTTTTTCATGAGGCTTTCTGTTACCTCATTTTTTTTGGCTTGGCTTTCTTTTCTTTTTGTTTTTGATTTTTTTGGGTTTTTTGGGGGGTTTTTGTTTTTTGTTTTTTGGAAGGTCAAAGGCTAGAAGGAAGTCAGGCACTTACTGAAAGTTTAGCTCAGAGCTTTACAGAATTAGGATGATGTGAGTGCTGTACCACTGGACCTGCTGAGATTTCATCAATGTTTTGAAAAGTCTTCCTCAATAGCTCTTTCTCTGATCTAAATAAAAAACACATTGGATTTTCAGCAGGAATTTCTTATCATCTCTGAATTTACTCTTCCATGGTCCAGATAAAAAGTGGTGCTTAATCCCCTGAAGAGGCAGACAGTTATGTGAGCTGGCCGTATTGATAAAAGAGAATTATGGCCAAAGAGAAATTGCAGGGATCAACTGTAAAAGTTGCAGCAATATGAATTGTCAAGAAACATGGGAATTTGAGAATATCATTATAAGCAACTTGTGCAAACCCCCTGATGTTTTTAAATTAGCCATGACGTTTGACTTACTTTGTAATAGTTTAGAAATCCTAAAAATTTCAGCTTTCAAATCAAACTTTTCCCTTTTGGCAGGAGCAGAAAAGCCTATCAAAATAATTTATAACCGTTTGCAGTGTCAGGTATGCCTTTACGAAATCTGTGAGAAGAGAACAGGTTTATTATGTCCCATTACATGTATAAGGGTACTGAGCTATTAAGATATTCAAAGCTCTGATTCTACCAACATTGGCAGTTTTTTGTTTGTTTGTTTGTTTGGTTGGTTTTTTTTTTGTTTGTTTGTTTTTGTCTCACCTGAAAACTTCTCAACTCCATTGGGCCTGCTCTTATCCTTTTGGGGTATTCTAATGAAGAACAATCACTCTGTTTCCAGCTGTTTGCTTAAGCTGTGTAGAATAGTTAGATGAACTTAGCACTCTTGCTTTCTAAGATTTATGTTCAAAGTATCTATTTAGAGGGAGCTATTTTGTTTTTGTTAATAGTTTTACCCTCTGTTCATTTTCTCCAGTCAATTCATATTTCAGGACTCCAATTTATTTATTTCAGTGGTTGTCAAAAATCGAGTTCAGGAAGAGACCCGCAAGTCTCACTGATGTATGCACTGCTTTCTGTGAGCTGAAGCCGCAGAATCACCTATGGCTCTCGTGTTTGTTTCTTTGTTTGTTTTTAGGGAAACGCATAGCAGAATAATGGTCTACGCTGTTGAGGACATCATTTAGATACAGATACATGGTTCAATGTCCCCAAAGCTCTGCAGTTTTTATATAACCAGGCAAGGCTACTGGTCCTCACTTAGGAAGCCAGAGTCTTGTTCTGCAGATAGGCAGAGCAGAGCTAGAAAGGCTTCTGTTCCAAACAGCATCTTTTCACAGCGGAGATAACTCACAGTGCAACATGATCACCATCCTCTTCTTGAACTGAGCACAGGTTTCTCTGATGTCATAACTTATATAAGTGTCTCAGAGTGTGAGGTTCAATCAGTATTGATGATAAAATACCACACTAGGTTCCTTCTTTTATAAATGAGAACTTTGGTGTACATGCATGTAACTGAAAGAAGGCTTTGGGGTGCAGGTATGAATTCTATGTCCCCACAAGCTCTCTTGGTAGCTTTCTTGTTTGGTAAAACCTGAGAATCACAGCATATGGGGAAGAGCTTTGTTTTGTACCTGTTATTGAGGAACTTTTTTGGTCATAGGAACTGGGGCCTGGATGTAACTCAAAGATTGCTATTCTGCACAAAGTGACTAATTTCGCAGTATGTTTTCAATTTGTTTCTTACTAAAATAGCTTATATCTAGCAAAGCTACTTAAATAACGTAAGTATCCAGATTAGCAGGATGGCTGTGCCTTTCAAACCTTCTTACCTGGCCAGTTAACATAGGTGGTTGGGTGGTCTGGCTTAAAGGAAAGTTCAGTGTTCAGGTTAAACACCTGGGACTCCCCTTAGATTTATTCCCATCCCACCCCCAGACTCTCAGGCAGTGGCTAATGGTGACAGAATACCTGTGTTTATTGTAGAGGCTGCAGCAATTTTTCTTGACCAGGCAATTTGCTCTAACTATCCACATCTTGACAACCTTTTTATTTCTTGTGCTAAATCTGGCATTACCCTTAAATTGCATCAACACTTGGGGCCTATAAAGCCCAGTTCTACACTAACCCAGAGTTAATAGTAAACAAGAAATGTTAGGGCTGCTCAGAAACCTCCACTGCTTCCCTGTTCCTGTTCCACTAGCCCTCAAGACCCTGTTAGAGTTACCTAGAAAAGTCTAGAATATGAAACTTTGAACATGAAACGGACTACCAAATAATGCTCTAAAGATTATTTATTTTACATGTATACATCCACACATAAATTTGTGAGCACCATGTGTCTGTACGTATTCATAGAGGTCAGAATGAGATATCAGAACTTTGGGAAGTGAAATTATAGGATATTGTGAGAAGCCTGATGTGGATTCTGAGACTAGATCCTGGGTCTTCTGCAAGAGCACTATGAGAATAGATCCTGGGTCTTCTGCGAGAGCACTATGGATTTTTAAGCCATCTCTCCAGACTCTCACACATCACCTTAATATCTTTGTTATAAAAAATTGGTATCAAACTCATTTCTCTTGTTTAGGCTTATTCAAAGAGCAAAAGTAAGTCTTTTTTCATAAAGCAAATTCTTAAAATATCAGATTACTTGTTTGTGAAATATAATAAGCTAGTAAATGCCTTCTTTTTTTTGCAGTCTTCCAAGATCCTTTGCACATAGCTGCTGTCAACTCTATTACTATTACTGCACATAAAACAATTAGCAGGTATCACACAGAGGCTGTCTGTATACAGGATACTTCACAGAGCTGAATATATGCTACCACCATGGTACAAAGGAAGGAGGAAGAAAAGGAAAGCAGTGTGAAAGGGAAGCTTTCAGATGTGATTTTTTTCCTGTACATAACAGTGCATTGTATTCGATTACCTCTAGCTTGTCCTTCATTCTAAGGCGTTAAGTCTCAATGAAACTTGTGTGGTGGGTTATAGGGGAGACAAAGAAATGAAGAAAACAGAAGAGAAGAACAAGGCAGGTGAGGAAAAGAAGAGTTTTGGAGGGGGAGATCTAAAAGGAAGAGGAAAGTGGGGAGTGGAAAAGGATTGCAGAAGGGATAAGCACATGTAGTTGAATGAAAACCTCATACACCAGTGGTCTGGAAGGAGATCCTGTCATGCTGAGGAGGGAATAGTCTATTTTCTATCCAGAGGGATTAAATAAACAAGCAAATAACAAAATAAGTCATATAAAATCATAACTAGTTGTCTCATAGTCAAACGTGATTTAATATCTAATTGGCACTTGGCTGGTTTCATGAATTTTTCATGTACCTCTTTGGGTGCTACCTGTGGCTGATGGAGCTGTGTGGTGTCACTGATAATGGCAGAGTCATGCTTGGCTTGTAGAAGTCAGTGTGTGAGGATTTCAAAAGGTAGCCCTGATAGACCAAGAGGTTATTCCACTTCATCAAAAAGCCTCTGAGATACAAATAACTCTCGTGGATAAAAGGGTGAGAAACTCATCTTTGTCACATTCTCTGTAAATTACTATGAAAATAAACTTTGAGCCTGCAGCCACATGGGTTTACGCATATTAACAATATCTGGACTTTGTCTCTGCTAAAATAAAAATCACTGGGCCATGCTTTATTTTAAAGAATCTGCCATCTAAATACCCCGCAAGATGACAAATTTATATAGATATGTAACGGGATTTTGCTAGAAATCAATATGCAAGTATTTGCTGCCTGACTTTTATTTTAAAAAGAAAATCTGTTGCATTGGAAAAGTCAAAGCTCGGATTTATTGTGTGGATTGAGGAATGGCTGGGAAGAAGAGCATTTTGACATCCAGAGAGCCAGACAGAGCACTGGAGGGCGCTCTAACTTCACGGCAAACTTGAAATTAAACCCTTCCTTTGTTCTCAGGTTTCGCCCACAATTGATGGACTCCCCTCTTCATAAAAAATCAATAATAAATATAAAAAGTGTCTAGAGAAGAAAAATGTCTCTTTTTTATGCTGCATGTGCTTACAAATAAGGACAGCATCACTATTTGGAACTGGCAATATTTAAACAAGTCAAAAATGCAGGGTAATACACAGGGACAGCCTAGGTACCTTTGTAAGAAAAGCATCCTTTTGAAAATGTATTTAGTAACCTGTCCCCACTCCCAACCTTCAGTGATGACAATGTCTGCCCTGTTCTTGGTACCCCTGAGTCCAACCAGGCAGCCTGGACCATTTGGACCTCACGTATACAATTGGACTGCTATGTATGGAAAGGCATATGAAGGGGTGGGGTCTCTATGAAGGTCTGAGTGCCATTTTTCATTCTATCTCTCTCACTACCATTCCTGAGCCTGCATTTCATCAGCTTTGCAAGGGCCACTTAATTTTCATTGTAGAGTGGGGTCCCCAGAGACCTAGGTTAAGAGTTATATAGTGGAATTTAAGTCCCAGCTGACTTCTGAACTACATATGAACCTTTGGACTTTCTTATCTCATATTCCTGCAGATGTAAAATTTACAAGAGAGTTGAAGTACATGACCTTCAAGTCCACTTCTAATTTGTACACCACAGCTATTGAGTTATGTTTGTTGTTGTTGGGTTTTGTTTTTGTTTGTTTGTTTGTTTAAGTGTTTAATTAACAGACCATAGAGTATTCTTTTATCTGTTTTACACTCAGTCCTGTCACTTACAAGCTAATTTTAAAGTATCGTATTCATGATCATGATGGTAAAAGACTTAAATGAAACACAGGGCCCTGTGAAGTGCAAGACACTATGGGGCTTGTGTGGTCCAGAGTTGCAGGGTTGGGTGTTAGACTCAATTTGCTAGAACTAGTTTTGCCTCTGAAAGTCTTATTTCCCTCCTTTTCCATAAAGCTAATCCATATAATAAAACATGATAAAAAAAATCATGGCACTTATGTCACCTTATTTTTTTTCCTTTTTAGGTGAGAAATTGTTTCAACAGGGAAGCTGTGATTGTGTCTGGGCCAAATCCTTGGAAGGATAATTAGTTAAATAGTTTTGGAGAGGAGAGGTATAGAAGTCAGATGATAACATGTTTATAGCAATTAAGATGTCTATATGTGAGAAGGAATGGTTTCTTCCGAACACTTTCAAGGCACTGGAAAGCCATCTGGAGATACCAACAGTGGTTCAATGTTGGCCTAGAAATATCCTACAGGAACTGCCAGTGCGTGGGGAGTGCTGTCAAAAGGCTAGAGGCCCTTAGTTACCTCTCCCACCCACAGCTGAACAGAGCTAAAACACAATCTGCAAGAGTTAGGCTACATAAGTACTTTGTGTTTTTTCCTCCAAGGTTTTATTTCTGTCTTATTCTAAATAAAGATATTATTCTGGTGGGAGAAGGTTACCTTGGAAAATAATGCTCCACACTTTAGCCTCCTATGGACTACCTTGTGGTTTTAAAACAATTTTGAAGCTATTTGTCCCTCCAACAATAGGCATTTTTCTGCACTGATTGTCTTTATGACACTTTTTCTAGGCTTTTATTTTTTACTTGAGTTTAGAACTCTACAAAATGTGTGACTATTCTAGAGGGCGTCTTTTGTCATCAACAGAAATCTGGAGGCAGCCAATTCACAGATGTTAATTTGTTTTTTCTTTTCCTTTTCATGTCTCCTTTTCTTTTCTTGTTTTAAATGCACAGAATGACTTCCTGGCATTTTGACTGCTGCAGAGAGACAGCACTCTCATTCATGGGGGACATCTCTGACCGTCTACCCACCTAGCTCTGGTTCCTCAGCTTAAGACCCTCTGGACAGAGGCTGTTTGTTTTGTTTTGTTATGTTTTCCTTCTTTTTTCACTAGTACTTTGGGAATTTAGAACTCTGTATTTTGACCATATTCAAGCCCCTCTATGCTCCTTCCAGATCCAACCCATTTCACTACCCATCTAACTTTGTGTCCTTGCCATTTTATTTTTAACTTATGCACACAACTCTTGTTCCTCATATACTTTTGGATGTGTAGCTTCCTACTGGAGCATGATCAACCCACCAGGGTTACACCCTTAAAGAAAATGGATTCTCCTTCTAGAAGTTACTAGTTGCCAATAGCTCTTTAGCTAGTGTGGGACTTTTTGTTGACCTTTCCTCTCCATGGTGGGATTTTGTCTGGTCTGAGTTTGTACAAGGCTTGTGCATTTCCTTGTTGCCAGCTAGTGCCTCCGGCTCTCACCTATCTTTCTATCTCATACTCTGTAATGATCTGAAAGCTTTGGGAGGAGAAGTTGTGGTACAGCTGTCCTGTTTAGAGCTGAGCATTCTAGTCTTTTGACTAGTTAATAGCTATATTCTATTCTATGCACCTTGGTCTGTGTTGGTCTCTGTGTCCATTTCTATCTGATGCACAAAGAAACAGCTCTGATAAGGACTGAGAGATGCTTTAATCTATGTGTATAATAATAAATCACTAGAGATTGATTTAACAGTATGTCCATTTATCAGAATAATAGTAGTAGGCCTACAACCTGTCTAGCCAGATTCTTGGCCCTGATTTGGTGCTAGATGTGACTTTTAACTTATGCAGATGTCCAATCAAAACATTTTTGATTACTAACACTAGAGACATTTCAAAAAGGTCATGTGGAATTCTACTGTATAATCTTCCAAAATTATATACATACATGTCCATAAAATAACATGAAGTTACCCTGTAATGGGTCAACAAAATCCCTTCTAGACACCACAAGCCAATAAATTAAAAAGCCCAGTTATGATTTTAGATTTTCACATTCTCTATATACAACAATTACTTTTCTCCTTTAGGTTAAAATCTACTTAATCTGACAAGCAGAATGTTATTTAGTTTATGAAAGAACTATGTACATAGGTGTTCTAATTTGCACCTCTGCTGTTCCTTCACGTTGCTGCTACTGGATATAAGTGTTGAGACTCAGTATCTGAATGGTAGAATTTATATATTGGAGAGACTTGCTTTAAATGGGAGTTACATAATGTGATCTTGCAATAACAGCTATTTATTTTTTAAAAATAAAGGCAATACAGGTTTTGTTGTTGTTGTTGTTTTGCTTTGCTTTGCTTTGTTCTTTAGATCTTGAACCCATCCCTGAGGATGTTGGCTAACCAAGGATAAGTTGTAGAACTAAACTATTAGAGATCTGAAGTCAAACTTTACTTCTAAACTCCAATGACAATGAAAGGATACTGAACATAACAACCTTGAAGCAATCCTAAAATGCACCAGTTTCACACTGAAATCATATTTATTCCTTTAAGAACTCCCTTGGGTAAGACCCTAATATACAAGTTCAGGATCTGTTCTTTCTTACAATGTTGCAACAACACTGGAGGAAACACTGCAGAAACCCATCTGTAACAGCACCTAATATTTCAGACTCACAGGGTAATCATTGCCCAACAACGCAGAGATTACCAGCTGCGGTGAAATGGCTGTAGTCTTGACCTTTACTATTTTAGCTTTTAGAGATCATTAATCCTTAAATTTCTAGGTGGTTACTTTAAAAAGTGAAGTTAAATTACATTTTTATTCATGCAAATAATGCTATCATACAAGTGTTCTGAAAGTAGAGGGAATTATTTTCCTCATTTTCATAGATCCTCCCTTAGGCAAGATGCAGAGTTAGTTCAGATGGATAAATCTTACTCTACTGCACAAAGAAGCAAAGGACATTGCTACTTGGGGATTTGGTTAAACTTTTAATTTTGAAATCATCTTCAACAGAAGTTCTGTATTACTTCATTTGCTGAATTCCTGTATATCTTCCTGGGTACTTCCCCTAAACTTGTCATCATTCAGAAATGCAGTAAAATGATTTAAAAAAAAACAAGAAATTAATACTGGCATAATGCTATTAGGTAAAGCACAGATGGAACTTGAATTTGAACAGTTTTTCCATTAACGTCATTTTTTTTCTGTCACAAACTCCAATTGAAAATCCCGTACTGCATTCAGATGTCAAGTCTGCTTCATCTCTGCTAATCTATGGAAGTTCCTCAGTCTCCCCTTGTCTTTTACAATCACAGTCATATTCTAAACAAGATTCCTTCCTCAGAGCTGAATAATAATGGAAAAACAATCAATTCTCTAACAATACTGAGGAAAATAATATACAGTTATCACTTAATATCTGTTAAAGATTGGTTCCTGGACCCTCGGGGACACTCTATAGATGTTCTATTTCTTTGTACAAAATGGGTAGTGTTTACAAGATACCCACCTATATCATTCCATATGTTTTCAATAATTTCCAGGTTGTTTACAACACCCATTATATTATAAATTCTGTGCACATAGTTGTATTTTGTCTTTTAGGTGAGTTTAAGCAGTGTGATACAGATGTGTTGTATCCCATCGAATATCGTTAATTCATAACTGGTTTAATCTCCAGATGTTAAACTACAGATTGAGCCAATTTCATTTTCTTTGAAATATTTCAACTCAGTGAAGCATACCTTGCTCATTTTAAATGGTGAATCAAATGTCACAATATTTATATATATATTCAAATATTTTTTGGAAAATGTAAAAATTGATCATTATTTTATAATTTCCTGAATGGCTTTCAGAATTACATTTAGATAAATATTTTTACAGGAAATAAGAACCGTATGATTGTGATACCTTCTCAAGCTAAAATGAGAAGTTTTACTGTGGGAAATAATCCTTTTTACCATTCACTCTTCTAAATTGCTGAGGTTTCAGAATTGTGTGTTCAAATTCAGGATCTAAATTCTTTTTCCAACTTAAGCTCTTTAAAGATACTTTATAATAGTGTTTATAACTACAATGATATATGATGTATAGTTTGTCATATAATTATATATAATCTGTGTGAGGGTGTATACATGTTTATATGCACACACATACACACATGGATGAAATACCCAATTCTGTTTCCAAATCACAGCACTAGTGGAAGGGCAGGGACCTCGCTGGCATTTAGAATGAATGGTTCTGAGGCAGGACACAGCATTCCACAAGGGCCAAGATCATCAGTATCCTACTGTTCTGTGCTCATAAAATTTCTCTTACTATGTTGTGCTAATGAATGTTGGTTTCTTTTCTCTCTGACTCAAGGACCTCTCATTGGCCATGCAAGAGGCTTAGAACTTGAGCTCTTATTAAACCAGAGAGAAAAGAAAAAAATCATTTCTACAGGTAACATGCACAGACACACATACACTTTTATACACACACACACACACACACACACACACACACACACACACACACACACTGGTCTGGCCCAACTGCCTGTCTCATCAACTCTACAAGTACTGATGTATACATACATACGTATATAACTACACATGTATGTATATACATACATGTATACAGACATATATATTTTTTGAGGATGGGGCAGAGTCCCTAACCCACAGTTTATTCCTTTTCTCTGGCTTTGTCATACCTTCTTAGCCAAAATTCTTTAGAAAATCACCTCATAGGTAAAATGTTACATAAAAGGGGAGTTACAGAAGTATGTCAATAATTTCAAAGCAGTGTTTAATTTTATATGTTCATCATAAGTTCAAAGCAATAGTTTCACATGGCCTTGCTTTTTCATTGTGCAACCTGTGGCCTCATCCTTGGAACTGGTATAAAATGAATGATTTTCCTTGACCACAAATTTGTCCCAAGCCTATTTATCCTTTTGGTGTACTTATGAAAGCTCATTGCTTATTTTACAACTTGTACTTACTATTCTATGAGGGGTTAGTGTTTTCTATTCTTGATTCTGACCTTATTACATTTTTTCTGGCAAAACAACTAAAACCAACTCCTAAAATATTCTCAAACTTATTTGAAACAAATCAGGAATTCTATAAAGTCATTATTAATCTAAACAGCATTAATTCATGAAAGTTCATCTTCATTTTGATCTACAAGGAATCTGCCCAGTAGGATGGGATGATGCTCAGGAATCATCAAGCTATGTAATAGTGACAGGAAAGGAGCAGTCCTGGGACGAAGTCTCTAAGAACCCTGCCTTCTTAATATTCACCCATCGCAGACCATGCAAAATGGTAGGCCATCCAGCAGCAAACCACTGAACTGAGACTAGGACCCCCCGTTGAAGGAATCAGAGAAAGAACTGGAAGAGCTTGAAGGGGCTCGAGACCCCATATGTACAATACCAAGCAACCAGAGCTTCCAGGGACTAAGCCACTAAAGACTATACATGGACTGACCTTGGACTCTGACCTCATAGGTAGCATTGAATATCCTAGTAAGATCATCAGTGGAAGGGGAAGCCCTGGGTCCTGCTAAGACTGAACGTGATTGTTGGGGGGAGGGCGGCAATGGGGGGAGGGTTGGGAGGGGAACACCCATAAAGAAGGGGAGGGGGGAGGGGGATGTTTGCCCGGAAACCGGGAAAGGGAATAACACTCGAAATGTATATAAGAAATACTCAAGTTAATAAAAAAAAAAGAAAAAGAAAAAAAAACAGTAAAAAAAATGGTAGGCCATCTTCAGAAAGCTCATTTGCATGGCTTTAGCCTTTCTAGATGACTTCTGGCAGTGGAATGCTTTAAGTATACACTGATAACATACTCACCACATGAGTATCTTCTGCAACATAAATGTCTTATGTCATGAGAGATGGGAAAGAAAGTTGCCGTTTTTAAAATGTAAAATGAATATGGCACCTGAATTTCGACTTCAATACTTAGATTATGTTCTCTCTCTGCCCCAGGAGCAGCTCTCATGTTTTTTTTTTTCTCAGTCGCAGTTTTTCCTCCTTTTCTCTTAAGTTCAGAGCCTGTGTTTCCCTTTAGAAAAAGACTTTGCATAAGGGGAGGCAGAAGGCTTGTGTGGCAGTCATATAATATCACTTTTCCTGTTGTCTGTTAACATCGCTATATAACCTCATCTCTTGATCCTGTTGCTCCTTGAGGTGTATTGTGAGATAGCTGAGATGGGGACAAGAAGGTGTTTTTCTACCAAGTTATGCTGATAGTGATGGTCCTATTCCATGAGGCAATAAGGAATCTCATGCCATTACTGCCACTACTGAGATACTCAGAAGAATGGAGAGACTAACTGCAGTTTCAAGGTCAAGGATGGTTTACAAAGCCAGAGGCTACAAAAATCAGATCTTCTAGAAGTGAATAATCAAGTCTTGTCAAACAAGGCCTACTTTCTAGGATACATTTCTTCATGAATGCTCTTTATTTTTTCCTACAAGGAAGGTGTTGAGCTCTAGATAAGACGGATTGCTTACTTAAAGCATAAGGTGGGGAACAGTGGGCTAATGCTGACTTTTTTTCCTTGTTATAATGACTCAGAAAATAACTGGAACAAAAACGCCTATTTTTAACTTTTAACTGTAATGTTACTTAATGCTTAGAATATCCAGTCAGTACAAAAATTGGTTGTGCCTGAAATTATCCCTAGCAACTCTATACATTCAGTTTTCTCTACTTTTAAAGAAAATCTGTACGTGAAGCAAATTTATGTTCATTTTGTAGCCTGTTTGCTCTCTCAACCATGAGATGTGGTAACCAAAGCAGAGGAGGCATTGTGTAAATGCTCACTGATTGAATTCTTGATTGTGTCTTCTGGCCTGGGAAGCGTCGCTGTTCTTCAGTTGCACAAAACCTAGACTGACCTAGTGGCATAAGGGTTGTGTATAATAGAGTAGACATGCACAGGCGATCTTCACTTTTTAACATTTCAGTTTTTGCCAAATGTTAAAACAAAACAACAGCAAAAACCAAAAAACAAACTCTGCCCTTTGCCGAAGAGATGACTCAGTTGTTCGGAGTGCCTGCTGCGAGGATCCCAGTTTGAGTCCCAGCACTCATAGAGTAGCTGACAACCATCTAGAACTCCAGTTCTGGGGCCAGTGGAAACCTTACATCCTCTTCAGACCTCCACAGGCACTAGGTACTCACTCACAACATAAAAATACTCTGGGATTGTTTAGCTCTTATTCATATTCAAATTTAAATTGTTTTGAGTTCCATCCTCTTGAATTAAGAGAGTCCCCTCTGCCCCCAACAAAACACCAGCTATCAGCAGAGGGAGTAGAAATGGAATTCTTCCTCGCCTTCTAGCACAGTCAGTAGCTAATGGAGTTTTATGAAAGGATTCATCTGCTCATCTCTGTATTGAATTTTTAGAATTGCTTCTTCAGTGCTGTTGCAAGGCTTTGGAAATTTCTGTTTGTAGAGCTGGTGATTGGGTAACATATTTTGAGTGAAGTTGTAAAGAGTCCATGAATAAAAGAGAAGAAAAAATGACAAAAGATATGGATTGAATCTCAGGGTGTTAAAATGCAATTTTAGCTTTTGCTTTGATAGTAAGCTCCAGCTCTGGACTTTTCTTCCCTTCGCCCCTATCTGAACAAAGTGCAGGGAAGAAGACTGGGTTACTTGGAGTCTCCATTGTGGTTCTTTCTTACTTTTCTTCATCTTTCTTTTGTTTTCTTCTTAATTTCCTTTCCTATTTAAGCAATGCAACTGTTTTTTGTTTGTTTGTTTGTTTTATCCAAAAGGTGGAGATCCTAAAGTAAATACCAGGTTGCGTTTTTTTTTTTTTCTTCACATAGTGATTTGAATCAATACTTCAAATTAGAAAAGGGGGAAAACGTGTACTGTCTTCCTGCCCTTTGGCAGCTTTGTTTGCATTAAATGGACAGTTTATTTAAGGGGCAAATGTTCTTTATTGAGAATCTCAGACATGGCTGCCAGAGCCATCCTGCAGGGAAGCTGTGTTCAACCTGAAATTTAAATATTTCACTATATTACCATAGACTCCAACATTGGTAGTAATCCCTCCTGCTCTGGAATTAGTACTGATCCAATTCATGAAAATTCAATTGTACTGTCACTTACAGCCTGTGACACAGAGAAAAGTCTGTGATGTGTGTGTGTGTGTGTGTGTGTGTGTGTGTGTGTGTGTGTATGTGAATAAAATCAGAAAACTACACACTTTAGGAGTTTACTTAAAAGAATGATTGACTGTTCACTTTGAAAGATCTTTTCTCTGTTTCTGTCTGTCTCTCTCTGTCTCTGTCTCTGTCTCTCTCTCTTTCTCTCTCTCTCTCTCTCTCTCTCTCTCTCTCTCTCTCTCTCTCTCTCTCTCTCTCTCTCCCTGTTTGTGTCTATCTGTCTCTGTCTCTGTCTCCCTCTCTAAGTGTATATGCATGTGGTGGATCAAGGTTGATGAATGATTTCTTTAATCACTTTCATATATGTATGCATGTACACACACACACACACACACACACACACACACACACACACACACACACATATATATATATATATATATATATATATATATATATATATATATATATATGTTACCAGAGCTTACTAAGTCAGCTAGTCTAGCTAGTTTGCTGTAGAGATCCCCTAAAAATGACTAGCATTAATTGTTAACTTGATAATTATCCTGGATATGAACTACTGTGTTAGTTACTTTTCTATTACTGTAATAAGAAACCAGGATCAAGGGAACCTAGACAAAGAAGGATTTAGTTGAGCTTATGATTGAAGAGGATTATAGCTCATGAAGGTAGAATGAAGACATGGTATAGGTGGAGGAATGACTGAAAAATTACACTTGATCCACAGACAGAAGCAGAGCCATACTTTGAACAGCACAAATCTTTTTATACCTCAAGCCACCTCCCATTAACACACCCCTTTAACAAGGCCACACTCCCTAGTCCTTCCTAAATAGTCTCTCTAACCCGAGGGGCAAGTATTCAAACATATGTTCCAAATGGGGGCCATTCCACCATAGCATCTGACTATGCCTGTGAGGATTTTCTTATTGATGAATTGAAATGGGAAGACTTATCCTGGCTATCGCTGCACCATTTCATAAACTAGATCCCTGACTTGAATGAAAAGGGCAGAGGGAGCCAAGAAGCAAGCACACAACTGCCCCTTGTTTTCTACTATTTTACTGAAGATGCAATGTGGTTAACTTTTTTAAGGTCTTCATCTGTTTCTTATCTCTACCTTTTTACTAAAAATGAAATGTGATTAATTGACTAAAGCTCTTTCTACTGTCCATTCCCCTGAAATGAGCGATGATCTGAAATAAACGTTTTCTTCCTTGAGTTACTTTCGTAAGAGCATTTTATCACAATACAAAAAAAATTAAGACAACTTGTCTCACCTCTTCATGCTAGGGCTACAGGTAGGCCTCCATGCCTACCTGACTTTTGGGATGCTAAGGATCTAAATCAATTTCTCATATTTGTCCTGCAGGTGTTTTATCTATTGAACTGCATCACAGTAATTCATATACTCTAATTCAGTTTAATTAATGAAATAATTGTCTTAATTTTTAATTTTTTAAAAAAGTTTAATTTATGTATTTGTGTGTATGCATGCGTGGGTGCATGTGTGGCTGTCTGTGTGTCTGACTACGTGTTTACCTGCCACAAGTCTGCTGTTGTCTATGGATGTTGTCTATGGATCTCCTGGAGCTGAAGTATAAGTGACTGTGAACTCAGGTTCTCTGGAAGAGCAGCGAATACTCTGAGACTTCTCTCCAGCACCCAATAATTTTGTCTTTTGTTGCACACCTGTTCTGTCTCTAGATATGAATGTAAGTCACTGACATTTTCCATTTTCTACTAATCTTTTAAAAAGCTGCCATTTTCCTAAACAGCATGGCAATTTTGGCTCACCATTGCTATTGCATTAAATCTTGGTTGGTGATAGCAGTGTCAGAATAAATAATGGGTATGTGCTATAATTAATAAAAAGTTGTATTAAAAATGTCTCTCTACACTAAGGATAATTAAAGAAATTTTTATATACCAGTATATGCCAGAAATGCCTGTTTTGTTACAGGTTAAACATCTCTTATCACAAATGCTCAAGACTAGAAACACCTCTGAAGTTTAGGAGTTTTTCAGCTCTAAGGATATTTGCACAGGATTACTAGGAGACCACCTCCAATACACGGATCTGAAATCTGACACTTTACAAAATCTGAAAGTATCTGAGCAGTTGCTGTCATTCAAAATATTTTTAAATTTTGCACCATTTCAGTGTTTGGAGTTTTAGACTAAGAATATTAGACCTTTATCATCTAAGATTATAGGCATTATTAGAATTATGAAAATATCAGGACTCTGCAAAATTATATTATGAGTGTCTGGTCTAGCAAAATGCACCATTTCTGTTATTGCTTGTGATGAATAGATGCACTGCCTGAGGGGACAATGTGGTTTCTCCATTCCCCAATCTATTCCTGGTGTATAGATGTAAGTTTTAGCAAATGATGTTGAAAACATCTTATTCTGCTGTTAGTTTCTGGTTAAATGGTTTGAAACCAGTGATCTTTCTATCCCATTGCTTATAGCTTAAAGATTTAATGAATGGTCATCAACTGTGTATGAATGAATTAAATGCCTACATCCATGCACTTTTTCTCACTCTCACGTAATAGCACAACAAAAGTAACATGTCTGTTAGGAGAAAGTTTTTTCTCTATTCAAACAGAGGGCTGAGTGGCATCTTACTTTAGAAAGCTTGAATGCGATGTGCTACTGTCTTTATAAACCCCTTCTTACCCAGTTTTTAACAGAATGGACTGATGGATTCAACTATCCTCCTGGAAAGGCCTCAGGAGAACAAAAGGCACTCAGAATAGATATGGAGGTAATCAGGATGCTCAGTCTCCTGTTGTGAGGGCCAGGACCTTTCTGATCATAGGGAACATTTCAATGCTCTAAGCAAATTCCATCCTGGGCCCACTGGGAAGAGACTTGCCTACATATTCATAACATTGAAATAGCAATGCAAAATGTATCTCACCTCTTCTGGTATTAGAGAACAAGTCAGCTGTGGAGAGTGTTTACATTAACTTTGGAAGAGATTTGTTACTAACACTGATTACTTAACTTCTTTTTAAAAGCTATTATTATTAATTATTATTATATGTGTATATATGTGTATCTGTGTGATGTGTGTATATTAGTGCAGATGTGATGTGCTACATATAGTGCATGCATGGAGAACAGAAAGGTAATTGTGAGAGTTGGCTTGTTTTTTCGACTGTGAACTCTGGGAATTGAACTGAGATCATTTGGATTTGTGGCAACAGACTTTACCCGCTGAGCCATCTCGCTGCCAGCTCTAACTTGTGCTTTTTAATTACTTTTATCACTGCATAATTTTGAAATATGTAAATAATGCTTAATTGAGTTATAAAAGGCTGGAATTATGAAGTAATAAACACAAATGAATCTATTTCATATTTTAATGATCTTTATATTATTTTTAGAGATGAAGAAAATGAAGATGTGGGGTGAGGGTCATAGCTTACAGACGGGTGAGTTATTCATCTTAGAATGTGTTCTCCCCTTGCAGAGGTGGAAAGGACCGTAGGGGACTCAACAGACTGTGTTTAGTTAGACCATCAGTTGTCATTGTGAGAACTTAGAAGAGGTACCGTCCCTCTGAGCATCATCCTACCCATGAAGGATTCAGGCATTGAACGAATAGTATGAAACCGTTCCTAAAGATTAACATTGTTTCTCATTTTGGAGAACCAGACAGTTAATCACAGAAAGGAAAGAAATGTTCAATAAAACCCCGAGCATGTTGCCCCATACTCTTGAGTCCTAGGATATTGCTAAGAATAAAGTACTAAAGGAACTCAGAAATGAAATAAAAGAGATGTCAGTGGTGGGAAATTATTCAGAGCATGTTCTTGTACAAGATAACTCTTGTTTTGGGATTGAAAATATTTGTTAAGAAACAGGAGGATAAAAGGATGCATTGTGTCAGGTAGCTTTGCATAAATAAAGAATCTAAATATTGAAGAATGATAGCAAGATAGACTTGATGAATAGGAAGACATTAATGCTGACAATAATAGTAAAAATAATGATAATAAAATAATAAGTAATCAATATTTATTGAATTTTAATGTCTCAAAGCATTGTGTTAAGTGATTCATATGAATTAACTCATGCAATTTTTTTAAAGGTGATAGCATACCAGAAGGCTTTATATTTATATTTGATAGTAGTAGTGATATAAATATTAAAACATTCAGAAATTAACTTTCGGATGGGTTGATATGTGATACAAAAATAAACAAACGTATGTCAAGAGGTAACTTGGAAATCCAAGTGCTGATGAATGAGATCTGTTTTCAAGAAAAGAGTGAATTTATGATCATGTGTTTATAAATAACTGATAATCTGCTCAGGGAGAGTTGGTTTGACAATTTGTTGCATTCTGTGCACAGTTTTTTTTTCAGAACTGCAAAATCGAGTTTCAAAACAAATTGTGAGCAACTGGTTCACAAAAATCCCTGAAAATTTAACAATTGATCTATAGAAGCTGCTCCAGCACAACACTGAGCTAACTCCAGAGACAGAGAGAATGAAGAATGACTGCTTTGTGTGGAGTATTTCGTACGTAGTGTAAAGTTTGGGTTAACATGGTTCTAGATATCAGAAACATATGGATGTGGCAGAAGTTCCACCTGTGCCTAAGCTGAGTACCAGCTCCATGGAGACTATGATGGTACAGCTCCAGCAGGTAAATGACTTGCTTTGAGGAGAATGTGCTCTGCTCTGGTGATGAGGGGTCCATGTGACGATGATATGATGTCAAAAGCGTAGTATAGGATGGAATTCAAGGCCTTGTAACAAATTCACTCTGACCCGATAGGACAGGGAGGCTTGACACTCACAATACTCCCTTGGAGAACTCATATTCATCAAAGTGTCTGCTTTGTGATCTTTCTAGGGGAAATATGAACAATTATTTACACACTATGAAGCAATGATAAGACATCAAAGCCAGGATTTTCTACAAGTCCAGTTCAGTGAACTGGTGAGTTATTGGGGTTATTTAGGAACATGGGTAACTAATAGACAGCTGAAAAGCCCAAGCCAACATGTATGATGACTCTCAGAGGCTGGTTTCATGGAGGCCAGGTCGGTGGAGGCTGAGTACTAGGGTCTCCATGTACAACTTGCAGGCATCTTGACTGGTCAGAATTTCTGATCCCCTGCAACATTTTTTGCAAGTGTCAATATGAATCTCATAGCCTTTGGAACTATATGAGTTTACTTAGCCTCCTAAGTGCTATGAGCCATCTTCTTGCCTGCAGAAGGTAAGATTTTGATTTTAATTTGGAGGAAATTGTGACATAACAGAGCCTATGAAATATATCATGAAAAATTGCTACCAATTTTTTCAGGTATAAGGGTATCTTAGTTATATTCTATTGCTGTGAAAAGGTACCACAACTAAGACAATTCAAAGAGAAAACGAGTTTATTTTGGGCTTACAGCTCCAGCATCTTAGAATCCATGATAGGTAGCAAGTGGTTGGAGCAGATGCCAAGAGCTCAAATTTCTTATTACAAACAAAAAACAGAGACCTTGTTGAAAGCCTGATGGTGACACGCTTTCTCTAGTGATGTCACACATCCTATGCTTCCCAAACAGAAACCAACTGGGGACAAAGTATTAAAGTAACTGACATAAGTGGTTCATATCATTCAAACAACAACAAAGGGTAAAGATATAGACTAGTGGAAGTTATGTTATATATAATTTTTCTATCTGTAGTATTATTTCCGATATATAAGTCACTGTCTGGATACTTGCTAAAATGTTCTGGAATTCAGAGAAACTCATCAAGTATAAAGTCTTTTTGTAGGTATGAAGTGAAATCTGTCTGCTTGTTATTCAAAAGTTTGAAGTTTCAGAAGCCTATGAAGTTGAGGTCAGGAAAATAGGGAACATTTAGATAGTAGAGAATGATCATGTCATGTTTCAAATGATAACCAACAAAAATGTCATATAAGTTTGCTGATGTTAAAGCCTGAAACTAATAGGAAAAGACTAGAAACAAAGGAAACAATGAAGATTAGCAACCTTACTTCTTGGCTGGAAAAAGCAGATGAGTAACTTAGGCCAGAAAGAGTTAGGAGGGGATGATGTCTTTTTCTGATGAGGCCTTTGTAAATGTCATCTACAAAGAATTCTTTATCATGGTTATGCCATTCCTCTGCATGTCTTTCTTTCATGACAATTCTTTGTAAAAATAAGACCCAAACATGAGTACTTGTAATTACAACCATCTGATGTTTAGCAAAGAGTCAAAAATATACAAAAGAAGAGAGTATCTTCAACAAATTAAACTGTAAGAACTGTCTACATGCAGAAGAAGAAAATTAGACCTATGTCTGTCACTCCAAGTAGATCAAAGATGTCAACTTGCATTCTGAAACACTAAAACTGTACAGCTTCTTTATAGGTAAGAAAACAATTGAGTGAAGTAAAAATGCACAGAATGGGAAAGACTGTGTCTATCTGCTGGAGGGAATGAGACCATAATATACAAAGAACTTGAAAACCAGAGTCAAGGAAACAAGTGATCCAAATAAATAATGAGTTAGGAATCAAAACAGAGTTTTCAATAGAAGAAATAAAAATGCCTAAGAACTACTTCAAGGAATATTCATTATTGTTAATGATTAAGAAAATGTAAATTAGGACAACTTTGAGATAACATAGCATCCCAGATAGGATGGCAACAAATGCTCTCAATGTTGAAAAGAAAGAGGAACCCTTACTTACTGTTGACGGAAATGGAAGTTGGTGTTGCCACTCTGGAAGTCAGTATGGAGAATCCTCAAAACAACTACAAATAAATCTGTCATATTCTTGACATGTGACCAACGGATCCACCATCCTACTCCACAGATAACTGTTTAGCAATGTTCATTGCTACCCTATTTACAATAGTCAGAAAATGGCATCAACTTAGATGTCTTTCAATAGAAAGATAATGAAAACATGATTCCCCAAACAATTCATATTAAAAATGTAGTCCTGGGTTCCCTCTCAGTGGTCAATAGTGGGTACCTATTGCTGTAGACACCACATATTTAGGAATCAAGACTGGTGACTTGAGATGGATCTGGTCTAAAAGCTCTTTTTTTCTGTCTAGTCTCCACGGCTTCAGAAAATGCAGTGCAAACAACCAAGGAAGGGAAGCAATAAAACAATCTGACATAGCTGCAATACCCATGAACTGTGAAAATGACTAATGACAAGCATGGCAAGATTTCTGGAAAGTCACAATAAGTGGTATCTGCATATTGGTGAGAATCACATGTTAATTAAAACAACGTTGAAATTTCAGCTCACCCATGAGAATTGCAACAAATTCTGGTGAGCCTATGGACCTGAATGCCCACTCAACTTCAAGTAAATCATACTTGGTATTGAAAATCTTCCTGGGGATAGTGAGGAAATGAACATTAGAAAAGAACCTACACCCACCACTTTGCTAAATGAGCATAATTCCTTACTACAGTCTAATACTTGTAGTTATATCAATAGTTAAGTGTAGTTGCCGCCCCTCATCAAAGAAGCCCCTCCTCACGACAGATAGAGACCGTCACAAAAAACCACAACTCAACACATTGCAGATTAATGGATTGTGGTGGAGCCAAGCCCCAACTGATGCATTTACAACTATGGCTCCTGAATCTGTGGCTCAGGGAACATCAGAAGAAAAAGTGACAGAAAGACTGTAACAACCATAATATTAGTGAGTATATGGTGAAACTTTCATTCATAGGAATGTCTGCATAAACAAGACATGCACAATGGCAATACCTATGAATAGAGTAAGGTGGAAGAGGAAAAATTTCTTGGGGTTAGACCAATATGCTAGAAATTATTGGTGACTAACAATTGCAGGGAAAAGAAAAATTAGCCTCTCTCAGGCATGAGTCCCCTACCATTGCTTGTCCAGGGCAGAATAGTCAGCCTTGCATACACACAAATAGCAAGAATGGACTCAGAAAACTGTACTTACATATTTGAGTGTACATACATTCATACTTACATACATGTACATATGCATGTATGTGCAAAAATAATAATAAAAAAGAAGCTATTAACTTGAGTAGGGAGACAAGGGATGAGCTAAGAGAAAACAAGGAGAGTTGTAGAGAGGACAGGGAGGTTGAAAGTGATATAACTCTCGTTCAACTATAAACATTTAAAAACTAAATAACCTTCTTAAACTACTATACCCATTCTCATATTTTTCTCTAATTTTTCAGTTTTGTACAATGTGTCTTTGGTTTCTATCACAGTTCTCCAAAATAATCTCCTGGAGACTATAAGGAATACCCAATAATCCATCAGTGTGTTTTTGTGGTTCTCTCCTCTCATGGATTGTAGGCCAATAGAGGGTACTGGGAGCAGAGACCTGGAACAGGTGGTTCTGAAGGGCCCAGCCTAACATTACAAACTCCATTTTGTATGCAGACTCCATCTTATGTTGAGTTTGTTCTCAGTCTGAACTCAGTTACAGGAAAAACCTACAAGTTGTTTCAGGAACTAAGACTACCCCTAGCAACAGCCACAACTTTCTTAATAACAGCCATTCCCCCCTTAGTGACAGCCAATTGGCTCTTAGTAGGAAAATACCTCATGTTCAGATGTCTCAAAATAGATTGGTCAAGTTAGGCACAATTGCACATAACAAGCTGCCATCACTGCTAACCAATAAACATGTGCCAGTGATTTCTTAAATGTTGACCAATCATGGAACTGCCAAGTTAGAAAGCCCTGTATCCTGCTGAAAACCTGATAAAAAGACAAGATTTTACCAGCTCGGGGCCTTCCATACCCATCCACTGTGTTGAAGAGGTTGGAGGGCCTGAGCTCAAGCTTGAAAAAGGCCCTTTGCTTTTGCATGCAAGTTGGAATCCTAATGGTTTCTGGTGGTCTATGATCTTGGCACAATAGTTAGGAATCCCTGTGAGTAGATACAATGAATAAAACAACTAGGGACTGTCAGTCGGGAGACAGATCAACTTTTCTTAGGGTGACTGAAGGCTTATAAAGTTTTGGGGGACTGAGGCAAGAGACATCCAGGTTGGACAAAGGTCACTGGCTGGGGTTTAGGGTACCTGGAATGCCTCATTAGCATGGGGAAGCGTTTCAGGAATCTCAGGTGCTGGCTGGAAAGGTTTTGTCAGGGGAAAGGAAATCGGTCTTATAAACTAACTGAAGCTACATGAAATTCCTCAGGTAGAGAAAAGTGTTGGGGGTTTGATTTTCCAGACAAAGGAGAAATCCTGCCAAACAAGAAGCAACCAGAGCTTCCAGGGACTAAGCCACTACCTAAAGACTATACATGGACTGACCCTGGACTCTGACCTCATAGGTGGCAATGAATATCCTAGTAAGAGCACCAGTGGAAGGAGAAGCCCTGGGTCCTGCTAAGACTGAACCCCCAGTGAACTAGACTGGAGGGGGGAGGGCGGCAATGGGGGGAGGGTTGGGAGGGGAACACCCATAAGGAAGGGGAGGGGGGAGGAGGATGTTTGCCCGGATACCGGGAAAGGGAATAACACTCGAAATGTATATAAGAAATACTCAAGTTAATAAAAAAAAAAAAGAGAGAGAGTGTTTGCCCCAAGCATGAAGGCTATCTGGTCATAGTGGACTCGGCCCTAAGTTTGCAGACCTTAATGCATGTTTTAGACCGCATTTCCTCAATAACAACTTTACAAGACTCTTTGGCCTCTGGTTTCTGTGGATCAGTTTTACTTTGTCTGTTTCCTGCCTCCTGATCATGATCTCTTAGATGTCCTCTGCAAGTCTCATGTATTTCTTTACCCTCTTCCTTCATTCACAAGTAAGTAAACATAGACTTCATTAGATGAATAATTAATGAGCATTTACTAGCTGCAGCTCAAGTGAGTGTTGGTATGCAGCCACAGAATGGACTCCACCATGGTCCTATCCGAGAGACATGGGGAAACCATTGGGCTCAATGAAACTTTCAAAGACATTTCTATGACCTTTCATTATGTGTAAAATTCTCATTATCCATTCTTTATTACTTTTGGCTCAGGAATTTATGATCCTTGTTGAAATGCAAAAAATGTTCTCCAGGAGGCTTCACACATAAGAGTCAGCTACACCTTAAGTCAAAATAGAAAAAAAAAGAAAGTCAAATTATCTAACAGAACACAGGCCAGGAGGCATAAAATGCAGAACAGATACATTGTAATGAAGTAGGGGCCAGAGGTGAGAGAACACTGGGTTATGGGAAGCATTTTCTGGAAGAAGTTAGCCATTCATTTGTCCCTGTGGCATCCAAAGAAAAATCCCCAAGGTCTGGCTGTGTGCCTAAGTTAGAAAGCCAGGAAATAATTCTGTAAACAAATTCCTGTGACTGAATAAGCTGAGTATTTTGAAAATATGGGTTCTCAGTGTATACCTCACGATACTGCTGAGTAAACGACTATGAGTCATTGGAGCTCACTTCCCCAGAGGAATTTAGTCTAATCGAGAGTGATTATAAAGGCAATCTCCATCAGAGCTTTTACTCTGGGAAAGCCTCTGGGACCTGTCCCTGGGCCTGCAGATTCTCCTTCACGTCCACCATAGGGATTCAAAGCGAACACTCATTGATACTGGGCATTTCCACGTTGAACTGCACACTGTGTTGTAACGATGAGGTTTTTCTTTTCTCCTGCACAGAGGGAGCTTGCCTAGGTTAAAAACCGACACCAATTCAGCACCCTCATATTTCTCACAAAATATTATTTTCACATGGGCTCGAATTGGAGTTTGGAGAAGATAGTTTTTTTTTTAACTTTATGACTTTAAAATAATAGAGAGCAATGGTGACAGAAGCCACATATGATGATACTGTAGAAATCTCCAGCTCTGTAGCACTGTCTTTATTTAAACTTTCCTTCTGCTTAAACTCTGTTTAAAGCTTAGATTTGCCATTAGGTGTTGCCGGGTTTGTGAGTCTGCATTAGGTGAAGTTCTCACTGTGATGATCCTGTGGAGATTTTAAGTCTACACGGTCTAGTATTTGCCTTTTTGACTGTGTGTCTATGACATTAAATGGAAACTAGTCAGTGTTTGTTAAAGTGACTACCTGTATTCAGTTTTCTATATTAAAGGAAAATAGTGTATTCAGAGACTGTCAGCTTATAAGGTGTTTCTGAGCAACCATAAGGTCATTGACTCTGTAAAGTTGATTTTTGTTAAGTATAGCGAAGGGGTGTTTGGCCAGGAAGCAAGTAATGGTGCACTTGCATGTGATACTGTTTGTTTTATATAGTTTTCAGATTACCACTGCTTTCATTTGCATTCCTTTCCAATCATAACATACTCATCTTACTGTGTACCCATGTACCCAGAATTCCCTGCCTCAGACATGGCAGCCTTCCGTCCCCACATTTCTGTCTTTCCTTTGTATAACTTTCTCCTTTGGCGATGAAGGCAATGCTTGCATTGTGCTTACAAGGAGAGTGATGATTGTGGGGAGCCTCTCATCAGCCCAGCAAGAGTCATGGTTTTGGTTTCTACTAGTAAAAGATATGCTACACGCTACCAAGACAGATGTTCAGGTTGAAATCTTTCTTTTGATGTCAGATTTCTAGATCATTAAAGCACTAGGAGTAAGTAATTTGTAGGTAAAAGAGAATGTAACTTAAAGAAAACTTTCATGTAAGATAAACATACTTGAAAGATAGGTTGGTGGTTGAACCTGTTTTGGATTGGTAACAACAGCTTCCCATCACTGTAAACAGTATCCAAGAAAAGGTTTACTTGAATTATAGTTTTGATGATTTCATGATTCATGAGCTGTGTGACTTTGAGGTAGTAGAAAAGCAACCCACCATGATGCGAGCACATACGGGAGCCAAACTGTTCCCTTCATTGTAACAAAGCAGAAGAAAAAGGAAAGACCTGGGTTTCACAGTCCCCTTTGATGTCTCCAATGACCTAAGGACCATGGCCACTGCCTCACCTCTTAAAAGTTCTAACTCCCCTCATTACCTGGGAAACTAAATTGTTGGCGTAGGGACCTTGGAGGAACTTTCAAATTTGAAGAAAGAAAAACACAGCTTTAGCTAATTTAGCAACTTAGTGAGAACAAATGAGAAAGAAAACTAGTTCTGTGTAAGCAGACATGTGAAGCAGAAGCTTTCTGCTCTTCTAAATCCCTCATACTGGAACCGGAGCTGGCTCAGCAGTTAAGAGAACTGGCTGCTCTTCAAGACATCTAAAGTTAGTCGCACTCCAACTGCCTATATCAGGAAGCTCAAAACTACCTGTAACTCTAGATTCAGTGATTTGACACTCTCCTTGCCTTCTAGGTACACACACTTACATGTGCATATGCACGTATGCACTCACAATTAAAATTATAAAAAAATTATTAAAAACAACAATATCTTAATGTGGATTTGGGGCTGCACATTAAAATTACTCGGTGAGCACTAAAACTGTTGATGTCTGGGCCCATTTTAACTCAGCTAAATCATTATCTCCAGAAGGAGGCTGGATCTTGGGAATCATTAGTTTTAAAAGCTCTCTTCTGGCTCTAATATGCAATGAGAATTTATCATTCATAATTGTTCTCATAATTAAGCATTCTCTTTGAAGAACCAGGTGTAAGTTCTATTTTTTTTTTTAAGGACAGCACCCAGAGTTGATCATTCTGTTCACTCTTTCTTACCAGGAGGTTGCCTTGCTCTAGTCAAGTAGTATCTTTGTAAGAAGGGGAAGCCCTTGGTCCTGCCAAGACTGAACCTCTAGTGACTGTGATTGTTGGGGGGAGGGCAGAATTGGGGGGGATGGGGAGGGGAACACCCATAGAGAAGGGGAGGGGGAGGGGTTATGGGGATGTTGGCCTGGAAACCAGGAAAGGGAATAACAATTGAAATGTAAATAAGAGATCTTCCTGGTTGCTGCCACCTCAGAGAGCTCATAGGCAGCACCCCACTAGCAAACTTGAGCCTTGGGACCACAGGTAAGACCAACTTTTCTGCTGCAAGAGACCTGCCTGGTGAACTCAGGACACACAGAGGCAAAATTCCTCTAGGACGGGGCACTTCTGGTGTTTACCGGGAGTCCCAAACCTGCGGATCCCAGTCCACAGCAGCTCTCTGCTCCCAAACCCCATGAGAGAGAGACCTCACCGCCTGGTCAGGTGGGCACTCCTGAGGCTGCAGAGCAGAAGAGACCACCAACACTGCCCACCCCTGCCCACATCCCTGGCCCAAGAGGAAACTGTATAAGGCCTCTGGGTTCCCGTGGGGGAGGGCCCAGGAGCAGCAGGACCGCTGGGTCTGAGACACCGCCAGAACCTGAAGGGATCTACTGGATAAACAGTTCTCTGCACCCAAATCCCGTGGGAGGGAGAGCTAAACCTTCAGAGAGGCAGACACACCTGGGAAACCAGAAGAGACTGCACTCTGCACACATCTCTGACACCAGAGAAAAACACCAAACGCCATCTGGAACCCTGGTGCACAGAAGCTCCCAGAAAGGGCGGCACAGATCTTCCTAGTTGCTGCCGCCGCAGAGAGCTCATAACAACACCACACGAGCAAACTTGAGCCTCAGGACCACAGGTAAGACCAACTTTTCTGCTACAAGTAACCTGCCTGGTGAACTCCAGACACAGGCCCACTGGAACAGTTGAAGACCTGTAGAGAGGAAAAACTACATGCCCAAAAGCAGAACACTCTGTCCCCATAACTGGCTGAAAGAAAACAGGAAAACAGGTCTACAGCACTCCTGACACACAGGCTTATAGGACAGTCTAGCCACTGTCAGAAATAGCAGAACAAAGTAACACTAGAGATAATCTGATGGCGAGAGGCAAGCACAGGAACCCAAGCAACAGAAACCAAGACTACATGGCATCATCAGAGCCCAATTCTCCCACCAAACCAAACACTGAATATCCAAACACACCAGAAAAGCAAGACCTAGATTTAAAATCATATTTGATCATGATGCTGGAGGACTTCAAGAAAGACGTGAAGAAATCATTTAGAGAAACACAGGAAAACATTAATAAACAAGTAGAAGCCTACAGAGAGGAATCGCAAAAATCCCTGAAAGAATTCCAGGAAAACATAAATAAACAAGTAGAAGCCCATAGAGAGGAGTCACAAAAATCCCTGAAAGAATTCCAGGAAAAAACAATCAAACAGTTGAAGGAATTAAAAATGGATATAGAAGCAATCAAGAAAGAACAGATGGGGGGGGGTGGGGATTTAGCTCAGTGGTAGAGCGCTTGCCTAGGAAGCGCAAGGACCTGGGTTCGGTCCCCAGCTCCGAAAAAAAGAACCAAAAAAAAAAAAAAAAAAAACCACATGGAAACAACCCTGGATATAGAAAACCAAAAGAGACAAGGAGCTGTAGATACAAGCTTCACCAACAGAATACAAGAGATGGAAGGGAGAATCTCAGGAGCAGAAGATTCCATAGAAATCATCAACTCAACTGTCAAAGATAATGTAAAGCAGAAAAAGCTACTGGTCCAAAACATACAGGAAATCCAGGACTCAATGAGAAGATCAAACCTAAGGATAATAGGTATAGAAGAGAGTGAAGACTCCCAGCTCAAAGGACCAGTAAATATCTTCAACAAAATCATAGAAGAAAACTTCCCTAACCTAAAGAAAGAGATACCCATAGGCATACAAGAAGCCTACAGAACTCCAAATAGATTGGACCAGAAAAGAAACACCTCCCGTCACATAATAGTCAAAACACCAAACGCACAAAATAAAGAAAGAATATTAAAAGCAGTAAGGGGAAAAGGTCAAGTAACATATAAAGGCAGACCTATCAGAATCACACCAGACTTTTCGCCAGAAACTATGAAAGCCAGAAGATCCTGAACTGATGTCATACAGACCCTAAGAGAACACAAATGCCAGCCCAGGTTACTGTATCCTGCAAAACTCTCAATTAACATAGATGGAGAAACCAAGATACTCAATGACAAAACCAAATTTACACAATATCTTTCTACAAATCCAGCACTACAAAGGATAATAAATGGTAAAGCCCAACATAAGGAGGCAAGCAAGAAGAAGCAAGAAACCAATCGTCTTGGCAACAAAACAAAGAGAAGAAAAGCACACAAACATAACCTCATATCCAAATATAAATATAACAGGATCAATAATCACCGTTCCTTAATATCTCTCAACATCAATGGCCTCAATTCCCCAATAAAAAGACATAGATTAACAAATTGGATATGCAACGAGGACCCTGCATTCTGCTGCCTACAGGAAACACACCTCAGAGACAAAGACAGACACTACCTCAGAGTAAAAAGCTGGAAAACAAATTTCCAAGCAAATGGTCGGAAGAAGCAAGCGGGAATAGCCATTCTAATATCAAATGAAATCAATTTTCAACTAAAATTCATCAAAAAAGATAAGGAAGGACACTTCATATTCATCAAAGCAAAAATCCACCAAGATGAACTCTCAATCCTAAATATCTATGCCCCAAATACAAGGGCACCTACATACGTAAAAGAAACCTTACTAAAGCTCAAAACACACATTGCACCTCACACAATAATAGTAGGAGATTTCAACACCACACTCTCATCAATGGACAGATCATGGAAACAGAAATTAAACAGAGACGTAGACAGACTAAGAGAAGTCATGAGCCAAATGGACTTAACAGATATTTATAGAACATTCTATCCTAAAGCAAAAGGATATACCTTCTTCTCTGCTCCTAATGGTAATTTCTCCAAAATTGACCATATAATTGGTCAAAAAACGGGCTTCAACAGGTACAGAAAGATAGAAATAATCCCATGCGTGCTATCGGACCACCACGGCCTAAAACTGGTCTTCAATAACAATAAGGGAAGAATGCCCACATATACGTGGAAATTGAACAATGCTCTACTCAATGATAACCTGGTCAAAGAAGAAATAAAGAAAGAAATTAAAGACTTTTTAGAATTTAATGAAAATGAAGGTACAACATACCCAAACTTATGGGACACAATGAAAGCTGTGCTAAGAGGAAAACTCATAGCGCTGAGTGCCTGCAGAAACAGGAAAGAGCATATGTCAGCAGCTTGACAGCACACCTAAAAGCTCTAGAACAAAAAGAAGCAAATACACCCAGGAGGAGTTGAAGGCAGGAAATAATCAAACTCAGAGCTGAAATCAACCAAGTAGAAACAAAAAGGACCATAGAAAGAATCAACAGAACCAAAAGTTGGTTCTTTGAGAAAATCAACAAGATAGATAAACCCTTAGCCAGACTAACGAGAGGACCCAGAGAGTGTGTCCAAATTAACAAAATCAGAAATGAAAAGGGAGACATAACTACAGATTCAGAGGAAATTCAAAAAATCGTCAGATCTTACTATAAACGCCTATATTCAACAAAACTAGAAAATCTGGAAAATGGACAATTTCCTATACAGATACCAGGTACCAAAGTTAAATCAGGAACAGATAAACCAGTTAAACAACCCCATAACTCCTAAGGAAATAGAAGCAGTCATTAAAGTTCTCCCAACCAGAAAGAACCCAGGTCCAGACGGGTTTAGTGCAGAATTCTATCAGATCTTCTTAGAAGACTTCATACCAATATTATCCAAACTATTCCACAAAATTGAAACAGATGGAGCACTACCGAATTCCTTCTATGAAGCCACAATTACTCTTATACCTAAACCACACGAAGACCCAACTCAGAAAGAGAACTTCAGACCAATTTCCCTTATGAATATCGACACAAAAATACTCAATAAAATTCTGGCAAACCGAATCCAAGAGCACATCAAAACAATCATCCACCATGATCAAGTAGGCTTCATTCCACGCATACAGGGATGGTTTAATATACGGAAAACCATCAACGTTATATAAACATTATATATATATATATATAAATATATATCCATTATATAAACAAACTGAAAGAACAGAACCACATGATCATTTCATTAGATGCTGAGAAAGCATTTGACAAAATTCAACACCCCTTCATGATAAAAGTCCTGGAAAGAATAGGAATTCAAGGCCCATACCTAAACATAGTAAAAGCCATATACAGTAATCCAGTTGCTAACATTAAACTAAATGGAGAGAAACTTGAAGCAATCCCACTAAAATCAGGGACTAGACAAGTCTGCCCACTCTCTTCCTACTTATTCAATATAATTCTTGAAGTTCTAGCCAAAACAATCAGACAACAAAAGGAGGTCAAGTGGATACAGATCAGAAAAGAGGAAGTCAAAATATCACTATTTGCAGATGATATGATAGTATATTTAAGTGATCCCAAAAGTTCCACCAGAGAACTACTAAAGCTGAAAAACAACTTCAGCAAAGTGGCTGCGTATAAAATTAACTCAAATAAATCAGTAGCCTTCCTCTACACAAAAGAGAAACAAGCCGAGATAGAAATTAGGGAAACGACACCCTTCATAATAGACCAAAATAATATAAAGTACCTCGGTGTGACTTTAACCAAGCAAGTAAAAGATCTGTACAATAAGAACTTCAAGACTCTGAAGAAAGAAATTGAAGAAGACCTCAGAAGATGGAAAGATCTCCCATGCTCATGGATTGGCAGGATTAATATAGTAAAAATGGCCATTTTACCAAAAGCGATCTACAGATTCAATGCAATCCCCATCAAAATACCAATCCAATTCTTTAAAGAGTTAGACAGAACAATTTGCAAATTCATCTGGAATAACAAAAAACCCAGGATAACTAAAACTATCCTCAACAATAAAAGGACTTCAGGGGGAATCACTATCCCTGAACTCAAGCAGTATTACAGAGCAATAGTGATAAAAGCTGCATGTTATTGGTACAGAGACAGACAGATAGACCAATGGAATAGAATTGAAGACCCAGAAATGAACCCACACACCTATGGTCACTTTATTTTTGACAAAGGAGCCAAAACCATCCAATGGAAAAAAGATAGCATTTTCAGCAAATGGTGCTGGTTCAACTGGAGGTCAACATGTAGAAGAATGCAGATCCATCCATGCTTATCACCCTGTACAAAGCTTAAGTCCAAGTGGATCAAGGACATCCACATCAAACCAGACACACTCAAACTAATAGAAGAAAAACTAGGGCAGCATCTCGAACACATGGGCACTGGAAAAAATTTCCTGAACAAAACACCAATGGCTTATGCTCTAAGATCAAGAATCGACAAATGGGATCTCATAAAACTGCAAAGCTTCTGTAAGGCAAAGAACACTGTGGTTAGGACAAAACCAACAGATTGGGAAAAGATCTTTACCAATCCTACAACAGATAGAGGCCTTATATCCAAAATATACAAAGAACTCAAGAAGTTAGACCGCAGGGAGACAAATAACCCTATTAAAAAATGGGGCTCAGAGCTAAACAAATAATTCAAAGCTGAGGAATGCTGAATGGCTGAGAAACACCTAAAGAAATGTTCAACATCATTAGTAATACAGCAAACACAGAGGCGAATTCCAGCAGCAAACCACTGAATTGAGAATAGAACCCCCGTTGAAGGAATCAGAGAAAGAACTGGAAGAGCTTGAAGGGGCTCGAGACCCCTTATGAACAGCAATGCCAAGCAACCAGAGCTTCCAGGGACTAAGCCACTACCTAAAGACTATACATGGACTGACCCTGGACTCTGACCTCATAGGTAGCAATGCATATTCTAGTAAGATCACCAGTGGAAGGGGAAGCCCTGGGTCCTGCTAAGACTGAACCCCCAGTGAACTAGATTGTTGGGGGGAGGGCGGCAATGGGGTAGGATGGGGAGGGGAATACCGATAAGAAAGGGGAGCGGGAGGGGGATGTTTCCCAGGAAACCAGAAAAGGGAATAACAGTCGAAATGAATGTAAGAAATGCCCAAGTTAAAAAAAAAAAAAGAGTTGTTGCTTACACAAGCTTGTGGTTTAGCCTCCTCTTTTCTTGAATAATCTGCATGTTCTAATCAGAATCAAATGTTTTTTTTTTAGATCAGCTTTACCTTTCTGTTAATATTTTCTATTTCTGCCCACGTGAGAAGCTTGAAAAAGGCAGTGAGCTTTGCCTATTGAGCTGCTTTCTTCTTCCTGCTTGTTCTGTCCCCTGACAAATTTCCCCTGCTCCTGAGGCCTTTCATGCGTCTGGTTCTGCATCTTCGCAGTGTTTCCATTCCCTTTCAGGCACATCCTAAGGTCTACTCTCTGGGACACACTCTGTTTACTTTATTTTCTTCTTTTCCTTTTTTAGTATGCTGTTATGAAGTTTCATATTTGCAGATCATTATGTTGCTGGCCTTCCTTTTTGTTTGACGTTTCTCTGCTCTTGAGTGAGTGCACACGCACAGATGTTTGAGTTGAGTCTCACGTATTTTAGGTGGTCTCTGAATTTCATATATATCAAAGGATGACCTTGAACTCTGACCCTCCTGCTTCTGTCTGCCAAGTGCAGGCAGTATAGGTACGTGCCACCTCTTCTGTCTTACGCTGTGTCTTATGTTGGGATCAAACCCAGGGCTTTACTCATGGTACCCAACTTATGCCTCCATCCCTTTCTGTCTTATTTTTCAGAAGTATATGCTGCTATAAGTCTGTATTAATGCACACATTTTTAAAGGGCTTACATTTGTAGTGGAAATTTTATTTCAAACTCAAGGGAGGAGAATATGAGGGCAGACGTGCCACACCTTAAGAGGTTTTTTGTTTGTTTGTTTGTTTGTTTGTTTGTTTTTACTTTTTTTTGACCTTTTCAGGTTGTCAGGAGACATTTTCCTGCATCTGAGACACCATAATCATCTAAGTGCTTTTGCAGTAGTAACACTTTACTATGAATTAGTGGCACGATGGCATTTTTCAGACTATTTCTCTGCCTGTGCTCCAATAGGAGAACATTGTTGTGCAATGGTCCTTGGACAAAAACTCCCACGTTTGAAGCAGCAGAAGCTTTAGCACGTTGGGTTTTGCATTAGAGACGTAGGAATTGCCTTTTTTTCAGAAGGACCCCAGACCTTTGCCTCCAATCCTATCCCTATTAGATTAAGATATGTGTTAAATGCATAAACACAACATTTTGTAGTGAAATTTTCAATATGAATTCGTAAGATTGTGTTTTATTGTCCATGTTATATAATTCATTTCTAAAAGTGAAAAATCACATTTTATATCTAGCAAAATGGGACTATAATAGTCTATGTTTATGAATTAGGGTTTAGTCTTTTATATTTGCTTTGTTTCTTTTAGGAATGCTTTATTACCACACATAAAATAGCTAAGAGGTAAAATACTTTCTTTTCCTTTAGGTGTAACTTGGGAAACATATTTTGCTGCTGACCATAAATTGAAAAATAATGGTAGCCATGATTAAGTCAGTCTAACATGGAAACCTTTGTTAAGCATCTGCTACACGTACAACATTCTGATGGGGATATGGGAATGAACTATATTACATATAATTGTTATTATTAAGGAGATTAAAATGTATTGTGGGAAATGTGGGCATGACTATAAAAGGAAGCAACGTCTGTTACAATAGTAAATCTGATATATTTTTGCTATATCTGACATCAGTAAAAATTTCCTCAAATTTGAGTAATAGAGGAAGCTTTCAAAATGCCCAACTTGTCAACAGGGATAAAAGAAGTAAAAGCAGAATAAATATGATGTAAAAGTTTAGACACCGAGGTGAATTGATAACTGCCAATGAGCAATACCTTTATGAGTCCTCTCAGCAAAGGATCTGATATACTTTATTTCTGACAAAAGACCTGATTTATCTGCAGAGACCGAGATATTTTTATAGCAGTGCACTCACACAGGAATACATCTGAAAGGTTTTTGTACAGTGAATATCATGCTGCATAATAAAAGCAGCTATGGTTTTACAAATAACAGGGAACGTAGTCCACAGAGAAAAGTCTGGATGTGGCCATCTGTGAGATGAACGGCACGTCTTGAATGAATGCAAAGTTTTATATGAGAAATTGAGCTAATAAAATACCAAGACACATGCTTTATCTTCCAAAATTATATCTTATAAAATTCATATGTCTTATAAAATATTACATGAATTTGAAATAAATTTAGACAGTCAATAATAGAAAATTGATGTGAACCATTCCTTTCCTTGTTCTTCTGAAGCACCGAGCTGCATCTCAGATCTATTTCTTCATATAGTCATTTGAATGAAGTATAATATCTCGTTACCAGAACACAAGAGGATCACTGTGCTTTTTTTTCATTTTCTTCCAAAGTGTATTACAATTTTTATTTTTGATTACATAATTAGAAAAACTAATCTCTAATTATTTAAATGAATTGTATTTTATTTTGAATCTCAGTGTTACCGAGTAGGACATTTGGAGTTTCTTTTGACCTGTCGAACTCCACTCTAGTGTATAAACTGCATATAGTGTTTTTGTACATTGCCAGCATCATATTTTTTTTCTTACCACTTATATAGCAGTTTCTTCTCAGATCAAAACCTTCTCTCTTAAGAGTGAAACCTCTTAAAATGTGATGTTTTCAGGAAAGAGAAATACTCAGGGTGCTCAAAGGGATGGCGATTCACTACACCTTGCAGGGAAGCTGACTTACTAACACAGGAACTAAACAACTCAAATAGCTTCAGGAAGTCCCTGAAACTGACCAGATTCGTTAGGCTCCTTCTTCCCCAAGAGTGATTAAATAATAACAGATAATAATAGCTGAAAAAACACTCTAAGATAAATCTATTACTTGACTAGCTGAACAGCCTGGAAAGGCAGGCTCTACAGTGTGCTTCAGGTTTATAGCTCTTGTGAACTTAACCCATGCTCGGGTGGACTTTGGTGTTGCAGCTGGCTTTGAGATATTTCTGCCTCTTTATATAATCTATTACCCATATTTCTGTAAGAAACTCCAATAAAACTCACTGCTTCACCAAATTGTGCTTTCACAGTATCTGTACTTTTTCTCTCATTGATTTACTCACTTTCTGAGGAGAGTAAATATCTTATCACACTTTCCAAAGAATAATGTTACATAATACCATTAAAACAGTGGTGGTAAAAGATTATCCCAAGTTCCAGAGGAAAATAAATTGTTGTGCAGAACAATGCCATGTTTTACTTTGCTCGAATCATGAGGTCAATGCACAACGTTTTGGTTTTCCTTTCAGTATCTAGCTATGTTTCCTCATTTCAAAAACACTGTTATATCATTAAGATGTCTTGCCTTCATAGCCCATGCTTTTGATGACAGCCTCTGCATTTCTTTCCAAGCAAAGGGCTTTCTAGAACAGTAGCCACAATTGGTTTAATATGTTTTGTGTTTTTGAATTTCTGTTGGATCCCCTTTTCATTTTGTTGATATCTTTTATCTTTCTTCTTTGTAAAGAAAAATTACGTGGGCAATAACATTTTGCTATTTTGATTGCCTAAAAATGTTTACTGTGCCTTCAAGCTTTTTGGAACTATTATGAAAATCTGGGCTTAAATGAATTTATCTTAAGACAATGCAAGTATCACTCAGTCATGTCCCTGCTGTCATCAGATGAGCTATTATGTACATGATTCCTGGGTCTTGAAGATAACTTTACCTCTGTCCTTGGGAATATTTTTTCAATGAAGTTCAGTGATGCCAAACTTCCTAAGGATTATATTGAGCTAGATTAAAAAAATGCATTTGCTGTTCAGTACACAGGGAATTTTTCAATCTAAAGATCTGTGACTTTTTTTCTTCGTTTGAGCATCTTCCTTCTTATTGCTTCATTTCCTTTCTTTTAATTTTCCATTCATTCATTATTTCTGGATAGGTGAATATTAAATGATGTCAACTCTCATAGAGTTAGTCAGAAAATTTCTTAAATTTTCAGTCATTTCTAAAACTTCAACCTGTTTCAATATGAATTAATTTTTCATAATGTTTACCATTTGCACAAACTCCTCAATTTTCAAGTACTGATTTTGATTTGAATTATATTCTTGTACATTTTAAATTAGCTAATTAAGCTTACATCCTGCCCTCAGTTTCCACTCCTCCCAGTCCTTTTTCCCAGCCCCATCCATTTCTCTTTCCTTTCTCTTCAGAAAAGGGGAGGCCTACCATGGATGTTATCCAGCCTTGACTTATCAAGTTGCAATAAGACTTGCATATTGAGGCAAGAAAGGAAGGCCATTAGGAAGAAATGGTCCCAAAGGCAGGCAACAGTGTCAGAGACAGCCCCTGAATCTGCTGTTTGGAGTCTCACATGAAGACCAAGCTGCACAACAGTTATAAATGTGCAGTTGGCCTAGGTTCATCCCTTGCATGCTTTTGGGTTAGCATTTCAGTCTCTGTGAGCCTCTGTGGACCCAGTTTAGTTGATTCTATAGGTTTTCTTGTGGTGTCCTTGACCCCTTTGGCTGCTAAAATCCTTCCTCCCATTTTTCCACAGGATTCCCCAAGCTCCACCTAATGTTTGGCTGTGGGTCACTGTGTTTGTTTGTGTTTGTTGCTGGTTAACTTATAATCTTGTAATCTTGTAAACAGGACAAATTATAGGTCAATATTTTTGAGGCTAGGTTGGTGTCCCAATTCCCCCATTGAAAGTCTTACATGGTTAAAAGAGATTACTGGTTCAGATTTTGTATCTACCATTACTAGGAATCTTAGCTAGGATCACCCTCATCAATTCCTGTGATTTTCCATTCCACTAGGTTTCTAGGATTTCCCAGAGATGACCTGCACCCTTGATTCCAGTTGACTGTCCAAGTATTCTCTTCCTCCATCCCCTGACCCAATTCTTTCTGTTCACGCTCTCTATAGTGCAAAATGTGGTTTCTTTAAAAAAACCCAGTTGTGTTATAGAAATATGTTTTTGTTTTAATCCCAGATTTGAGCTATAAGGCTACTAGAGATTGTCCACAGCAGCTAACTCTGATTTATCTCATGCCATGGTGAGGACAGTTGAACATAATTTTTGTTTGGAATTCTGGGAACTCCTGAGAAAGTATAAGAATGACCTGGACAGGTGACAGCTGCTACTGCTGCTGATTTTGCTGGATTGCCATGTTGCTGTTTGTGGAGGTATCTTGACAATAAAGATTGGACTTGCCCCAATGGACGTGATGGCCCTAGTCAACAGGAAGTAGTTGAAAGAGATCTTGGCCTTCTTTCCCTTCTATCTTCTTTGGGGTTGGAAGGGATTTGTGGTAGAGAAGAGAGCAGTAGATATAAGAACACAATAAAGTAGCCAAAAAGTGTAGTTACACATCCTTAAAACCATCCCTGACCAGTTCCTTCTCCCCATTCACCCACAATGTCTATTTTCTCTTCTCAGTGAGATTCATGTATCTCATTTTGAGCCCTCCTGGTTACATGGACTCTGGTTCTATGCACTGTAGCCTATTTATCCTTTACTTTAGGGCTAATATCCACTTTTGATGAGTACATATGAAGCTTGTCTTTCTGGGTGTGGGTTATTTCACTCAGCATGCTGTTTGCTAGTTCCATCCATTTGCTTGAAATTTCAGGATGTCATTGTTTTCAATAGATGAGCCATGTTCTAGTGTGTAAATGTACCACATTTTTAAAAACTATTTTTCAGTTGAGGGATATCTAGATTGTCTCTCAGTTTCTGGATATTATGAATAAAGCTGCTATGAACATAGTTGACCAAGTGTCTTTGTGGTATTGTGGAACATCCTATGGTACATGCCCAGGGGTAGTAGAGCTGGATCTTGAGGTGAAAAGCTCCATACTGATTTTGAAAGTTTTTGTACATGTTTGCACTCCTACCAGCAATGGAGGAATACTCCGCTTGTTCCATATCCTTGCCAACATGAGCTGTCACTTGAGGTTTTTTTTATCGTAGCCATTCTGTCTGGTGTATGATGAAATCTCGGAGTCATTTTGATTTAAATTTCTAATGGCTAAGAATGTTGAATTTTTTTTTTTTTGCTTCTCAGCCATTAGAGATTTGTCTGTTAATAATTCTGTTTATATCTATACCCCATTTTTAAGTTGGGTTATTTGGATTGTTGATTTCTAGATTATTGAGTCCTTTAGATATTTTGGATATCAGCCATCTGTCAGATGTTGGGCTGCTGTTTTCCCATTCTGATTCTGTAGGACTATTTGTCCATTATATAGTTTCTTTTGCATTTAAGAAGCTTTTCAGTTTCTTGAGGCCCATTCATTAATTATTGATACTAGTACCTGAGCTGTTGGTGTTCTGCTTAGGAAGTTGTCTCCAGTGCCAATGAGTTCAAGGATATTCACCACTTTCTCTTTTATCAGGTTGTGTATTTGGTTTTCTGTTGAGGTCTTGATCCATTTGGACTTGAGTTTTGAGCCAGGTGATAAATCTGGATCCATTTCCGTTCTTCTCTATGTAGATATCCAGTTAGACAAGCAATCCTTAAAGATGTTTTCTCTTTTCCATTGAATAGTTTTGGATTCTTTGTCAAAAATCAAGTGTCCATATATGTATGGATTCCCTTCTGGGTCTTTGATTAAATCCCATTTACTAATTTGTCTGTTTTTACGCCTTTAGCATATTTTTTTTTAAATCATTGCTTGGTAGTACAGCTTATCTCTGTAAGTTCTTTTATTTTACAGAATTGTTTAGGCTATCCTGGGCGTTTTTGCCTTTCATGTGATGTTGAATTTGTTCTTTTTCCAGGTCTATAAGGTTTTGTGTTGGAATTTGTAACTGGAGTGGTAGAGCCGCCTCTGTGCAAACACCAGGGCCCACACAGCTGCAGAACCATGTCCTGCAGGAGGACCTAATTGAGGACTTCCTGAGAGAACAAGGATTGCTGGTGCAGACATTCAGGAATTTTTGTTTAGAAGAGAAGCTTTCTTGGGACCAATGGGTGTGTGGGAGGGAAATAAAGGCGCTCGCAGCAGTGTTTCTCACCTGACCCCAAAGTCTGTGTCAGTGACTTTGTGCCAACTGATCCCCAACACCCAGTGGCCTGTACAGTCAGTCAGCAAGTAGTCCAAGACACAAGCATTAGGATTTTGATGGAAATGACAATGATCTATAGATTAATTATGGTAAAATGGCTATTTTTACTATGTTAATCCTACTGATCCATGAGCCTGGGAGATCTTTCTATCTTCTGATATCTTCTTTAATTTTTTCTTCAAAGACTTCAAGGTCTTGTCACATAGGCCTGTTACTGGCTTGGACATCTACACAATGGAATACTACTCAGCTATCAAAAACAATGACTTTATCACATTCATAGGCAAATGGATGGAACTGGAAAATATCATCCTGAGTGAGGTAACCCAATCACAGAAAAACACACATGATATGCCACTCACTGATCAGTGGATATTAGCCCACATGCTCGAATTACCTAAAATATATAGAACACATGAAACTCAAGAGAGATGACCAAAATGAGGATGCTTCACTCCTTTAAAAGGGGAACAAGAATACCCTTAGGAGGATAGGGAGGCAAAGTTTAGAACAGAGACTGAAGGAACGCCAATTCAGAGCCTGCCCCACATGTGGCCCATACATATACAGCCACCAAACTAGATAGGATGGATGAAGCAAAGAAGTGCAGGCTGACAGGAACCAGATGTAGATCTCTCCTGAGAGACACAGTCAGAATACAGCAAATACATAGGCGAATGCCAGCAGCAAACCTCTGAACTGAGAACAGGATCCCCTGTTGAAGAAATCAGAGAAATGGCTGAAAGAACTTGAAGGGGCTTGAGACCCAATATGAACAACAATGCCAACCAACCAGCGCTTCCAGGGACTAAGCCACTACCCAAAGACTATACAGGGGCCGACTTTGGGCTCCAACTGCATAGATAGCAATGAATAGACTAGTAAGGGCAGCAGTGGAAGGGGAAGCCCTTGATCCTGCTAAGACTGAACCCTCAGTGAGCGAGATTGTTGGGGGGAGGGCGGTAATGGGGGGAGGATGGGGAGGGGAACACCCATATAGAAGGGGAGTGGGAGGGGTTAGAGGGATGTTGGCCTGGAAACCGGGAAAGGGAATAACAATTGTAATGTAAATAAAAAATACACAATTTAATAAAGATGGAGAAAAAAAAGAATTACACCAAGATATTTTATATTATTTGTGGCTATTGTGAAATATGTTGTTTCCATAATTTCTTTCTTAGCCCATTTATTGTTTGTAGGTTGGAAGTCTACTGTGTTAGTTTGTTAGTTTTAATTTTATATTCAGTCACTTTGCGAAATTGTTTATCAGGTGTAAGAGTTCCCTGGTAAACTTTTGCAGGTCCTTTATGTATCATATCATCTGTGAATAGAGATACTTTGATTTTTCCATTTTTATTTATATCCCCTTGATCTCTTTTAGTTATCTTATTGCTTTAGCTAAAACTTCAAGTACTATATTGAATAATAAAGAGAGAGCAGACAGCCTTGAGCTGTCCCTGGTTTTAGAGGAAGTGCTTTGATTTTTTTTCTCGATTTAATTAGATGTTGGCTATTGTCTCACTGTATATTGCCTTTATTGTGTTTAGGTATGTTCTTTGAATCTCTGATCTTTACAAGACTTTTATCATGAAGGGCTGTTAGATTTTGTCAGAGGCTTTTCCAGCATCTATTGAGATAACTATTTCATTTTTTTCTTTCAGTATTCATATAGTGGATTACTCTGATAAATTTTCATATGTTGAACCAACCCTGCATCTCTGGAATGAAGGTTACTTCATTATGGTATATGATATTTTTTGATGTGGTTTGGATTCAGTTTGCAGGTATTTTACTGATAATTTTTGCATCAATGTTCATGAAAGTAACTTGCGTAAATTTTCTTTCTTTGTTAATTTGTGAGGTTTAAGTATCAGGGGGTCTGTGGTTTTTATAAATTGAATTTGCCAGTGTTCCTTTCAGTTCTTTTTTTGCAGAATCATTTGAGGAGTATTGATATTAACGCTTCTTTGTAAGTTTGATAGACTTCTGTGCTAAAATCACTAGGATTTTTTTGATTGGGAGACTTTTAATCACTGCTTCTATTTCTTTAGAGGCTATGTCTATTTAGATTATTTATCTGATCTTTATCTCACTTGGTGTTATCTTTCAAGAAAAAGTCCATTTTTAATTTTTTTTTTAAAACTTATGTGGAATACAGGTTTTGAAGTAGAACCTAATTTGGATTTCTTCTGTGTTTATTGTCCTCATCTCTCTCTGTTTATATCTGATTTTGTTAATTTGGATATTCTTTCCTGCCTTTTGGTTAGTTTGGGTAAGGATTTGACTATTTTGCTGAGTTTTTCAAGGAACCAACTCTTTGTTTCATTGAGTGTATTGTTCTCTTTTTTATGTCTTATTGTTTTTATCCCTGATTTTGATTATTTTTTGGTATCTAATCTCTTGTGTATGCTTGCTTCCTTTTCTCTAGAGCTTTCAGGAGGGCTGTAGTTGCTAATACAAGGTCTTGCAAAAATTTTTTTTATGAAGGCCCTTAGTACTATGAACTTTCCTCTTAGCACTGCTTTCATTGTGTCCCATAGTTTGGGTATATTGTACTTTCATTTTCATTAAATTCTAGAAAGTCTTTTATTTCTTCCTTGACCCAGTGTTCACTGAGTAGTAAGTTTCAGTTTCTATGAATATGTAAGCTTTATTTTGTTTCTGTTGTTGAACTTCAGCTTTAATACATAATGATCTGATAAGGTACAATGGATTATTTCAACTTGTATCTGTTGTGAAGGCTTAATGTGTGTGCCCAAGTATATCGTCAGTTTTAAAAAAGGCTCTGGGAGGTGCTAAGAAAAAGATATATTCTTATGTATTTGGTTGAAATGTTCTGTAGATTACTTTTAGGTTCATTTGAGTCATAGTATCTGTTAGTGCCATTATTTCTCTGTTTAGCTTCTGTTTGAATGACTTACCTATTCATCAGAGTGAAGTGTTGAAATTACCCATTTTTAACATGAAGGATTTGATATGTGATTTAAGCTTTAGTCATTTTTTTAAGGAATGTGGGTGTTCTTGTATATGAGGCATATTTGTTCAGAATTGAGACATCATCTTGGTGGATTTTTCCTTCGATGAGTATGAAGGATCCTTCCCCATCTCTTTTGACTAATTTTGATTGAAAGTCTATTTCATTAGACAGTACAATGTCTAAACCAGCTTGTTTCTTGGGTCCATTTCCTTGGAAACTCTTTTCCTATCCCTTTACTCTGCAGTAATGTCTACCTTTGATGTTGAGGTGTTTTTCTTGAATGTACCAGAATGCTAAACTCTGTTTCACATTCCTTCTGTTAGCCTGTGTGTTTTTACGTGGGAAATTAGAGTTCAAAAGGAGGTACATTAATGACAGGTGATTGTTAATTCCTATTATTTTGATGTTATTTGTGGTGGGATATGTGTATATGTGTGTGTGTTTCACATTTTTTCGTTTTCTGGTATTTAATTATTGGGGTAGAGTTTTTATTCTAACATTGTAGAGCTAAATTTATGGATAGATGTTTTGTCATGGAATATCTTATTTTCTCCATCTATGGTGACTGAAAGTTTTGCTGGGTATAGTAGTCTGTCTGTGCAGGCATCTGTGATATCCTAGAATTGATAAGACATCTATCCAGGCCCTTTGGTTTTTTAGAGTCTCTGTTGAAAAATCAGGTATAATTCTAATAGGTCTGCCGGTATATGTTATTTGGCATTTTTCCCTTGAAGCTTTTAATATTCTTCCATTGTTCTATACATTTAGTGTTCTATTATGTTGCAGGGGTATTTTCTTTTCTGTTCCAATACATTTTGGTTTTCTTTAAGCTTCGTGTATATTTATAGGCATATTTTTCTTCAGATTAGGAAAATTTTATTCTATAATTTTGTTTGAAACTTTTTTCTGGGTCTTTGACCTGGAAATCTTCTCCTTCTTCTATTTTTATTATTCTTAGCTTTGGTTTTTCTCATACTGCCCATATTTCCTGGGTGTTTTCTGACAGGAAATTTTAGATTTAACATTTTTTAGTCAAAATATCAATTTCTTTTATCATATGTTCTATTCCAGAGATTTTCTTTTCATTCTATTTCCTTTTGTTGGTGATGATTATGTCTATAGTTTCTGTTTGCTTTTGTAGATTGTCCATTTCCAAAGTTGCCTCAGTATGTGTTTTCTCTTTTGCTTCTTTGTCCATTTTCAGGTCTTGAATAGTTTTATTTTATTTCCTTCATTCTTTTTATTGTATTTTCTGTATTTCTTTAACTAATTCATTCATTTCCTCTTTAATCTATCTTCATAGGATTACATTTAAGGCCATTTTCTTGTGCTCTAGCTGTGTAGGAATATCTACGGCTTGCTGGAGTGTGATGGCTGGAATCTGGTGGTGGCACATTCCCTGGCAATTGTGGATGTGTTCTCATGGTGGCCTCCACTCATCTGTGTTTTGGGCTTATTATAGGTTTAGGTGATAATTTCTGAGCTTATCTTTGTTGAATGGGTGTTTTTTGGATGTTTTACCCCTTGATTTCTGTTTTCTGTCTGGACTCTGGTCTGAGAAGCCTAGGGTTCTGGTGACCAGTGAGTCTTCAGGTACAGTAGCTGCTTCTTTTGTTTTGTTTGTTTTATTGTTTTGGGTTTTTTTGTTTATTGTTTTTTTGTTTGTTGACCTGCATGTCCCCTGAGGTTTCAAGTCCAATGTTGTCTCTGGGGTCCATGGAATCAGTGTGGCCTCCTCTAAGAACTGCAGGTCTTTTGCCAAAAACTGAAATAAGGAGTCCAGAGGATGGGCTCCAATTCCAAAATTACTTTTAAAAGGCCTTTTTGTCTTCAGTATTCTTCTATTTTTACAAACAAGTCAAAAGTCAGATATAGTTCTATTGTTTGGAATAAGTAGATAGTCCCACTCACAATTATTTTAGAAAATCTATAATTATAAAATATATTTTTGTCTCTTTGGAGTAGACAGAAACATTTTCAAACTAACTATGCTTCGTTGTCAGTTTTCAGATTAGGGATGTCTTTACCAAGAAGAACTTGGGAGCTTGAAATAATATCAGAGAGGAAGCTGAATTTCGCACCTCCCATTTTCTCTGGGAGCTCTGGAGCTTCCTTTATAGTGGGTCCTTGCATCAGGCTACAAAACTGCCTCCTGTTGTAGAGATATGGGAAATTTGTTTTCTCATTTGATCAAGCTAATTAGAAATCTAGATGGCTGCCCTTGGTATCAGGTTAGCCTGGTGAGCTGGCTCTATATAAGGACTCTCCTATTCCCTTTCTTAAGGACTTGCTGCTGGTTGGGGCTGTATCTGCTTGTCTGTAATGGGCTATAAGGAACAGTCTCATCACTTCTAGTCTTCAGATTACCTGGGATGTGAATTACACGATGTTTTAGTGCTCATCTCTAATTAAGTTTTTGTCTGCTTTCTCTTACTTTGTGGCGAAGGTTTCTGGTTGAAGAGGGATTTGTTTCTGTTTGTCCTCCAAAATCATTCTTCACCCTTAAATTTTTAACCTCAGGAAGTTTTACTTTTGCTTTCCGTTTTCTCTCCTTTTGTGTTTAACATTTCTTCATCATTTTCCTTAACTGCTCTCCCCTGATACCTTGCTAATTCTTACGTTTTTAATGTTACACTGAGCAGTGAAGTCATTTACTGGTGCATTTTCCCCATCGTTAGATAAGTATTTTTCTAACTGTGACCAGTTCCGAAGGTAAGGGCATGTCAGTTTAGGGTACTGTGGACTAACTTCACCCATACAGAAGGCTCAATAATGGATTTTTGTATTCAGTTGCAGCATTCACAATGCAAACTTGGATTATGCCAGATCCTGCCATTATTATGTTTCTGATGTGCTTTCCTGGTTTGATCAAGGTGAAATGTGCCTGCTAAAATGCCTCCATCTGACTCTGGCTCAGCATACCGAGCAGCTGACTGGTCTTCACAAGTCCCCTGACCCCCACTCCCCAGATCTGCCTTTAACAAGTTTACAACTTCTTTGAGACTCTTCTGGGAGGAGTCTGCTTCTACTTAGCTATGGTCAGAGTCAGAGATGGTCAGAGTTTGGCAAGGAGAGAGCAGCCAGCAAAGCCTGGGCCTTCATCTTCAGGTTGGCTAGCTTCTCAGGTTCTTACTTTATGCTTCTCAGCCTTTCTTCTGACACCCAGGGAAGGAAAAGGAAATGTTCTTTTCTCTGTCTCACATTCTTGTGAATTTCACAAAGCCACTTCTGATTAGGTGGAAAAGATGTGTGAGGTTTGTTTTTTCCCTTTCAGACACAATGATGCTAGAAAAACCAAAAATACATCCAGCAAGGATTGCTGTCTGAGATTCACTAGAACATATCTTCTTGGTGGCAAAAGTATCTACCTTCCATTTTTCACACCCCCAAATGCATGTCAGATCACATTGAAATTCATCATTTCAGAGAAATGAGAACTTTATACCACATGTTTAGTGACTTCATGCTGAGATCAGAGTTCTAGAGTAACTAGATGGCTTGTATAAGCATGCTGCAAGCTCACTTTTCAAGAGGATTAGGAAGGGCTCTGTGTCCTCTGCTTACAGCAGCCTCTTAAAAGTTTGAAAAGTTTCTTGGGTATTTTGAGGACTTACGCTTGGCAATTGAATGCATTCTTATCTGAAAGTCACATATTGAAAAGGCTTAATTCGCCTTTGTTTTCCTAGAAGAGAGATGATTTGCTCACAACTGCTGACTAGCTCTTATTTCATCCACAAATGTTCGGATAATTACATTCTCAAGGACCTTTAGTGAAAACTTGAAAAAATAAAAAAATGGTTGCTTGCTTATTGATTGATTGAGTTAGTAAGTGAATGATTTGCATAAAAGCAAAACACCATCTAGTGACAGAGAAGCACCACATGCGATCTCATATTGATATTGACCTGGAGGAAAGGTCTCACAATACTTGTCTTTAAGCAGCATATTTAAAACAGAATATAAATAAAACCAGCAGAAACAAAACAAATACAAAAGCCCCACCTGTAACAACAACAAAAAGTGGCATGCTTTCAGGGAAAAATAGTTTTAAGTCTAAAACTTCTAAACACAGGCTTAAGATTTTCTGCCTGCCAGCCCTGGGCTGTGCAACGTCCTCTCTTTTCAATTGAGGGCAACCGCTGAATTAGCCTCCTTTTATGTTCTGTAGGTTTAAAGCTCTTTTTATTTCAAAAGGCCTTTGGCATGGTACGCTGATTTTATGTTTGATTTTTATTACAGATTTTAATTGCTTCTGCAGTTGTGTGTATTTTGGGTACTCTAACTATGCTGTTCCTTGTAAAATACCTGGAGTATTTCCTAAGAGGCAGAATATTTTATGAGTCATGTTTTTGTATAATTAAATAATATATAATGTTTATGATACTGGCTTAAATGTATTAAATTATTTTTAAAGGAATACAAAGAATTCAGTGATTTGAGGGAAAAAAACTGAAATAACAAATTTCTTCCTCAGAAATTTTTTTCTACATATATGTGAAATTTAAAAGAATAAAATCATGTTTTACAAACTACACTTATAATTTTTCTTGCCTCTCAGGGACATCTTTATATTTTGGCTTTAAAATGGTTTAGATCTATTCTTTATGGCAAGTCAGATATTACAACCCGCTTTTGTGTATAGCATATAAATGGACACTTTCTGTTCCTTGTTGAATGATAAAATTCACCAAAGAGTTTTTAAGTGTAGTTGATTAAGTTTTAAAGACAAAGGTACTCATTTATTTATGATGGAGTTTTAGCAACTTAGTTTGTAACTGCTGTAAATCATGCTAAAATGTATTGTTGAAGCACATTTCATTTTTATATGATTATGGCCCAAATGAATGGGGATTTTGATGGAATTGTGTTTAAACACTACGGTGCCAAATCTGACATGATTGTCAGGATTCTCTATTTGATTAGTTGTTCTTTATGTAAATTCCTCTGTATTATGAATAAGAGTTTATATTTCTTCCAGGATGGATGAATAAGCTGATAACCCTCTCATTTATTTCTCCCTCTTCTGTGTTTTATTGGGACAAAAACTCAACTACACTATTTTTCTGTGCAGCTGTGCACAATCGCCTTAGTAATGCAAAATTACCATCATTCCCCCAACTGAGCGAATGAGCAGCCTCTCTATTCTTAGGGATGAAGTGCTTAGGGACAGTGGGAGAGAAAGAAGGGTGCAGCTTCTGGGACTTTGAAGCTTAGGAAAAGTGTTTATGATAGGCCTTCCCAAGCCTTCTTGCAATATGGTATCACTAGTCATTGCTACCTTGTGCACTGAATAGTTTATGCTAAGAAGTATGCTTGTCTGTAAGGTGAAAATAAATCATTCTACCTAAGCTAATATATATGATTTCAGTCAACATACATCAGAAATATTATTTAAAATTTATAGATATTCACATAAAGGAATTTTATTTTCATAATTCTGGATGCACAGAATGAAGAATACATAAACTTCAGTAAAAATCTATGTGGGGCAGCCGAGTCATATCCCCAGAGCTTGAGGTGTTACAATTAAGAGTAAGTTTTCTCTATCACCATTAGGAGCAAATTGTAAATGCTTTCCAAATTTGAAGAGGACATCTATGCAACATTACTCAGTGTATTCACTTAACACTAAAGTGTGATGAGGTACATTTGCATATTTTTCATTAGCTAAAACTCATACATCCCTCTTAGGCTGTCTTACCAGAGCACACTGTGTGCTCACCTTCCTATTCCTGGAAATGTTAATAATGGACTTTGGGAAACCATTCTACCATCTACTCAAGTAGTATGACTATCTGGATTGTCAATACACTTGTAAGTTTAAAGAAGATCACAACATTTTAAATTCAGACAGTCCCCAAAGAATTAAGTTCACAAAGCTCATAAACCTGCAATATTCAAATCCTCATTTGGCATCATTCTCCATGAAGTCCTTTTATCTTGACATCCAGTGGATTGGCCTCCTTTACTCCTCAAGTGAATACTTTACTTATTGTGTGTGTGTTAACAGTACAAAGTTGTTTCATTATGGTACTTTCATGTTCTATTGCCCACGCTTATTTATCATTTCCTTATCCTGCCCTTCTTCTTCACCCATTGTTTCTCTCTTCTACTCTGATCCCTGTTTCATTTAAGAGTCCATATATGAGAGAAAAATATATATTTGTTTTCTGAGTCTGGTTAATTTTACTTAATGTAATGATGTATAGTTCCATAGTCCTTTCTGTAAATGAGTTAATTGTATTCTTTATGGCCAAGTAATATTTCATGGTGTCAACATGTCATGCTTTCTTTTTCTGCTCATCTAGTAATGGACCTCATTTGATTCTCTGACTTAGCTATTGTGACTAATGTTGTAAAGAGCATGGGTATCTCTGCTGTATGTTACCGTTGGTCCTGTTGGATGCAAAGCTAGGTGTGCTATAGGTTGATGATATTGTAGTTCTGCTTAAAATATTTTTGGGCTTAGTTTTTTTAAATCTTTGTGTATATAGACATGTGTATATGTGTGTGAATTAAGGCATGCAGTGTCACATCATCTTGTTTGAAACAGGGTCTCTAACTGTTCTTCGCTGCATGTGCTCGTGTGTATGGTCTTTGAGCTCTTCCTGATTCTCCTCTTACCTTCCACATCTCTGTGGTAGTTCTGGGATTACAGACATGTGCTACCTCATCCAACTTTATGTGGGTTCTAGTATTCTAAACTCAGGTATGCACACTTGTACAGCAAATGCGTTGCTCACCAGACCGTCTCCCCCACCCGTTTCTAATTTTATGAAGATCTCTCTCGCTGATTTCCACGGTTACTCTGATACCTTATGTTTTCACAAGCATGTGTTACTTTTCTCCATGTGCTTGCCAGCATTTGTTGCTTCTTACTCCTCTGATAGCCAGGCCAATGGAGATGAGATAGATCTCCATGTAGTTTTCATTTGATTTCTCTGATAATCAGTTACTTCTAAAATGTTATTTTTATTGTTGTGGCTGGGGATGCGTATGCCACAGTTGAATGTGGAGGTCAGAGGACAATTGTGTGAGGTCAGTTTTCTCCTTCCACCTTTCTGTTGATTCTGGTGATTAAACACAGGTCACAAGGTTTGTACAGCATGCACGCTTGCATGCTGCCTCACCTCAATGACCCTAGCCTTTATTTTTTATTTTTCTCTAAGAAGCCTGCAATGAATCCACTTTCATTTCCAGATAGTTGAGGCCCATGACTAAGTCCTATAGCTCGTTCTCCTGCTAGTTATGTCAGAGATCTGAACTCAGGAATTGCTGACCATCAGTTTCACACACAGCTGTTGTTCCTGCCTGAACACAAAGCCCTGTGTAGTAGATATGAGGTCACAGAGCTTTGCCATCCTAGATAGAAGCTCCCTTACTTTTCTTTTTTCTCTCAATGGTTTGAAGTTGTAGATTACCCTTGCCCCGTCTTCATCCCCAGTCCCCAAGTCCAACTTCTCATACCTGTTGAGTCTCTTTTATCAAATGATTTATACTATCCTTCCAAGTCTTACCTTAGACTAAGCTTTTAGTATTGCTTTTCTCTCCTCTGTTCTATACATTGTGAAAAACAATGATAAGCACCCCATTTTCAAACAAAACCAATTTATCTATCAATTCCACTTGGTTCATTTGCAAAATTTTAGTTGATACTTAGAGTTTATTGGAGGATTTAACTCATCCCTATACCCTAAACCTTATCCACGTACTTCATCATCACATGCCTATTTGAAAACAAAACAAAAGAAAATGGGAGAAAGTTGGAGTCTGATCTGAAAGTTGTCTATCAGGCACTAGAAATATTCAAGCAATTGTTGAAATTTAGTTCAATGGGTCAAAACCCTGGACAGAGGCTGATGGTCATTGATGACTTTCTTATTACAGAGCCAAGGCAAGCACGGGATGAAATGTCTGTGTCAGGGGCTTTTCATCAGAAACACTGTCCGCTTTTCTGGGTGAGAGCTGGGGCAAGGTAGTGCATAGTAACTTAAGTGCTGGGTCCTAGGTCCACACCACTTGGCACTTCCTTTACTCTGGTTTACATGTGATTCTCTGCTGCACCAAGCAGACACTAGCAGTGAGGCAGGGTTTCCTCAATCCATACCTTCTGCAGTCATCTTTAACACTTTTAATGATGACAATGTCTTGTACATTGAAGAAACTCGGCTGAGTTCTAGGGGAGGGGGAGACTGTAGGGAATAAGAAAGGCACAGAACTCAGTTTTTATCTGCTGGTAGGTTGTTGCTTGCTTCAGTCTATGTTCCTAGACTAGTCTGTTTCTCTTTACAGATGATCCTAAGCTAAAAGACTCGGTCTGTTCAGGATACTCTTCCTCAAGTCCAGAGATTTAGCTCCTAGGTTTAGATCTAGTTAAAGCCTACTGCACAGTGGGCGATGAGTCAAGAGTCTGAGACATGGGCTCACATCTTACTGCCATCACTTAGCTTCGCTGATGCTCTCCATCTGAATTTGTTAGAAAGGAAGAACACTTGCCTCTAGAAGCACTATAAAATCAGGCATAATGATAATGAAATAATGTCTTTTCTACCTTCTTTAAATCATAAGTTATAGAATTTCTTCTATAGTATTTTAGCATAGCTGTTCCTAATATATAGAATGAGGATTCTCTTTTAATGTTTTTATTATTAGTATGTGGATGACAAGATGTATATAAAGTCTCTCTCTCTCCGTCTCTCTCTATGTTTGTGTGTGTGTGTGTGTGTGTGTGTGTGTGTGTGTGTATGTGTGTGTGTGTGTGTGTGATACCCATAGAATATGTATGGAGGTCAGAGGACAACTTTTTGAAAGAATTTGAAGATTTAACATGAATAAAAACTTACCATGTTCAGTAGAACAATTTCCAATGGCAAATTCATCAGGGACAGAGACAAAATATGTTGTCCTTAATTCAATTTGTGAAAACTTACGCTGTTACGTAAAAATGTTCAATTGACGTGTGATTTTAAGGAGCATATGTTATTTAAAGTGAGGTAACTCCATGGCAAGAATTCAAGCATAATTAACTTTCATGAGCCCTCTGTAAACTTTATTAGGATTTGCTAATTGGCCATTGTCAAAATTATGAGAGTTATCAATTAATCATCAGTAAAAGTTCTTATCTTTCTATATTCCTTTAGACCTCATACCATCTGGTTCTGAGCTCTGTCATTATAAAATGCCTGAAAAGCTTTATGAACCTTAGTTGTAAATTCTGAAACTTTTGGTATAGGAAGGAGTGGATTCCAGTTTAAATAACCTAATAAAAGGGTAAATGCTTAACATTATCATTTTTACTTTCATTGGCTAAATATGTAAATTGAATTGATTATGTAGTTATATGCAAGATAAAATAAAATGGTTGAGGATTAAAGGTACATCTCTGAGAGCATTGTTCTTCAGAAGTGACTAGTCTAAAATGAAAATAAAGAGAAATTCCTGAAATGTTTCTTCAAATTACATTCAAATTGCACTCATGTTGGTGGACCAATTAAAGCAAAATCAGGAGGTCTGCAATGACTGTTTTACCTCTTGTCTTCTTTCTGGCTATAAAATATATGAGATAGAAAACAAAGCTTATCACAGTCCACGCATCCTTAAAACAAAGCCAAGGGTACTTTGACCACAGAACTGAAACTCAGCACTTAGGATTCTTTGCTGAATTTCATAATACAGTCACAGAATGAACAACTCTGAGTCTGGGCTGGAGGAAATGGCCTTGCAGTTAAGAGCACTGGCTGCTATTGTAGAAGGTCAGTACCCCCATGAAGACTAACAACGGTCTGGAGCTCTGTTTCCAGGGAGTCCAGGATCCTCAACTATCCTGTAAGACTACAAGATGTGCAGGCAAAATATTCAAACACATAAAGTAAAAATACATAACTCTTCAAAGAAAGAATTGAGAAACATCAGGTCAAGATAAAAATAGCAATGACTTATTTTTAATTTGGAAGTTTGTAAAAGAAGAAACTGAGTCTTATAAATTAATCTCAGGTAGCAAGTGGGTAGCATATTCACCCATGTGCTCATGTGTTGACTATAGAAAGTCCTTTGCTGTTGAAAGTATGACTTTATGATTTTCTTGAGAATTTGCAAAGAGGGTTGTTTCTAGGACTACATGCTCCAAAGGCTGAGATTGTAAAAATAATCATTTTAAACTGTGCAAGTGACTGCATATGTGTTTGCATGTATGTGTGTGCATTGATGGTGATATTTTGAATGATACAGTACAAAAAGGTTAATCTGGAACTGAATGTCTTATATGGATTTAAAAGTTTCAGTTCTATGGTCAAAATGCACCTTGCTTTGTTTTAAGAATGTACAGACTGTGTTAAGCTTTGTTTCCTACCTCATGTATTTTATAGCCAGAAAGGAAACAAGAGGTAAAAACACTTTACATATATATGCCCATATATATATGAAAATATGTAATATATACATATATAATATATGTATGATATATATATATGTATATATATATATATAATCAACTTCAAATCAGGTCAAGGAAGCTGTAAGAGACATTGTCAATTTCAAAAGTCAAGTATATAAAAACTACTTGTGAGCAATAAGGAACAATCTGTCTGCTCTGGAGTCATAATCATCATAGGGCGTGATGATACATAACACTGGATCCAAAGACTATTGTTTTCTCAAGAAAAGCTACACTGAACAAACTGCTTTGCAGCCTTGGGGGGATTGTTTTACAATCATGTCCTGTCAGAATCTCAAAGGATCTGCTCAGGATAAATTTACAATAAAGAAACAATCTTACTAGGCCACAAAAACTAACCAACCAAACAAATAACAAAATAAACAACATAAAGATCAAAGTAAACAAACAAACCAACCCAACAGGAAAAAATTAAAGAAATGAAAAATGTAATCTTTTTTTTTTCTTTTCTTTTTTTCGGAGCTGGGGACTGAACCCAGGGCCTTGCGCCTCCTAGCCAAGCACTCTACCACTGAGCCAAATCCCCAACCCCTGAAAAATGTAATCCTTAACATAAGAACCTCAAAAGACAATGGAGAGGTTAAATATAGGATAGATTCAGCTGAAGAAATAGTTAACGAATTGGAGTACAGATCCATGGAAGTCATAAGGAATGTCTTAAGGTTGAAGTTAGCAAATACAAAACGAAAGCTCCAGGTGTGAACAATGCAGGGATTCTCAGCATAATTCTTACAAGTATTCCATAGCCTCCTACAGAAGGAGAAATTACAAAGAAGGAATGAAAACTTCAGTGTCTTCCAGGAAAACAAAAATTATAATGAACAATAAAAAAAAAAAGCTCAGAAGATGTGTGTCATACATAAAATCACCAGGAGCAAGTACATTGGCAAATATACTGTAATTAAAAACATGTTGGCAGTTCTATAAAACCAGGTTAATGTAAAGACAAATTTAAGAGGACCAAAAAAAAAAACAATTGCAAGTAAATGATAAATGATGTATGAGAGAGGTAATTGAAATCATCTTGAATTCCTGTATTTGCTCTTAATATGAATGAAACATCCTAATGCTTAAAAGATAAATAGAAATATGTATTGATTGGAGAATATGTTTAAAGCATAGTGTGATTTATATTATATCACCATTTAAGTAGATAAATATCACTATTATTTTATCAATATTTAATCTTGATTAATTAATAACTAGTTGTAGATATGCTTGATACTTCATGGAAACTTTTGTTTGTTTGCTTGCTTGTTGTTTTTGTTGTTTTCAAGACAGAGTTTCTCTCTATATCCTGGGCTGTGTCAGAACTCACTTTGTAGACGAGGCTGGTCTCAAACTTACAGAGACCCCACCTGCCCCTGCTTCCTGAGTGCAGTCCGTGTGAACTTCTAAAGTAAAACTAAACACCTTGCTTAGTTATACAGTATCTACATTTTAATATACACAGGGCCAAGAGATACATACTCACTAAGTTCATGATAATAATGACCTTTGGGGAGGAGAGGGGAGAGTGATGCTTGAACAATCAGGTTACTGTTGTCTTTCCTTTGTCTCTTCATGAGATATACACTTGGGCAAGTCTTCATAGGAATACCGACAATGCCATGTTATTTCAAGACTCTTTTTCTCTTCTTTCAACCTTTTTATTTGCATTTTATTTCTTTCTATTTGTATGTGTCATAGTGGTGGTATGTGCATATGTAAGTGAAAGTGCTCTCAGTAACCACAAGAATATATTAAGTACTCTAGACTGAAGCAGCTATAAGTCATCTGGCTTGGGTGCTAGAAACAAAACTTGGCTCCCCTGAAAAAATAGCAGGAGTTTGTCCCTGCTGAGCAATCTCTCTAGCACCAAATATTGCCTATTTTTTAAAAAATGGAGAAGTCCCCTAGGTATGTGGAAGGTGAAACTGAGTCCAGGAACTTAATTCAGGCTCAACTTTGTCTTCTCCAAAAACAGTTATTGCTTGCCCTCTGATTGCATTCACAGGCCTTGCCTTGGAGGACTTACTGGTGAGCTCCTGTGTTGTCCTTATTTATTTATTTTATTTCTTTAGGAGGAAAACAAATGTAGAAAGCTTATCTAGCCTGAAAACCTTGTTTCTGGAGGCAGTCTTCCACAGCAGAGTCAGCACAATGACAAAGGCAGAAAACCTGCCAAAGTTGGTGCTCAGAAATTTAAATAGTGCAATTAAAAGAGGTTTCAATAAGATTTGATATTATGGGGATATCTCAGTCACGCTAAGATATTCAGATTTATACTCACAAATGAAAGGATGCCCCGTGATGTGCAACTTGGGATCCCAAAATATTTCAAGATATATATTTTCACAGTGCTTCCAAAATGTGTTATAATTTATACTGTTTGTTCTTCAGGGGAAAATAGAGAAACTTCCTAAAAAAATCAAATGTAATTTTACTTTCCTTGGAATCCTAGACAAATTATATAAGTAGAACTTAATACCATAAACTTTGTTTTGATCATATGAGCTATTACGATATTTGCATTTGTACTCGATGTGTTGGAACACAGCTTATTGCAGCAGAAAATAAGGATATAAAATTTCCCCATGCTTCTTTGGAAATGTATGTTTGGCAAATGTAATAAAGCACTTTCATCTGGATGATCTTTGTATTTGGTTAATGCCGATTAGAAGGAATATTGGCTCAATCCTTTATTGCCGATGAGATTTCAAGGACTTTTGTTTAATTAGGATTTTTTGGAAAAACAGTATTTATAGTACCAATTTTCACCAAAACAACATAAAGTTGTTCATTACCCAAAAAGCTCTGGATACCTGTGCTTAGCTACTTGATTTTCATTTAAAAGGTGGTAATTTTCTGTAATGGCTGTCGTCTGGTACAAAGAGAAGTTTACTTCTTGAGGACTACATTTATTTGTGGCTATAAGGACAATATTTAACATGTAGCTATGGATTATGTTGGCTTAGTTAAGGGGTTATTATAGCTTATCTATGATCCATGACTTCACCAACCCTGACTGTTGGCTAGGTATGATCTTCCTCTTGTTGGAGAGTTGAATTTTATTTGGAGAACTGTTGGTTACCGGTGACATATGTGTGTCAATACTGAACTTTTAAGGCCATTGTTTCATGGTGATCCTTGTAATTTACAGGCATTATCCTGAGTGTGACTCTTGGTGCCTTCTCTCCTTTGGAAGTTTGTATGGTACCTTCTGGTATTTCTTAGGAATGAGGTTTTCAGGTCAGTATCTGTTTAGGTGCTCACACCCAAATCAAATCACAGAATTGTGGAATCCAATCCAAGTGAATACACGATTGAGTGAATCACTGAGGAAGATGTGGAAGAAAGGTTATAAGAGAGGAACAGGGAGTTTGCTGTGTGATTGTGTCTCCTAGTAATGTCAGAAACTACAGCCATGAAGTCTTATCAACATGATTGCCTAAACATGACCAACAACAGTAGACATGCTAGTATGGAGGTAGGGAAAGGCCAGGAGGAATCAACTCTACACAAAGAACTATGGGTAACTGCTGAATGCTGAGAACAGGAGAAATAATCTTTCCCAGAAGAATATACCAATTGTATATCCAATACGAAATGGACAGCTCTGAAAACATACAAACAAGTAACACAATATAGACTGAGAAGATTTCATTTATGTATTTAGGACTAGACACACACATACAGACACTCAGTGATATGGACATATGTGTGTTTATGTAACACCAGTTAACGGAAAAAGAATCTGAATTTGAAAGAGAGAAAGGAGGTGTTTATGGAGCCTTTTAAAGAGGAATGGGAATGGGCAATGTTGTCATTATGTTTTTTCCTCAACAAATGAAAGAAAAAGATTACGCCAATTAGAACTGAAACCTAAAGGTGGTTATAATTTTGTCAATGCTCATTGTCCAAAATCTATTAAGGCAATGAAATACAGGTGGCAGCAATGAACAAAACAGAAAACAAATGTTAGAAGTGGCCAACGGAGGCAAATATACTCACCAAAGGAGACACAGTTCTGGATCATAGCCTTGTTAGCAAGGGATGTGAATTTCATGGCTCAGAGCTTTGGCAAGGCCTTCTCTTCCAGTTTGGAAGGTTTCTTTGCAGATGGTTGATGGGATAACACCTTTTCTTTGATTTCCCACCTAGATGTCATGTCCTTTAAGAGGTAACCACCTGCCACACTTCCTCCAAATCAGTAATGTCAACCTGGGCTGGAAATTCTTTACACATGTTCTACGTCTAGTATCAAGACATGAGATTCATTGAATTAGTGGCATTTCCATTATGGAGCTAGCTATGTTCTTCTGGTTTCTACCTTGAAAGATCTGTATACTCCATGTTTATAAAGATACTCTAGGTCATCAGTCACTTAAAATATGTTTAAAAAGTGCACGTGAGCAGATGAAATTCCATGATCAATCTTCATATAGATTACTTATATCCAGTTAGTGTGGATTGATAGCTAGGCAATAATTGATAATAATTAGTAATTGATAACTAATATTACAGTTTAATGAAAAGCAGCAGATTGTGCACCTGCTTCCTCGGGTTCTGAGATGAGTGATATGAAACAGGGGAATGTGGAAATTGGTGATATCTTTCTCATAAAATGATACTCTCACTGAACATCCTAAAAAATGTCCACTCCCTGTAATAAAATTGATGCTGTTCCCCAGATTGAGAGCCGCCTTCAAAGCTCTGTGTGCTACTTCAGGTTTGCTTTCTCACCATATACCTGCTGTGCTTTTGTAAGGAGCCTCAGCTCAGGCAGGCTCTTTCATGACCTAAACAGAGATTGCCCCTAGGTGCCTACTTTGTGATAGGCCCTGGGGTAGGTTTCAGGGAAGTATAAAGAGATGAATAAGCTTCAATGTCTGTCATTGAGGATGTCCCTGGCTAGTAGGGAAGACAAACATGCAGCTAATGATAATTGCAATGTGTTAAGTGATAAAAAAGGAAATACAGGGGGGTGGGATGGTAAGGGGAAAGGAAGAAGGTGCTGTGGGAGATGTGACAGCAATTAATTCTGCCCAGAGGTGGTGAGGAGCAGCTAGAAGTGGAAATGAAGTACAAAGCTCTGTAAATGCAGTGTAATGAGGACAATATTTTTAGATCGTCTATTATAGACAGAGCATTTTATCCACCTTTACTGCATCTGACAAGTGAGTGGGGAAAAGATACAGTGACTTGGGAAGAGAAGAAAGATAGAAAGAAAGGAGAATTCTAGCTCCTTCCCTATTCCCATAGGCAGGCAGTTAGACAACATTTAATTTGTCCCCAATTCGGAACTGATCTAGAGAGTTGGGGTCACCAAATCTTTTAGCTCAGTATATGATTTCCTGAGAACACTGAGTTCATGGCCTACTTACAAGGCGTAGCCCCCACCCAGCCTTCTGTCACAGGAAGGCCTAGCATTTGACTTGGTGCCATTCCCAACAGCTTGCCAGAGAAGCAGAGAACCCGAGTGGCAAGAGATAGCAAGGTAGACACATACTGTCTGTGGAAGATATGTAGGTTCCTTATATTCTGTGCATAGAATACAGGAGCTCTTCATGTTTCCAGTGCCAACTCCCAGGGAGTGGGGGGGGGGTCTGTGTATCTATAGGCAAAGAGTTGTTTAGTGTCAGAGCCCAGGACACAGACTTGGCTACACAAAAGTGGGGGTTGGTGAGGGAAAGGTGTAACTGGTGTGTGAGATAAACGGGGTGCCTTCTTTGAGTAGTACCTGCCTCAGTTTATGAGCTTACCATATAAGTACGGGCCAGATGAGCAAACAACACAGGCTATATTAAGATTCTTGAAATGTCTTCAATTAAAAATGAGAGCTCTGAAAAGACCTTGCTTGAGGACCTGGCAGATTTGCGCTGTAGGACTCCCTCTGTGCTGAAGGAGCTAGGATGACCAATAGAGGCAAAGTGGCTGGTGGGATTATAATTAGCTTTTATTGGGAATAAAAGAGCACAAGAGAAGATTGATAGAAACAAAATATATTCTGTTTGAGGCGTGCTTAAAGTACCTGGAAGGTACTTAATTAGAAGCAGTCAGGATGCAATATAGGTGAGGAGCCACTAATTAAAGATCAAATTAATTATTTACGTGAATATTTTGCTCCTAACTGCTCTATAAGAGAGAGTGTTTTCTATACACATGTACACTTACAAACACAGAGATTTTATATTATATTTATTCACATACTTAAACTTTAGTCTTTTTATTTCATAAGATAGACCAGAAGAATACAAGTAGAGTACTTTCATTTTTTAGTAAACAACTTTTAACTGTTCTCACTCTTTTAAAAAACTATCTCCTTCTATCTTTACTTTCAGGTCTTGAGTGGTTTTATTCATTTCCTTCCATGGTTCGTTTGTGTTTTCATGGATTTCCTCAAGGGATTTATAAATTTGTCCTTTAAGGACCTCTATCATACCCCTAAAATCAAGTTTAAGGTCTTTGACTTATTGAAATATTCAGGGCCTGCTGTGGTACTTTTGCTGGGTACTGGTGGAAACATAACCAAAGAAACAAGGTCATCTAAGTCAACATGGTAAGTCTCATATGAACTCAGACTCTGAAGCAGCATGCACAGGAGGCCCTATGGCCTTCTGCATAGGGCCAAGTCCTCTGAGTCTTTATGCTGGCTTCAAGTTTAGTGTTTTAATTGAATTCCCGAGTGTGCAAAAGAGGGGATTCTCTGATTTCAGTGCCTTTCTTAGGTTCTTTTCCTTGTCTTGCCCTGTCTAACTTTAATGTGGTAATTTTTGTTTCATTTTACTATATTTATTCTTTTATATTTAAAAATTGAATGAATATAAACCAAGATAGTAAAATAAAATTTAACTACTGAGTTGTCATTTCTGCCTGCTGGAAGAGGGAAAGTCTGTTTTCTTGAATGGGTATCCCAACCATTCCAAGGCAGGCTTCGTGTTCAGGAGTTGATCAACATATAATGAACTCCACATGGGTGTGTGTGTGTGTGTGTGTGTGTGTGTGTGTGTGTGTGTGTGTGTGTAGTTTCAGTTTGGTATTTTGCTTATTTGTTTTAGGGCATGGCCTTACTTTAAGTTTTTGGTTTTGGGGACTTTTGTTCTTGTACTGTTTTTTGGTTGGTTGGTTGGTTTGAGAGAGAAAACTCTAGGTCAAAATTAGCCCATTAGTAATATCCTGGGACAGATTAGTGTGGCCTTAGCAATCTTGCCATTGCCAGTCATAAGACTGCGAAAGGAATAAGTTTGAGAAGTGTTAGAAAGTATCTATGGACTGCATTCTTAGTTGTAGGAGAAATACATCTGGGGTTAGGGAACGTCCATGGACTGTGTTCTTATGGGAGAAATACATCTTTCCTTAAAGAATGATCTGGGAAATGAATCTTTATAGCCATTCTGACTTACCTCTCAAGCATCTCCATGATAACATCAGCCTTTCTTCTTGGTAGAAAAATGGATCTAAGGCTTTGGTTAAAGAGCTAGAGTTTCTCTGCAGCAAGGTTTTATACTGGAACCAATAATTATGTCTCCCTCCCATGTCCTCAGTTCTAGGGTCTTGTCCTACTCATTTAGCATGTCTCATAGTCCTGATTCTTTTTCTGGTGATGGGACTTGGAGTTTGTGTATCAAGGTACCCTGTCTTCATCAGCACAGGGTCTCTGCAGTTTTGGATAGAGTGCCCCAGCTGAGAAAGTGGTTCCAGCAGCTCATCTGAGTGATACGGAGCTTACTGTACAGTGGCATGCTCATCTCTTTCCTGTGGACAGGCTCAAGGATTCTGCTGTATGGAGGAACTCTCTCCCCTCTACCTACTGGTTTCCCATGAAAAGAGCTCAAAGATCCTAGGGCCCTAAATTAGCATATAGTTCAATGAAAGTCTCACTATTTCCAGTAAACTGTGTGTTCTAATGGACTAGCATAGCCCATCTATGCAGAACCCGAATTTACTACAAGTATGCATCAGTTAGTTTTTAGGTCCCCTACCCCAACTTGACACAGGCTAGAGTCATTTGAGGAGAGTGGCCTTCAATTGAAAAAAAAATGTCTCCAACAGATTTGCCTGTAGGTAAGCCTGTGGTAGCAGTTTTCTTAAGTAATGATTGATGTAGGAAGGAGGGCTCAGACTACTATGGTTGCTGTCACCATGGGACAGATTGGGAGTTGTATCAGACTGAGAGTACTGTGGAGAGCAAGCCGGAAAGCAGCATCCCTCTATGGTTCTGCTCTTGCTACTGGTTCTAGGTTCCTACCTTGAGTTCCTGATCTGACTTAGCTTCATGATGAAATAAAGTTATGAAGTGTAAGAAACACTTTCACTGCCACGTGCTTTTGGTTATGGTATTTATCATACCAGGAGAATAACCTAACAAATACAAGGAGGTATAAGAAGGAAATGCTCTTTTGTGATAACTATTTATTTTTCAGAAGTGTTTTTGTCTTGTCTTGTCTTGTTTTGTTTTTGTTTTGTTTTGTTTTTGTTTTTGTCCCCTTTAGAAATATAGTGCTGTAATCATTTCTGAATCAATGAATATAACTCATACACATGGAAGTATATCTTCAACGTGCATTACTTCCAAGAAAGTCCTCCAACTAGGTCCTCTCTGAGGCTTTCTGCTTTGGTGGCATGATGTGTAACATAGTTAGAGGATCCCAGAGCTTTGAGGCTACACCTTGCTCCTTTGGTCTGATGCAATGTCACGCAATGCCCTGAACTGATATAAATCTTCAGATAGTGGTGTTGTGTGCTATGTAGTAATGGGAATTATTATATATTATCTAAACACTTATTGTGAGAACAGACATTGTGATTGTGTATTGATACAATGTATCACTTTCAAAGAATGAGGCAGTTACATACCTTGTTGAGAAAGGGTTGCTAAGACATTAATGAAAACATGTTTTAGAACCATGTAAACTTTTTGTGATTGATACTCTTGGTAATACAAATTAGCTTGTTTGTGTGTGTGTGTGTGTGTGTGTGTGTGTGTGTATGTGTGTGTGCGTGTGTGTGTGTACAAAAAGTCTAGTGTTGAAGAACCACTATTATTGATTTCTAATGAGAGAGCAACAGAGTTGGGTGTTATCTGATGAGGAGGAACATGCAGCAATGAACTTTTGACATGAGACCTTATAGGTTGTTGAATCATGTATATACATTGAAGTATTTCTTGTGTGAAAGAAATGAACTTTAAAAGTTGAAAATGTACACTGTAGTAGAGAATCTTAATGAACGGATTAATGGCCTACAGGGACATGGGGTTTCCAGCACTTACTTAATGACCTCTCTCCAAAGACCCATTTTTAGCACTAATTAGCTCTGCCTGCTTCTTACTGTTGAATCCCGTACTTCTTTAATTTATTACTTTGGATTTATTTTATGTGTGTATGTGTGTGGGTATCTCCATACATATATTTTCACAATCATTTTGAACCAAAGAAGCTTACTTCTTTTCAAATAATTTATCTACTTGCTTCCTACACGAACCCTCACCCTCATTTTAGATCTTAACAAAAGCCCAATGTGTGGTAGACACTAAATATTCATTAAGTGGAAAGCTAGGTTTAGAAATTCTTCATAGAACATTACCTTTCATCCTTTTCATCACTGTATACTTTTATTCTTTAAAATCCATCTCGAATATGTTATATCACTAAACTCCACATTCTTCTAGAATCTAGGCAGTTCAGGTGCTGGACTTATTTTCCTTGCTTTCTGGAGAAGAAAATAAAGCTAAAAATCACCTCACCAACTAAGCATCACATCTTCCTAAACCGAAGCTCATAGACCCTCATCAAGCAATTCTGTCACCGCAGCACACAGGCACATCACGTGTCCCACAGATCAGCCCGTGGGAAATAAGGCCAGATAAGAATGAATTAATATAATTGCTTCATTCTCTGAAAAAGAAAATAGTACTAGGACATTGATAGCATTTTAACAAGAGCTGAGACTCAATGAAAGGGATTATTAAATTTACAAAGCAAAGGTGCTTGCCCAATTTAGAAACAGAGGAACAGTCTGGAGTTTCAGAGATTTTGGAAGTGGCTTAGGCAGAATGGTAGTCCATTGTAGGAAACACACACATTAATGTTCAGAGACTGTGCAACACTCTTCTGTTACATGTATAGGTTACAAGTCCCTATCTGAGGTGCTTGTCTGCCCAATTGTTTTTAATTCAACTGTGTCGAGTCAGTAGACCCAGAGCTTTGAGTAGATCATGCTTGTGACTCCTTTGCTTCTGTATAGACTCTCTCTCTGAGGCTCTGTCTGATATTTTTAGCCATATGTGCTCAGCCCTTTACCTAGCACTTGATCTTAGCAAAGGGGTGAGAAGTCACAGTGTTGAAGTCTTCCTTTCTTTTAACTGAACTACAGAGAATCTCTGGCTCTGCTCCAGAGAGGGATAGGGGTGACATATCACTGGACAGAAATATGACAAATTTTGGCTGAGTGTCACCAGTTCTGGGCCTATCTATATTGCTTATTTATCTGCTTATAATTACTCCAAAATATAGCTAGTTCCAAGTCGGAGATCAGGAAAACATTCTTTTTTTAATTTTCTTTTATTTGATATTTTTTAAAATCTACATTTCAAATATTTATCCCTTTTCCTGGTTTCCTCTCCAGAAACCCCTACCCCATCTCCTCTCACCCTGCTTCTAGGAGGGTGCTGCTCCACCCACCCATCTACTCCCTCCCACCTCCCCACACTGGCATTCCCCTACACTGGAGCATTGAGCCTTCACAGGACCAAGGGCTTCTCCTCCCACTGATGCCCAACAAGGCCATTTCCTTCTACATATGCTGCTGGAGCCATGGGCCCCTCCATGTGTACTCTTAGGTTGGTGGTTTAGTTCCTGGGAGCTCTGGGGGGCGGGTCTGGTTGATTGATATTGTTGTTCTTCTTATGGGGTTCCAGATCCCTTCAGCTCCTTCAGTCCTTTCTCTAATTGGCCTGTTCTCAGTCCAATGGTTGGCTAGGAGCATCCCCCTCTGTATTTGTCAGGATCTGGCAAAGCCTCTCAGGAGACAGTTATATCAGGCTCCTGTGAGCATGAACTTCTTGGAATCGGCAATAGTGTTTGGGTTAGTGAAAACAATTATATTTTGATATTCAATTTCTTTTCACCAATCTCCTGAATGAAACTGAAGACATGAATGATAGTTTTTGAAATACCATTCTCATTTCTGAATCACAAGATTTAGATGTTTTCTTTTAAAATATTTCACTGTTTCTAAGAGGACTCCTTTTTCTCAATGTAAGCATATTTTGATAGTTAAATTAGTGCATTTTGTCTTTTACTCCATAAAAAACACTAACCATAGAGCTTATGATAGCTAATAATTAAAACTATTTGTGTGTGGCTTTGTAAGAGGAAGAAATACTACTCCCCTCTATAGATATACTGTGAGTTTGTAATATAACTATTTAGTACTTATATAGACCTCCTTCTCTAATGACAGCTGACACTCAAGCTTGTAAGACAGATAAAATTGTTTAAGTATATCCATCATAGAAAATAGTTGGATCTCTAGAGAAGGTTTATTCATTCCTGTACATAAGCTTGATTCTATATCATTTGTTTGATACATTTGCACATTTTAAAAGCACAATGAGTCAATAGTTATATGTTTTGTTCTTTTGATTTACCAATAGCCACCTTACTAAATAGCTGAGAAAAATATAATGAGCAATATTTGATATGATGTTTTATAATACCTTGATGCATTTTATATTAATTTTAGGACCATTAAACCAAAAAACTTAAATATCTTAAAACAAGATTTAAGGGCTCCATTCAACATTTATCTCAGGAAATATATTTCGGAAAATACCTATTATGATTTTATAATCACAGAGGACCCTCAGTTACTTTAGCCTTAGTTCTCCAATTCAGGAGGAGAGGATGACACCAAACCTGTCAGCTTCTAGTAACACCACCAAGGCAAAGTATCACCTAATGGTATCCAGCTACCATGCAGTTCTGAAAGTTACACTTCTAAGGTAAAAACATCCAATGGCAAATACTAAATAAATAAATACTGGACAGGAGTTTAGAAAAATCAGGATTTCTCACTGAACAGACAATGGTATACACTGCTTCGCTTGTTTTGTTGCCTTCCTTGTAAAATGGTTCCACCAACAAAAATGTATTTTGGTATTTTGAGGGGAGAAATGAAACCAAAGAAGGTTAGGGAATCCAGAGAATACTAGAATTAAAGAGAAAAGTGACTACCCAAGTGCTTTATTCTACAGCAAAATGAATAATGACATCTGAGACTATTGCTACTAAAATCACAGGGCCTCATGAAGAAAAATACAATGGTTGTGGGGCATTTTGATGTAGGTGATGTGCATAAGTGCCTGACAGGCATCTCTAAGGATGAGATACTAAGAAGTATAAAGGAGATAGAACCTACAGACTTAGGTTTATTTAGAATGTTAAGTTTAATTGGAATTTTATGTTTTGTTCTCATTAGAAAATGAACAGAAAATGTTTCTTGCTCTCGATGAAATTTCTTGTGATCAGAAGATAAAATGCATGATTTGAATTGTTATGCTTGCTGAGACTTACTCTTTGCATTTTTATCATCACCTGTGATACTCTTTAGTACACTGTAGCATTAGAGCTCCAACAATCTAGATTAAATAATGAGATGCATGGTTAGTCTACATTGGTTCATTTCCATTTAACCCCTTTGCTACATATTTTCTGATCATTTTGGACATTGCTCCAGTCATTTCCATACATGACCTTGTGACCCAGTCTAGTCTACCAATCATTGAACATTTTTTCTGGCCAAGTTCATATGGAGCTCTCTTTCCCTAATACCATATTTCTATTGAACTTTATAAAACAGTTGAAATGCTATCTTTTTAAGGAACATAATCTAAACTGACCATCCTTTTATCTCCTCAAATAACCAGTTTAAATATTTTGTTAGCATGAACAATGTAAAAATTTAAAGATCAGGCTTCAAAAAGAGAAAGAAAGAGAAAGCAATTTAATTTAGAATGGTAGACAAGTAAACATTGTTAAAAATTCTTGTTTTAACCATATCTGTGTATAATAGAATTTTGTAGTAAATTCTGAGGTAATATTGAGAGAATAATGAAATTAAACACAATTTTGTAGTTACCCAGTAAGTGAACAGCAGAAAAGTATCTTACAACATTGCATATTAGCCATACCACATGTACCATTTTCAGAAAACTTCTTGTCTTAGTTAGGGTCTTATTGCTGTGAACAGACACTAGGACCAATGTTAGTTTTTATAAAGGACAACATTTAATTGGGGCTGGCTTACAGGTTCAGAGGTTTAGTCCATTATCATCAAGTCAGGAGCATGGCAGCATCCCAGGGAGGCATGGTGCAGGAGAAGTTGATTTCCACATCTTCACCCAAAGGAAGCCAGGAACAGACTGAGCATTCTCAGGCAGGTAGGAGGAGGCTCTCCAAGCCCACCCCCACAGTGACACACTTCCTCCAACCAGGCCACACCCTCTAATAGTAACATTCCCTGGGCCAAGCATATGCAAAGCATCATACTTCTTTTCCACTAAGAGAAAAATTATCTTTTTTTCTTATATAATATTTTTACGTTCTTCTTTGTAGTTCACTGCATAAAAATATACTTCTAAGCAATCTGTTTCTTTTCTGTGTTTGCATTATCATATTATGAAATATTGTTTGTTTACTTCCGTGGCTTGTTTTTTCACTTAGTATACTATATCCATTTTATTTGCAGTTTTCCTTGATGTTGCCAGAATGACCCATGGTGAACAATGCCTTGCTTGGGTCTCTGTGAGAGAGACTCCAGGAAAAAAAGGCAGAGGGCCTTTTACCTCAGGAGCATTTTATTCCCTGAACTGATCTTGGACTTGATTTCATGTCTCCTGTGACAAACATTTACATTCAATTTATAAGACATGTTTATTCTTGTTGGAGTTTAGATCATAGTTATAGAACCCAACCTGCTCGGTGTACCCTGAATATGGTTATGGCCTTCTGCCTTGCTTTCATGATTTCTCAGGTATAATCTATAGTACATGCCTGGCAATTGTGTTTAAATTAGTCTGTTCTGAGAAAGTTCTGGGAAATGGTTGTTCTGTTAATATTTATTATGTGCTTACTGCTGTTTATCTACTTGTTTTTCTAAACTCAACCAACCTTCTTAGATCATTGTTTTCTTTGTTACATTCATGTAAAAATGTACACTGAAACTGAAGTAAGGTTGTCTATAGCAGTAGACTGTAGTCTACCCATTCTTTCAGGTCCTCAGATTTTAGGTCCGGTTGACAAGATCTGCATAGGCTGGCTGAAAAGTCAACATTATACAGCATTTTATTGTATGTTATTAATTGTATTCCCATTCTCCTTTTTATGGGTATTTGGTGCAGTTTAATTTGTAGCTGTTATAGGGAATGTGTTAGTAAGAAGTCATTTTCACATCTCAGGTGCAAATGAACCTCTGTGGCTATACCAGAATGAGGACTATAAGGTACCGACTACAAACATTTCCATCTCTGCTAGGTGAGAGCAAATGATTTCCCACAGGAACTGTACCCAGTCGAATTCATATGTGAAGGTCATAAAAGTCTGAATTGTTCATCTTTTAACTTCTTCAATGGATAACTGTGAAACTGAATTAAATCCCATTCCTCCAATAATTTGTGGCATAAAGCACTTCTTTGCCCATTTCTTCTTTTTCAAACATTTATTAAAGTACTTAGCCCAGTTTGATACCAAACATTTCAACCCCACCCCTCTCTTCCCTCCCTTCATCCTTTGCTCCTTCCTACACTTCTTCCCTCACTTCCTCCCTCTGAGAGTGGGAAAAATCAGGCTTTCCTATGGTTAAGCCCTCTAATTGATTATCCAATTACAAATGGTCATCCCTAAACTCTCTCATTTCTCTCTCTCTCTGACACTCACACACGCACACACACATGCACACACACACGTACATACACACTCATATATAATATATGATATATGATATCATATACCTGATACATTATATGTCATGCATAATACATGATACATGATATATAATATAAATATATAATATATATAGATACATGATTTATGACATGACACATTATACATTACATATTATGATATATTACATATAATAAATATACACTAAATAGTCCAGCAGTTTGAATTTATATATTTATTCACATATATGTATATATTTGAAACAATAATATAAAAGGAGGCCATCAACATGAGATCTAGCAGTACAAATTGCTGGGTAGGAACAGTTAAGGGAAAAGAGGAAGGGAGAATGATATAAATGCCACTCATGAATATATAATTAAAAATAATAAAATTCGTGAGGATCCCTTTGCAGATTCTGTAAAATTGGAGACTTTCATAAGGTGAGGAAAGTAACTTAGAGATGAGGGGCATAGTTCGCTTTACAGTTGGAGAGGCCACAGCATACCATGGTAAGAAAGGAGTAGGAAACTGAGGTACCTGATCCTATTACATCCACATTTAGGAAACAGATGATAAAAGCAGAATTTATCTCAATTCAGTGCAGGATCACCAGCCTGTACAGGATGGTTGGTACATGTCTAAGGGATTTATTTAAGTGGTTTATAGACTGTGGTTTGAGTAGGCCAACAAGTGCTGTCTTCTGATACAATGCCCAAAGTTCTTCCCTTGTTTGAACCATGAGAGTATATGTCTCAACACTCCCAATTCCCAAACAAGGAAGTCCAAGAGAGCTGACAATTTTCAGGCTATGTTGGAATCCCAAATAGGTTCTAAGAGCAGTGGCTCAGAATGGACAAACCTACCAGTAAGACTGAGGGCAAGCAGTGAGAAAGCAGAAGTTTTCTTTCTCCATGTTCTTTCATGTGGGCTGGCATCGGAAGGTTTAGGATGGTTCTTTCTGTCTTAAATGATCCAGTGGGTCTTCCCATTCCAAATATCTAATCACACACAAAAAATGTCTCATTGGTACTCCCAGCTCCTTGGGTTTTACTTGATTCCAGATATAATCATGTCGACAACCAAGATTAGTCTTTGTAAGCACATAACCAGAAAGTGATAACGCATGCTTCCAAAACCCCTGAGACCTACCAAATGAGGCTATGTGTAAAGTTTTCTAAATGAGAAACTATGTGTGCTAAATTGTTAAAATTAGTTTCAAATTATTTTGATTGCTATATCCTTACCTGTACTAGAAGGTACATGGACTTTGGTGTTCCATATATGCCATTTAGCTTTTGCCATCTGGTTTCTGTCTGCCAAGGACAACACATGTAACTTCCTTGTATCTTACTTTATCTATATAATATATATGGCAGTGATAGGCTCTGAGCTCTATTGATGGATTATATAAACGATTCTGGCATTAAATCTAGACGACAGAACAGTTTCAATAAATTATTTCAATTAAGATAATAGGCAATCTTTAAAAGTAAAATGGAAACTAAACAAAAACCCAGAAAGGTTATATATCCAAAAATGTAATATGAAAATTTATTAACTTTAAATTAAGTAGAAATGTTCGCTCTCTTTGTCCAGGCAATTTTTTTTCTTTCCATACCAGAAAATATGAAATTTGTGATGTGCCTATTTGATGGGGATAATGGAGGATTCATGAATAAGAAGAATAGTGAACTGTTTCCCGGGTTGAGCCCCCTAACATATTACAATTCCAAGTAGCTAGACCTGAAATAATATATACATACAAGTAACACTAAACAGATGCAGCAGGTAATACATTTGTGTGTGTGTGTGTGTGTGTGTGTGTGTGTGTGTGTGCATGTGTGTGTGTTATTGTAAAAATATAAAAATAAAAAAGTATTGGTTGTCTTTTATCCCACTAGGTCTGTACCACAGTGCTCCAATATATTTGCTAGATATCTTGGCGGAAACACATCCCAATTCTGCGGTGGCCCAGTGTCTCCCGCCGCTGCACAACTTTCCTACACTCAAACCATCACATAAAAGAACACACAACACAATAATCTTTGGCCCAATTGATAAGATATAATTGCCCACTTAAACATACCAAGCCTGGTACCATCCACCCCTTAGAGTGGAATTTTAAAGTCAGCCTCCATTATCCTGTCACGGCTGGCTTCTCCCTTCTCCCTCCTCTCTCCTCCTTTCTGTTCCAGTCTCCTCCTCTTCCTTCAAACTTCTCTACCACCCATCCTTCCTTCTCCTCCAATGACAGGCCTCCTTCTATCTTGTACCTGCTCCTCACCTGTATTTTACAAATTCAATGGGGAAAAGGTTCTGGTGTAGTCACCTGATTCCAGACTACCTGACTAGGCAGCTGTCCTTGGGGCTGTGGAATAAGCATCAAAATACGGATAACTCCAGGGCAAACCACAACATATACTTATGTATATATAGCAATAGTGGCCATGAATTTGAAAGGAAATAAGAAGGGGCATGTTCTGGGTTGGAGGTAGGAAAGGAAATGGGAGATGATCCTATTATATTCAATTAAAATTTCAAAATGTAAAAAGTAGAAAAGTAGGACAGTTTGTGTAAAGAGAATACCAGGCACTGTTATAATCAGAGCAATATGAAAAGAATGAGATAATGTATCAAGAAGAAAATATGAAAAGGTCTAGGTGACATGGTTACTGCTTGTCCTTGGTCCAAGTCTAGGAGAGATACAGGGTCTGAAGTGCCACACTGCTGACTTAAAATAACGTCTTCAACCAGTTAAATATCCTATTTCTTAATATATCTTTTAACACATATTAATTTGCACCATGCTTAATGATAAAACACCAACAAAGCTTGTGAACACATTTCAGCAACTAATGTGTGATTTTTATAAAGTATAATTGACTAGAAAAAAATGTATCTAAAGGGACTTGGGCATATGGAGCCCAATCATGACAGACAAAACATGGTGATCTGCCAAGGTACCTACAGGGTACCTATGTGGAACTTGGAGGAAGTGGAGGTGGCACTTCCTCCTCCACCACAAATCAGCAAGAGAATCACAAGGTGGTCTCTACACAGCAGAGTCCTTACTAATGCACCCAAATGAGAGTTAATATTTAAAAGATTTCTCCTTAAATATTTATTTCTTGTGTTTTAAATAGAAGCACAATGAAGTAGAAAGAAATTCTTTGCCCCTTCTCTAACTATAACACTGAGCAAAGTGGCTTTTTCAGCTTTCAAATTTCTCTCTTAATATATGTTCCCCTTTTTGAGGGACAAGCACTATAATGAAGGAGGAGATGCTGTCTACATGAATTAATAAGCTTTAGCTTTGTAGAAAAGCATGCAGTGATGTTTGCTTATATGGCATTATTTTTTTCAAGGCTGAATACTTACAATCAATTAACTGTGAGGCAAAAATCGAAAGAATTAACAGTAGAAAGCAAAATGGATGCCATGAAGATGAAGTTTGAGAGTTGGATGAGAAGTTAATTGCTGAGAAAATGAGCAATTATAAATTCTTAGTCCATTCACACGGAACTACAGTGAGAACATTAACAGTATAAAGAACAACCATTATATTTCCTTACTGAAAATGGCCTTTAATTTTCCTTAAGCCAGTCATAGAATATGAATAGTGAGAAGACCCTGTCCCATCATCACCTGCCAATCACCGCCTCAACAATTACTGAAATTTCCAACACAAAGCATCTTTTTAAAAATTTTTTATTAGATATATTTCTTTACTTACATTTGAAATGTTATTCCCCTTCCTGGTTTCCTGCCCATAAGCCCCCATCCCCTCTCCTCCAACTACTACCCTACCTCTTAGTAGTTTTCCAGCAAGTGATTTTTAAAGAAAAGACTTGCTAGCTGTATTCCTTTATTTGATAATAAAGATAACTCATTAAATTGGGCTCTGATATTAAATACAAAAATTATGTCAATCGTTAAATTCACCTAACTTAAATCCAAATTTAAGTTTCTAAAGTTGACAGATTCATTATAATGTCACACTGTTCCCTCAGAATAAGATACGTTAATTTTTTTTTAGAGCCTATTACCTTTCCAACTAGATTTTACTTTTATTCAACAGATATTTTCAGGCTGCTTTCTGGTACTTGTTAATTGTCTCAGAATCTAACAAATGATAAACAATATTTGTCCTCATGGTCATTAAGGGTAAAAAGTAAACACAAATATAAAATAACTTACAGTGCCAAAGTTGCATGAGTTTTAATTAAGAAATGTATTTTCACGAAATTACACTTTCATTAGTCAGTATTTCATATGTTATCTCCAGACCTCATTGTCATCAGTCTTTATGAGGGATTCTAAATAAATCCAGTGTGAGCTACTTTCCTATTGTTCTAATAAAATGTCTAAGCTGAGTACTTTATAAAGAAATGTATGTATTTGGCTCCAAGACTAGAGATTCCAAAGTATAGTGCCCAGTTTCTGGTAACGGGCCTGTGTCTACACCACAGCCTGACTGAGAGCATCATGGTGTTGGAACAGTAAGGCCGGGATGCTAAATTGTGAAGCAGAAGATCTGAGGGATTCAGAGTTCAAGACATGCATTGTACATAATAGCTGTGTCTTGCAGGAAGTAATGAGGCACCCAAGAGAGTAACATGAACCCCTCAATTTCTAATTAATTCCTACTATACACCTCCTCTTGTCGTTCCCCTTTCTTAGCACTGCTATGCCCAGGAACGGGCTTTTATACATGAACCACTGGGAGTCACAGTGTCCAGACTTTCTCATCCTCTGAACAGTACTGCACAGAGAAAGGCAACTTCTCTGTTATTTATTACTTCGTGCCATTTGAATAGAGTAACTGGTAGGCCTGAGTCTTCAATTTCTGAACTAACACAAAGTCCTTCCCAGTTCATTCCTTATCCCTTACTCTTACACAGGGAACTTATTGTCACTGTGATCAACATCCTAATTAAAGTGCTGTGTTTCTATCAGCTATTTTCAAAAGCCATTTTTAAAATTTTTTTTGAGATAATATTATAATCACATCATTACAAAAGCCATTTTAATGCCTTGCTTTTTTTATGGTCCTGACTGTCTTGGCCTTCCACAGTTAGGATACAATGACAGTGCGCTAACCTAGTGAGTGTGGTCACACATGCATCTACGTCTTTCCTTAAACATGGTGGTGAATGTGCAAAATATACTGCCTGCTGTCCCAGGCCTTAAAAAGTAAAAACAGTTAAAACGATTTACTCCTCCTACTCATTAGCATAAAAGTATTTTCTTTCAAAAGATAGAAGACAACTTTCATGTCCTCTTACTCCTATAAAGCACACCAAGATTTTTAGCCTTGTCTCTTCAGGCATTGTAAACATACCTACCCATTTTTTACCTCAATATTTAACTTTTCTTTAATTTTTGCCTGAATTCTTTACATTCTGGAACTTTCTTTCATAAGGTAGTGATCACATTATATAAAATATGTGAGTCAACATTATATTTCTTATTTTTTTAGCATTATGCCTAGCTGTGAACACATACATACACACCTATGCATGCACATACACACGTACACATTCATACATGTAAACACATGTATACACATATTCAGATAGCCACATCATAAACATACTTAGTTTCAGCAGGCCACAGATGATGGTTGCAAAAATAGGACCAGGGGCCCCACTCAGGGTATGCAGGCTTTTGTAGCATAAACAAAGCAAACCTCTCTCTCTCTCTCTCTCTCTCTCTCTCTCTCTCTCTGCCATTCTCTCAACTCCCCTCCCTGAATAAACTTCATTCTATACTACACCTTGTGGCTGGTACCTCAGGGAGAAGGGATGCCTCAGTATGGGCCTGAAGCAGCCTTTCCACCATACCTTACTGTGCCTCCAACAAATGTATTTCTGATCTCTTATCTTTTTTATAAAACAGAACAATTTAGAGTCATAATTAAGTTAACATATTTAGACTTAAATACAAATTCACTTTAAATACATATAATATTAATTATGAATATAGTTGTTTTACATTTACTAAATGTATTGTTGGTTATTTCTCCACCACCAGTGAAATGAGTCAATTCAAGTTAGATTACATTATATCGAGGGGAGGTTTATTGGGAAGCTGCTCTCCAGTGGGCAAACTCACTGGCACTAAGGACCAAGGCCAGAGAGGTAATCATGGGGAAGGGAGGGCTAGGGAGGGAGAGAGAAAAGGGCACATTGGGCCAGAGAGAAGAGAGAGACCAAAATGTCTGGATTATATAGGGAGGAGCTTCTGGGAAAGGGGCAGCCTAACCCCTGTGTTGGAGGGCTCATGGTTGGGGGTAGGGTATGCCAGGTAGGGACTGAGGGATGCTGAGAGAGCCTGGTCTGCGTTGGTATGGAAATTATGGACATCAGTCCCTTGTCCTGGGGTATGACACCAAGCACTATTGTCCAATGATGTCTTCATAAACTGCTTTCCTAATGAGCTCAGGGACTCTACACTGGTTCCTATGCCTTAGATCTGAGCAGATGCCCCTCGGTGATGAATGGATTTTGAGGGATTTTCAGAGAAATTAATGCTCAAATTGTGCAAACACTCACATACCTCATTTTTATAGGGACATCATCCTCCCACCCCTAATCCCCTCATCCCTAAAGTCAAAAGCAAAACAAACAAACAAACAAACAAACAAACAAACAAAAAAAAAACCAGACTCTGAAGTAAGAGCCATTACTTATTATTGGAGATAAATAAATATCAATTTGAAAGGAAAGTCACTTTGCATGTCCATGTAGTGGGAGGAATCCTCAGGAAAAACAACCCACATAGTTATGCTGTTTACCCCTTGTGGCTTCAAGATGAAGTGAATGGCTGCTTTGAGTAGCAGTAGACTTGCTGAAATGAGTACCTTACTTCTGCAGGAGCTGCATGCTAAAATTCACTGGGAATAAAAGACCAGCACTGGTCTTAGGTTCAAAATCACCCAGTGTTCTCGGTGTTTATAATCAGACAGCTCTCTAAAACAAGTGAGCACTAAAGAGCAGTTTCAAAAACAGCCACCTATGTGGGATGGTGAGCAGGGGAGTTTCATGAGAGAAGTGATGCTCACTTCAGGCCCAGAAATTGGAGACTACAGAGAAGATGACCCAGTCTCTTCTCCATGTGTTGTGGGGTATCCACCAGAGATGTCTGCTTGCACATGGATATAAGCTAATACAGAGTCTTTATTAGCTGACTAGCGACTGTACTGGGTGTTCAGGGTCCCACTGTATATAGCCCCAAGCCTTTCTCAGGGTGCGTGTTTAAGCACAAAAACATATCCTGGCTTGACATACTTCTGTTAGTAAGAACAGTCAGACAGAAAACCATGGTTGTACATTTAAAGACCTTTCCAGAACTATGGACTTCGATGGATTAGGCTTTTGTTTTTATTTTGACAGAGTGCTGTCTATGAATTAAGTTTTATGGGTTGAAATGTTCTTCCAACATGGAGTCAGTAGTGCTAAGGTCTAGGGACCTACAAAGGTCTGGGACTCTATTTACATGCCTAAGAGAAGCACAAAGTTTTGTTGAAGCAATATGGAAGCTGCTTACATATTAGCCAGTATAAGAGGTCCACAATTATATTGTAATTACTTGTGCCTAAATTATGTCAGCCCATGCAGTACCATGGTGTACAAATGAACACACATTCCACAATCTCAGCATAGTATAGGTTGGCATTAAAAATTTATATTCAACAAACCCTTCAAAAATAGAATCTCAAAATGTTGTTATTAAAGACATTAATTATATAAATACCAAAACAAATTTTGTGAGAAATAAATTATCCTCTTTTTTCGTTGTTTATTTTTGAGATTATAATTTAATTACAATGTTTCTCTCTTCTCATTTCTCCTTTCAAACCTTCTCTTATACCTCTCCCCACTCCCCTCAAATTTATGGCCTCTTATTAATCGTTTCTGCATGCATATATCTATTCTTTTAATGAAGCGATTTACAGGTTCTTTACTACTTAAAATTAAAGGAAGCAAAGCACCGTGGTGTATGAACTTCTTTTGCCTTCCAGTGAGAGCTGCACTTTTTCAAGCCTGTCTATGTGGACTTTAATATGTGCAGTTTAAAAACAAGGATTATATAACAGTTGTCCGTGTCTTCCCTAACTGGACAGGTGGAAACTATTCAATAATTCACCCCTGTTGCTAATCTGCCCTTGACCAGACTTAATTCTCACAGCCATCCTCATCTGTGTGCCGCCACCTTGAATAACGCTCACTTGGCAACCACTCTCTTACTACCCCCCCCTTTTTTTTTACTGCATTTCTTGCTTTCAGAGATCAGGCGAGACTTCTATGAAGTGTCTCCTGCTCACCATGCAGACCTACCCTCTAGCCTCTCTACCCTGTGCGAGGTAGAGATGGTAAAGATAGCATCTGTATCGAGTAAACCTCAAGACCAAAGGTTGAGAGCACAACACAGATGTTGAGGCATGCGAGAAAGACTCATCAGACAGCTTGCAGGAACTTCCACTGATTAAACCTATGGGATTCCTGAATATCAACATAAAAATTTAAAAATAAAACTTGAAAATATGTATTAGCTAATACTGATAACAGGTAAATCACAAAGTTAGAGGCTGTATGCAATAGAATAGTCAATTTCAAAGTCATCTAAAGGAAAAGGGAGTTCATTGGGGGATGCTTATTAGTTGGAGGAGGACAGGGCTATTATACAGTAGAGGACTCTGAAACACTGTCATCAGATGATAAAATTTAATATGTTCAATGAGGAAGAAATGGATATAGTGTATCTCCCACAAGGCAGATATCCTATTGGCTCTGCATTTTCTGGCTGACAGAGCATAACCGGAACTAACCAGGAGGAAATATCAGATAAGCCCAAGTAGAACATCCTATTTTTAGAAAGAAAAGAAGATTCTATTTTTAAAAAGTGATCAACATTATCACAAATATATCATAAAATCATATGATTATCATAACTATGGTAAGTACTGTCAAAAAATTGGCATTCAAAAATGGTAATTGTGCACATAAATGCTGTAGCAGATACTGAACTTGGGAGAAGAAAATTTAAAGGATGTTAATGGATCAATTGATTATATTATAATGTAAATGGTTACTTAGAGAAACAATATTATATATTGTACCAGTATTAAAGTTATTAAATCTTAAAAAAATGTATGTATGTTTGTAGGTAGGTAGATATGTGCACATGAAAGCAACTGCCCAAGAAATCACAAGAGGGGGTCAATTCCCTAGAACTTAAGTTACAAGCAGTGAGGTGCTTCATGTGGATACAGGGAACTGAGTACAGGTCCTCAGCAAGAGCACTCCATAGTATAAACTCTTAACTACTGAGCCCTCTTCCCATTCTAAGTCACTGAAATTTACAACTTTTCTATGTTGTTACATGAGACGGTTCTCTGATGTTTATGATATAAAAGAAACTCAATGTAAAGGGCCAGTGCCAATCTTTGAAACTATCTGCAAACAGTTTCCAAAAAAAAAATACAAATGAATGTGTGTGTGTGTGTGTGTGTGTGTGTGTGTGTGTGTAAGGAGGAATAAAAGAAACCAGTGATAGAATGAGAGACAGAGGAAGACATGATAAATAATAAATAATTAAAATGTAAAAAACAAAACAAAACAAAAACAGGTATAACCAAGAAAGGAAATCTCAAAGAGCTGGGTAAGGTGTTCTTTCTACTAGTTTTGGTCTTGTAACATTTCTGTAAATTACTTTCATATCAATTTCTGTAGATAAAAAATCAAAACAACACTGCTGCTTTTCCAAGTTTCCTGTGTTGGGTACATTTTCCTTGGCCCAAGGGAAACCTACTCCTAGGCTTCTCCAGAGAGAGTGTGATGAACAGCTAGGCTGCAAAGCAAGCAAGCCACCAAGTCCATGCTAAATAGCTTTATATAACTCCGCTCAGACTCTTAGGTGCTAGGTGAGTGGGTGCGAGGTTGCTGTTGTCCTTCTGTTTGTTTGTTTGTTGGTTTTGTCAATTTCACAGAAGCTACATTCATGTGGGACTTGGGATTGCAAATAGAGAAAATTTCTTCATCAGATAGACCTGTAGACAGGCTCTGGTACATTTTCTTAATTAATGATTGGTGTGGGAAGGCTCAGTCCACTCTGGGCAGAGGCACCGCTTGACAGATTGTACCACAATGCACACTGAGTGAGCTAGGAGGAGAGTGAGACAGTAAGCAGCAGTCCTTCGTAGACTCTGCTTCAGCTCATGTCTATTATTTCTGCCCTGCTTGAATTCTTGCCTTGGCTTGCCTCAGCGGTCATTTAATCAATGACATTTATGCCAAATAAATCTTTCCTTCTTTTGGTCATGATGTCCATGACCACTGTAGGAAGCAAATTGTCACAGGAGAAAACTATAATAGTACTCTTTCAAAGTGTGCCATTAAGGAAATTATCACCTTAAACTATCACACAGTTAGGACATGCTCAGGGGCATACCCCTCCACCAGTTTAACCTTTTAGTGTGTTCTCCATCACCTTGCGCTAAGTGTGTGCAAAAATCCATCTGCCATCTTTCTTACATACATGATATTACACTGAGGACCTGGGGATACTTAGGATGCCTAATGTGTCATTCTTTGAGAAGGCATAAAAGATACCTAATCTAAAGTTCCCACACAATTTTATTTTTTGCTTTTCCTTTTCTTAAGGAATACATTTGAGAAAATATTCCATAAATCTTTCTCTACTCTTTAATTTCTCGGCCATGTTAGCCATGGTTTTCACTCATTAATATGTGAGCTCATTATGCATGGCCAAAATACTTGTTGAAAATATAAAATTGATATAGCAGACACTTGTCAGTAGTCAGGTTTAAGTGATGTAATCATTCATCCATGTTGGCTTTGAATTAAAAAAAAAAGAAAAGGGAAAAGAACAAATCCTCTTTGCTGGTGACAGTGTGGTTAGAAATTGAGAAAGGAGGAGGTTGCTCTTTCTCCCCTGCCTCTTCCTCCTCTACCTCTTTCTCTATCCCACCATCATGAGAATAGGTGTGGGAAAACACTAGGGTTACAGAAAGTAGGTATAATGATATGGCCTGATCTTTCCTATTATAATGTCTTGGGATTTAGAAACTAGAATTAGAATTTGGTGGTGTCACAGACAAATAGCATCCATCACCTAAGGCCACTTCTGTGCCCTGAGTATAGTTTGTATAGGAAAAGTAGGATACCTGGTATTATTGTTCTTAGTGCTGCTTCACAGGGTACTTATAAATGCTGCATTCATACGGCTATTGAGGTTCAGTTTTGGGTTTTGTTATTATTTTGAGTATAATTATGGACTCATTGGTTCATATATTCAATTTATTTTAGTTAATATTTCATTTACTGGACGGAGGAAACAGGAGCCACCCATAAAAGATCACCACAGTTCTTGGAGTCCCCATGCTAAGCTCTGCAGTGTTACTTAAATAAATCTGAATTTCTTGCTTTTGTTATATTTGCAAAATTCTCAGACATTTGTAGAGTGCTCCCTCCCACTCCCACCAGCTCCATTTTGGCCTACCTTTTCTAATAGTTTTATTTTGTGTGTGTAATTTTGTACAGGAGAAGGGTTAGAATTTTGCAAGTTCTTCATTCTGTCCCTAACCACCATGCTCAGATTCATCTCTTCCAACTTCAGTAAGGTTTAAAAATGAATCAAGAATATCTATTAAACAGCATGGGTCTTTTATGCTTGTTTATACACACATATGTGTTTTCTTTATGAATCTTTCATTGTGCTGATTTATAGCAATAGGTTTTTTTATACTGTGTCAGCCTTGTTTTAAGTATTTATTTTTATGTATTTATACTAAACAGTTTTAAATTATTTACTCTTTTCATGCATTGCCATGAATAAGTGAGCCTATTATTCCTTTTTTAGCTGGTAGTTTTCTAGTGTTGGTATTGCTACAGTAGAAAAATAGGATCTGTTTCTCCCTCAGGTCAAATCATTGTCTCCTGCTTTGGGGCAGGTCAATCATGTGGCCAATGTAATTCCTCTCAGAGAAGTAGGTTTATATTAATCCGTGTTGGAGTATGGGAAGAATAATTATCCCATTCATAAAATAGTATACTTATCTCTCTAGATTCCATACCTCAGAGTGGTCACTACAGGGTTACCGTGAGGAATGAGTGGTGAGTCCTTCACCTCCTGAGTCCTGTCTTAAGAAGACCTGATTTTCCCTTTATTTTCTCTACTCTCTTTCAGATGATGGCCAAAGAGTGAGTATACACTTCTGGTACTTTGCTTTGCCTTACTTGTTCTCTGAGGCTTCTCTCCTTTCACCTTGTGGCTACTTGTTAGCCCTGTGCCTACCTCCATCCCTAATAAATTTTTCTCCTGTCTTCTTTATCTTCCTCTCTGGGCAGCTGCCTCAATTTACAGCTTGCCTCTGAGACTTTTCCTCTCAAACTCTGATAAAATTCTTCCTCTCAGTCCTTATTAATGAGACTATGAAGAAAGAGGGACCCAGATTTTCCCAAATGTGCTGATGTTGTTGGGATGCCTTCACATTTTTGATAACAGTGTTATTTTTTGCCCTAGTTTGGGGAGAATATTTTCTTTGCTTTCTATGTAGAAAGATTTTTGTAGTACTGGTAAACTTTTCTCTCTTTTCCCTTCCCAACCACGTCCTTTCTTTAGACAGGGTCTTACTGTGTAGACACAGTATAAAGCACAACCATTTGCAAGCTTGTGATCTCTCTACCAATCTCCCAGACTGGGGGGTGCAGTTGTCCTCTATCATCCTTGGCTTGCTTAATATTTTTTAAGGGATATAATTTTGCTGTTGATATAAGTTTTTACTGTGGTGGTCCTATTTTGGCTTTTTATTTATTATTTAGTCCATTTTGCCCATCTCTTTCTTGAAAATTATTGTATTAGTTTTAGATTTGATTCCTAAAGTATTTTCATTTGAAGTTTAATGTTTATGCTCTACTAAAGTCCCCTTTAAGTTACCAAAATACAAAGCATATGTAACTCCAATTTTAATCAACCTTGTCAACTGTAACATATTAATCAGCACTTTCAAAGTTTTAAGTTTTCCTTTTGCTGTTGTTTTGTGAGCTATGAGCAGTGTTTTCTTTTTGTTGTTTTTTGTTTTTAATTTTTATTTAATTCGAGACAAGATCCCACTCTATAGCTCTGGTTGACCTGGAACACAGTGTGTAGCTCAGGTTGGCCTTGAACTCACAGAGGTCTGCTTGCCTTTTCCTCCAGAATGTTGCCACCAAGCCTGGCAAGTTTTAAATCTTTTGTAGTTTCTGTTGTTAATTATTATAATATCCTTTTACTTTCAAGTTTCTTTCAAAAAATTGTTGAACTAAATGTTCAAATTTAGATGCTAAACATCACAACAATAAAGCAACTTGAAAGAAAAAAGATATTACATTAATATGTATTCTGGTAAAGTCAGTGTTGGATTTAAGAGGCAGTGAAGTCACAGATTTCACATGGGAGGTTAATTCAGGAAAAGTGTGTGTGGGGGGATTAGTAGGGTGATACAAAGGCTGCTTCTGAATGTAGGAAAGAAAGACAGGGAAAGGGAGGAGGGAGGAGGAACACAGCCTTTTCCTGGGGATGTGGCACATGTGCAGGAGGAGGAGGTTGTGTGACTTGTAGTGAGGGTGGTAATGCTTGGCAGCTAGTGATGACATGTCCCAGTGTCCTTGGGTCCCTTGTGCTGGCCATGGAGGTGCCTGATTGCAAATAGGCTCCTTTGTGCCAGCTGTTGGTAATCCAGAAGATAAATAGCTCATGATGACCTATTGCTTTTCCCAGAGCTTTCCCAACACTAAGACCAAGTTTAAGCACTTGGAAAGAGGACCCCTAACTCCACAGCAGAAGTCTTAGCACTCTGCCCTTTAAGGTATAGCATGGGACAGATGGAAAAGCACACAAGCAAAAATAGCAAATGCTGACCAAGACTATTCAACCAACTTTGGTGACTGCCCAGGATCCCTTGTTTCCTAAGGCCTAAGGACCACCTGGTCCCTGCCTTAAGTGTGGTTAGGGGAGTCACTGGAGCTGGGCATGTCCTAATTCCCCACAAGCTGCCAGGACCATGTCCAAAGTGCCAATGAGAGGGACATTGGGTTGCTGATTGCCCTTGTGTTGCTCATGGTGCAGGGACATCACTCCTAGACTGCCCTCTAATTGATCTCCTAGGCTTGACCATGGACTAATGAAGAGGCTCTAGTTCCCTTGACCCAGCCACTGCTATTGCTGACAGGGAGTTCTGGGTAGTCATCACAGTATCAGGTGACCTGATGGAGTTCTGGGAATCTACCTCTCCTCAATTTTTTAATATTCAGGAAGGGGACAGCCTTCCAATCTCAACAGACCCCACCACTCAGTTGCATTTTTAGGGATGTTCCTCTCCCGCATTGTTTTGTGGCGGTGCAAACTTGTCCAGTTCCCTCATTGAGAAGGGATCTTCTAGTCAAAGTGGGAGTCTCAATTTCCTTTACTCCCCTGATTTTCTTTAACTCCAGCTCACCATTAGTCGCTCTCCTCCTCCTCCTAGCTACTCAACCTACTGGCTCTAACATGCCATTTCCTTTGCCAGCCTCTCAGGTAGACTCCTAAGTCTGGGATGTTCAAAACCCCTCTGTTGCTACACATCACTCTCCTGTTGTCAACAAATTAAGGCTCTTTCCTGGTATATCACCCAAACTCAGCCCCCTTTTTCTCTCCAGAGACTCAGGGATACTTATGCCTCCTATCTTCTCCGACCTCCTAAGGAAAAAAAAAAACCTTCTTTGCCCAACCTCTTCCCCTTTTAACACTGCTATACTAGCAATTATAAAACCCAGTGGGACCTACTGCCTGGTTCAAGATCTCCAGCTCCTTAATTCTTCAGTGGTCTCTCTCTCCTCTGTCATGGCTAATCTTTATATACTTCTTTCCACTATCCCCTCAGGAATCTCCAATTTCTCAGTCCTGGATCTTAAGGACACAGTCTTCTCCATCCCCCTTGACACCCAGTCACAAAACATTTTTGCTTTTACCTGTACTGACTCTAATATTCACTTTTCTACCCAACTCACTGGGACTGTCCTATTCAGGTGTTTTAGGACAGCCCACACCTATATGGCCAGACCCTGACTTCTGCCCTACTCCATCTCTCTGAATCTCAGGTTATAGGGTATGCAGATGATACTCTTTCTCCTCTACAGTTCATCCCTACAGATTAGCCAAACTAACACCTCTGTTCTTCTGTCCAGCCAGGGATATAGACCTTACCTTCTAAGGTCTAACTCTCCACCCCTCAGGTCACCTACATAGGGCTAACAATTACTCCAAGCCACACCTAATCCAGTCTCTAGCAGTCCCCTTCACTAAAAGAGATATTGTATCCATCTGAGGAATTGTTGGCATCTGACCCTCTTGGATCTCTTCCTTTTCTTCCTTGTCTACCTCTTATATGAAGTAGCCTTAGGCCTCCTGCATGAATCTCTTCTCAAATCTATTATTAAGCCCTTTTAAAGGTTCACACAGGCCCTCCTCCAGGCCCAGCCTTATACCTCCCAGACCTAACCAGTCCCTTCTCCCCTTATGTAACAGAAAAATAGGGATATGCTCTTGGGGTCCTAGGCCATCAACTATGACCCGCCTTTGTACCTGTGTCATGGCACCAAATGTCTTATGTAAGTTTCAGGATCCATAAAATCACACCATACAACAGGTCTCACATGGGATGTTTATTCAGAAAGGCTGAGGTGTTTTACAGTGGCTGTATCTGACTGTAAAGGATAATTTTGTTGCGAAATAAACAACATAATTGTAGTTCACATATTAAATATATTTTGTTAAAATATTTATTTTATTAAGCAAATGTCAGAGTTGAAACTGACTCATAATTTTAACTTGTTTGAAAATGATTTTGTTACTTATTTTTTTATTATTACTAATTAGAAATGACCACATGATACTCTGTGGTAATTACAGATAATAATGAAATCCAAAAAAACATGAATATGAAAATTACAATAAGATAATGCAATTGCTAGAAATACTTCTTTAAAGTGTTTTAAAATTAATGTTTGAACTTCTTTATGCTTTGCTATTCATGTGTCTCTTGACTTCATAAGAGATAAAGTTTGTGAAATTAAGGAAGTTTGCTGTAATGCACAGAAGAAGAAATAGGCTTTTAGACTTAATTGTTATATATATCACATGAGATGCCATGAGTGTGGCTAATACTGTTGCAGTGTTTAAAATATAACCATAATGCTGAGGCTTTAAATAAGGGCAATTGCTTTCCTGTGGCAAATATTTTGAAAAAACGAAAACAGGCATCCATCTTTCTCAAAGATTACCACGACTCCATAATTGCTACCGTGTACAAACCTGAATTTCATTAACAGTATGTTTGACCGAATATAACTCCTTAGGAAACATTATGTATGAAGTCCAGGCCAGGATGAGGCAGATAGACCAATGTATACGATAATTAAACAGTATTTTGCCCTCAACAATTCTAGGTCCATTGCAGTGGACCTAGAAGACCTAGGTGAATTTAAAAAGCTAGATTTCACCAAAGGATAATGGGATACCTGTATCCCCCCACTTAGGAGGCTGAGGATTGTAAGTTCAAGGACAGTTTGGATCTTGCCTCAACATTTTTAAAAAAGTAAAATTAAAAGCCTGAATTGTAATCACAGTTTGGTGTAATGTTTGTGAATGTTATAACAATAGGCTCATTGGAAAAAAAATTTCAATTATAATGTTGGCTGATTTTCATGATGTGAACACATCATGATATTAAGCTATGGGCATAATGTCAGTAAAACTATTATTTAGGGCATTCTGTGCACACTCATCCCTTGCAATCAGTGCATGCCAGCTGCAATATGTCATTGTCCCAGATGAAGCATCCCAACATCACTGATTTGAAAAATTTTGAACTTTGATTTTGGCAACTCTTAATTCATGTGTAAGTTACTGTCCTATTGTTGTGGGAAAACATCATGACCAAGACAATTCTTATGAAAGAAAATGTTCAATTGGGGGCTTACGTACAGTTTCAGAAGCTTTATCGTGGGAGGGAGCAAGATGGCAGTAGGAGAGCTGGCCGTAGATATATGGGAAAGACAGCCCAACCCCTAACATGACCAGCAAGAGAAAGCAGGCTCTGGTGGCAGACAACAAGGAGGCTTACCAACTCAACTAGTACCCAGGCCAAGATCCAGGGCTTTGAGTTGACCCAGCTCAACATCTTCCCCATTTTTGAGCTGCTGCAGTATGTGAAGGGGCTGGTCCTGGGATCCATATCATCAACATCCTCATGCCTCAAGGTAAGGGCAGGATATCCCAGAGTTGAGGGTGCATACTGATATTGTAGCTTAAGTCAGAAGCCGTAAACTAGTCTAACAAGTCCATGCAATGAACATTTGTAAATAAATTTGTTTGTGCAAAAGGATATACTGCATGATGCATAAGAATTTTCAATGTTACCACGATGAACAAGTGTGTGATGGAGAGATGGGAAAGACAGAGGAAGAGAATGGTACATTCTTAGAAATCTGTGATTGATAGAGATTGCTTCTTTTCTAATTTTTATTTGATTATTTATATATTTTTCAGGGGAGGCTACAAGGATGGAGTGTGGATATGGAAAGACTGGGGAATGTGAGGGGCTGGAGCATGCCTTAGAATTTTATTGCTGTGAAGAGATAACATGACCATTGTAACTCTTATAAAGAAAACACTTAACTGAGGATGGCTTGGTCTGCAGACACAGAAGGACACCATGTACCACTCTGGGCAAAGCTTAAGCATAGGAGACCTCAGAGATCTCTCCTACCATAGGGTATATGATGTAAGTTTCCCAAAGAGTCAATAAAAATTTATATTAAAAAGCTAACCTTTTGTGTTAACTTTTTCCAAATAATAATAATAAATATCATGTAAAGGAGAAAGGAGACTTCAAAAGAGATACTGCTTAGATTTTATTATAAATGTAACCCAGTAAGTGGTTAAATTAACTGGAGTTAACTAGGTCATCAATTAATAACTTAATTGATTCCCTGAGGAACCAGAAGTTAATTGGAGATCGCAATTTCACCAGGAATTTTTATCTTGTATAAATATAATACAACATACTGATTTAAAATAAAATACATTTTATTATCCTCAATTTCATTTTCTATTTTTTACCATAAGCTACTCTAGCATAAGTATTCCATACCTCACCAATACATGTTAAATATTACCATGAATCCTATAGATATTTAATGCACAGAAATAGAATTATACACATTATTTTTGTCATTGATGCATAAATTGGAGTTTCACTTTATGCAAATCCTGTATTCAATACTATAGTCACCAAATAGCTCATCACCGTCAGTCTGTTTCTACAGCTATAAGTGTTCATAGTAATACTACATGCTTAAGCAAAAGTTTTAGAATTGGGGTTGAGGATGTACATTAGCATCAAGGCATTTATTTGCTTAGCCTGATTAAGTTGTGAAATTTACTTTTAGCCTTACAGTTTTAAGTTTTATTTTTTGATACAGTAGAATTTAAATAATGTCTAATAGGAAATCCAAAGTTTTCTTCCATACAGTGATTTTGCTTTTGTCTTCTGGATTTCATTCTGTTATACAAACAAGCATGCTCACACACTGGCTCACACACTGGCACACACACACATATGCACACACACATACACATGAGAGAGAGAGAGAGAGAGAGAGAGAGAGAGAGAGAGAGAGAGAGAGAGAGATTTATGTTGCATTAATTGTTCTGAAAAGCTGAGTTTTGGTAGCAGTATTTAATAACTAATGAATCATCCTGAATGAATAACCTGATTGGCATTAAAGTATATACAAGTTTATTTATATATTTTATGTTTCTTCCTTTTATTTCTAAAATTTTGAATATATCAGTTCAGTATTTGTAATGAAATCATTTCCGAGGCTTAGCGACTGATGGGAAAACCTTTATTGCTACTTCCATTGTATATTTGTTAACTTCATGATTTCTGGGTAAACTTTTGTTTTATTTTTCACCTAAATTGTTAATCAAAGTGTTTTAAAAAGAGCGATTCAAATTTTATTATGGTTTTCTTTAATTTTATGGATATTTTGCTGTTAAAAATATCATACACTATCAGTTGAAGTGATATTAATTTATCAGCATTAGGTATATTATTTTCCTTATGTATGTCCTATATTTTCTTATTCATTTTCGGTAAATATTCTATACTTCCCTGACTGTAAATTAGAAAAAAACTGGCTAATTTCTTTCCAAAAATATTAGTGGATGGTATGCATGTGTATGCATATGCAAGCACGAATATATCATGGTATTGTAGAGGAATTTTAATCCAGCGACATGGCTGCTCTGGCAAGGGATGACATCCAAAGTCTGTGTGATAAGGCTGGAAGGCACACATGCCCTTAGTATACACTTTTAAAGAAAATTAGTTTGTAAGAGGAAACAGCCATGGTTGAAAGTGACATCTAATCGAGGAGCAGACAAAGTGATAAATTAGAGAAAGATTTGACAGTATTGGATACACCCAATTCTCAAGAGAATAGTAAAGAGAAGCTATTTAAGAGGAATGCAGGGGATTGTTGTGGGGACGGTAAGCGGGATGGATGGGGAAGGGAACTCCATTATAGAAGGGAAGGGGGAGGGGTTAGGGGGCTATGGACAGGAAACTGGGAAAGGGAATAACATTAGAAATGTAAATAAGAAATACCCAATTTTTAAAAAATGGAAAAAGTAAATAAATAAATAACAAAATACATAAAAAGGAGGAATGCAGGGAGAGTGTTCAATCACTTCAGTCATTTAGCACTTAGTTAAATTCAGTGGTGTCGAGTTCATTTGTGTGTTCATGCAGTTCAGTGCTGGTCAGCAGAGGCAGTTTAAGGCAGAGAATATGAAGGAAACAGAAGATTAAAACAAATTGCCAGAATTAATTTGAGGGTAAGCACAGCAATTCAGTGAGAAGCTGAGAGAAGCCAGATTAAATCAGTCAGCTTGGAGTGGAGTTTGAACTAGAATAGGTAAGTTGAACCAGAATTCAGAAAGAACTAATAGCTCATTTAACAGTAAGCCTCTGAGACAATTACATCAAGTGAATAAAAGTTATTTTTACATGGTTTGAATGTAGAGGTCTGAGAACAACTCTAGGAAGAATAATCTCTACTATCTCAGGTCCGCACAAAAACATCCCTTTTTCCTGTGCCCTTCTATCAACCCATTTATTTCCTTTTTATAGAATAGAAACATCTTATTTTATTTTCTGCATTTATATTTTATTATAAAAAGTTTCTGTAATTGAAATACTATCTTATTCTTATGTTTTGAATTATTTTTTCCAAAAATGGAATTATTTTATATTCATAAGTATTATGGAGTTTTCATGCTAAATGTGTGATGATACAAAGTCTCAGTTCTTGAGAGAGGCCATGCAAATTATGAATATCACTGGTAGAAAATTTACTAACATTTAAAAATATCTACACAGAGGAAAAAGAGAATTCTAGGAAAGTTAGACACATGACACAAAGTGTTTCTCTCTCTCTCTCTCTCTCTCTCTCTCTCTCTCTCTCTCCTCGTATTAGAACATGTTTTGGTTTTGGATTGGTGAATGGGTTTCTGTCTAACAATCACATATTTCTTAGAGGAAAGGGGAACTATTTCAACTCAGTCACATCTCCCTTACATGGTTCACTGATTCAGAGATAATTTGGTTCACTTCTGTTTTTACAGAGTCATTCTTGCCGTCCCAGTACAAATCCCAAACTTACAGAGAGCAGCAGACATAGAGAGGTGTGGCCTCAAAGTTGATTCATGGCTGATCCCCTCAGCATGTTTACCGTAGGGTTGTTGTTTGACATACTTAACAGGATATTTGATTGAGACTATTCTTGCATGTCAGGAGTACAAGTAGAGAGAGCCTTTGTTTTTAGATCTGTTGCTAACCCTTTCCTTAAATCATCGTTACTAGAATACATTATAGTCTAGGCACTTTGCTTCATGGCAAAGACAGCTTTAATATTTTGACAGAGTAATAGTGCTTTGAAGCTGGGGAATGAAAGGTTTGCTGATGTATCAATATCTAACTACTCTCTGTACTAGTTAGTCAATGTAATGGCAGCACACTACAAAGGATAGAATTAGAAAGGATAGGATACAGTTAGAAACACAAGAAATATTGTTACTGGTAGCCCACAAAAGATGACCACTTAGGCACACTGTATAGACAGCTGAAAGTCTTTATTCTGGCTGGCTGGCCCTACATTCAACTATTTAGAGACCTAATGTAACTAAGTGTCCAAAGCACAGGGTTTTTGAAGGCAACAGTTACATCCTGGTGTCTTGTTCTTCAGGCTGCAAGGGTGCTTCCCAGAAGCAAGCAGTTTAACAAGAGCTAAGACAAATGGTTAGCTGGAGGAGATTCCTCACAAACAGGCTAAGATAAGTTAGCTAAAACATTCTAACTGTGGTTCTTAGAGTAGCCTTGGCTAAATTTCCATGGAATTCTCCATCAAGGAAATAAAATTCCAGTTATAATTGAAGTAATTCAGCAAGGATACATGATAGAAGGCCCCTCATGGTGTCTTTCCCTGTCGCAAAGTGTCTTCTTATATTTTTATGTCAGCAATCTGGAATCAAAGGCCTTCCTGGAGGATCTAGAGAGGTTTTCCTTGCTTCTTCTAGCTTACAGCAACTGTCAGCTTTCCTGTGTCTTGCCAATCTTCTCTCCCTTCTTCTCACTGTACTGCCTTCTCTCCATTTGTCCTCCTCTTTGACTTCTTATGCAAAGCTTTGGTTTTGAAGTAAAGGCCTTCATGGATGCTCCAGGATGATCTCACCTAGATACCTTTAATTCATTATATTTACTAAGAACACTATTTCAAACAAGGTTTCACTTATCTGTTCAGGAAATAAAGATGAACTGAGGGGCAGAGATGGGGAAGGACAGGGGTGTGATGGTGATTATTCAACCCAATGTAGTAAGGGTCTGATAATTTGGAATTCAAGAAAGATGTTAAGTGACTTGTCCTTTTGCATAGTGGTTTATTAGGACAGCACTGACTACCACAGAAAGGAATGAATCATGGCTGGGGCCTCTGGACAGTTCTGTGTGAGCCCTTCTTCCACTCATGAAATAATAAATATATTTTGCATTCTTTGTGGTCATGATGTACTACTCATTGATATATTGCTGATGTTAGCTTATGCATTGATGCAGCTAACTGCGGTTATCCTAATTCTCTTTGTCTTGTTCTAAATAAGTTGAGGTTGTGCTGACTTCTAAAATTAATTAAAGCAACTTCCTCTTTCATCTAAGCATCAAATAATCTCATAATTTAATGTTTTAAAATGGATTCAATATGATCCAACTTAGTCTAGTTCCCATTGGCTGTCATTCAATGTTTGCCTTTAATTATATTCCAATTTCAACTATAATGTTTGTGTTGTTTACATTTTGATTTTGTCTTAAAAATAATGCTAATTTGAAACTTGATAAAACAAGTTTTATCAACTTGGAGGCTAGAAAGTCTTCACCATACCGTCACATGCGTGATCCTGTTATTGTTACTCTACATGTCTCAGATTGCACCTATATGCTTAGTTTTTCTTGCTACTGCTGCTGCTACTGCAGATGATGATGATGATAAATAAAATAAAAAGGAGGACATTAATGCTTCTAGGTATGGTGGAGGAGAACGTTTATTTTAGATATGAGGGTGAGTATAGCTAGCAGTAGAGACATTGGCGAGAATCTAGGATGAACATGAAATCCAAAGCAGACTGAGTTCGACCATGTGGAAGAGAGGAGTAAAGAAAGGGGAGAGGAGAGAATGAGAGGGAACATCCAGGAGATTTAGAGGCCAGGAGGCCAAGAAATCAAATATCAAAAGGATCTTGTATCCAAAATACCTGGGTGATATAGGAATCAGTGAAGTTAGGAGAATGGAAAGCTCAACCTAGTCCCTCAGTGTTGGAGTTTAGGGCAGTGGGTGGCATATGCCAGTGCATAACAGTTAGGGACTACAGACTATGGGAGGGAAGCTTGAACAATCTGGCAGCCAGCTTCAGCTTTGATATGTTAATAGGCATTTCAGTTGTTTGTCCAATATTTGAGATCTAACATCCCAGCCTTGTTGATAATGAATGACAGAGAGCCTTGTGATCATTTCTATGATTACTTTTTGTTGACATTGGGACATCATTGTTGGGAACCGGAAAAAAATGGAATGCTGGGCAAGTTTGGGAGGAGAAAAGAGTACAGGTAGGTTCCTACTCACTGTCCAGGTCCTGGGATGCTACCTAGGGCTAGGAAAGAACAGACCACATTGAAGCAGTCTTTGAGGAGGACCACCTGGGGCTAATTGCTTTGGGGCTGTCTCTAATACAGAGTCCAACGGAATAGCTGGGACTGGTGAGTTCCTAGAGCAGTCTACAGTTGATTTGGAATCTGCTGGGGCAGATAGACTATGGACAGAATGTAAACATAAAGAGTTTGGAGGAAATTTTGCTCTAGGATATGGATTTGAAACTTACAGGCCCCTGGTAGGTTGGGAAAGGGACTCCATGACCAGGGAAAGTGGAGATATTACCCATTTTAATAGGCATAGGCTCTTGGTTGACAAAAGTACTTGTATGGAGTTCAAGTGTGAGATTCAAGTTGCCTCCTTGAAACTTACAAGAGTTTTTTAAGTTCATAAGAAGATAGTTTTACATGTGTTAGCATTAGCAATGTCTGTAATCTATACTTTAGTCTACATGTAGTAGATCCAAGCTTTCCAGTCAGAACAAAAGCTTTGTAATCCAATAAATATTATTTTGGAAAAGCATCTGTAAGTTTATCTTCTTTCAAAGTCTGCTAACAAGGGAAACTGTCTTTCTCAGTTTGAGGCCTAGTAGCTCTAGGTAAATGAGGACTAAGACCTTATTTTCATATATGAAAAGAAGGTTTCTGTGGGAGGAGGAGCTGGTAAGCTTGTTGTTGTTAAAGCTATTGTCAGTCAATATAATCAGAATCTGAGATGGTTAAATAGCGAAAACTATAATTCAAATGGCCCCTGTATCAATTAATGATAAAGACTTACCCATCAGGTAGATAGTTGCCCTATGCTCCCATCATCTCCATGACTTCACTAGGGCAGTACTCAGGCTTTGGCTGCCATAGAGACTGTTCTCTATCTTCAGATTTTATCTTCAGATGCCACAAAGTGCAACATTGGCTTTTGGCTGCCAGATACAGAAGGTCTGAGGGATTTTCTTCTGAAGAAGGAACTTGGGAAGATTGATCTACTTTCGGCAGAGTAGAGTAGTAAACCCAATAGTATACAGAGTTTGGGCAGAGACCTGGAGGCAGAAGAGGCTTGGGGTAAGTTTGCCTAGTGTTTGGTGTTGCTGTGTCTTCTTCGGAGACCTTAGGGTTCCTGTTAGGAACTGTCTCTTATGATAAGCTTTATTATTATTATTATTATTATTATTATTATTATTATTATTATTTAACATTATTATTATCATTACTACTACTACTATTACTACTATTAAGCATTTTAAATGCCACAGTTAGGAGATCTCTGAAGAGTTTGAAGACCATCTATTATGTATACCTGAGTTAGTTACTTTAAGCTTAACCTTGAGAACACATACAAGAGGCTAAATAAAGCTTGTTACTAAATGTGTTACATTACAGTTTACGAATTAGTAGCTCTTATGAGATTTGGATTTTACAGATCTGTTAGAGTTTAGCCTTAAAATTTTGAGTGAAAGATTTAATTGAAGATCTTTTAGCATCTAAATACAACTTTAAACCATAAAAGTGATCCATTAAAGAGACTGAGAACTTTATCCTTTTATGATGTCCATTACAGAACATCAGTTTGCTGTATGACTCAATTTTCCCCAATAGCTGAAGCTTAACTAAGTGAGCAAAGACGAAGAGGCAAGGCATGTATTATGGCGAATCTGCCTTAGGAATTTATAAACCTTATTTATCCAAAATACTTATTCATCTAACATATGTTTTTTGTTATTTACATGTTTTAGAAGTCTGGTTGTGAACAAAATTAGCAAAGACATAAGTAGTTAGACAAGCATCTCTACGCTAGCTTTTGTTTACTTGAGTATATCTTTATAACCATAGGAATTTAACATCATATAAAAATTCATACCATTCCAAAATAATTTGGAGACCGTCTCTTATTTCCTCAATATAAAAGTATACACAGTTTAGAATTTTTTGTTTAGATTTGTGCCACATTTTTAAACAGAGTTATTTGGTTCTCTGGAGTCTAACTTGAGTTCTTTGTATATTTTGGATATATATTGCCCTCTATGAGATATAAGGTTGATAAAGATCTTTTTTTTAAAATCTGTGGGTTCCCATTTTGTTCTATTGACAGTGTCCTTGGCCTTCCAGAAGCATTTCAATTTTATAAGGTCTCATTTGCTGATTGTTGTCTTAGAGCATGAGCTATTGGTGGTCTATTCAGGGAATTTCTCCCTGTGCCAATGTGTTTGAAGTTCTTTCCCACTTTCTCTTCTATTAGACTCATCATATCTGATTTTATGTGGAGGTCTTTGATCCATTTGAACTTGAGCTTTGTATAAGGAGATAAGAATGGATCAATTTGCATTCTTCTACATGCTGACTGCCACTTGAACCAGCAATATTTGTTGAATATGCTATTTTTTTATCCACTGGATAGTTTTGACTTCTTTGTCATATATCAAGTGAACATAGGTGTTTGGATTTATTTCTGAATCTTCAATTCTATTCTATTGATCTACCTGCCTGCCTCTGTAAAAATACCATGTGGTTGTTTGTTTGTTTATTTTTTTAAATCACAATTGCTCTATAGTAAGCTTGAAATCAGTTACGGTGCTGTACAACATCCTTAGTCATCAGGGAAATTCAAATCAGAAGGACCCTGAGATTCTACCTCACAACAATCAGAATGGCTAAGATCAAAAACTTTGGTGACAGCAGATGCTGGTGAGGATGTGGAAAAAGAGGAACATTCCTCTATTGCTTGTGAGATTGCAAGCTGGTAAAACCACTTTGTAAATCAATCACAAAATTGGAAATAGTTCTACCTGATGACCCAGCTATACCACTACTAGGCATATACCCAAAAGATGCACTCCATTGTGTTTATAGCAGCCTTATTTGTAATAGCCAGAAGCAAGAAACAGTTCAGATGTCCCTCAACACAAGACTAGGTATAGAAATTTTGGGACATTTACACAATGGAGTTCTACTCAGCTATTATAAACAATGACTTCATAGAATTCTTAGGCAAATGGATAGCACTAGAAAATATCATCCTGAGTGAGGTAATCCAGACACAAGAGGACACACATGGTATGTACTCACTGATAACTGGATTTTAGTTCAAAATCTCAGAATACCCACGATACATCCCACAAACCATATGCAGCTTACAAGAAGGAAGACAAATAGTATAGATGATTTAATCCTACATAGAACGGGAAACAAAATAATCACAGGAGATAGAGGGAAGGATCAGGTA